>NW_003852498.1:4539762-4606829 GCF_000181295.1 Otolemur garnettii
TTAGCAGGCCTGGGCTGGGTTTGATCCCATCAGCCCCGGTGCATGTGGCTGGTGCCCTCACCACTAAGCTACAGGCACCACGTCTCTTTCCATTTTTTTTTAAGTCACTAAAATATTAAAAAGTATAATATTCAAAACAGAAAACTCATACTGAACAAATTTCTCAACACTAACTAACACAGGATTCAAATGTACAATCTTAAAAGTTTACTTAGTGGCATACCTGCTTATCTGTGTACTTATTCACCGAGCCAGTAAGTGCTTGAGAGCTCTAGTGGGAATGCAATGTTGTACAAGACAAATAAGGTCACATTCATACCCTCATTCCCTCATACCACTTAAATTCTAATGAGGAAAATAAACTATATATAATAAATTAAATAAAATCATTCAAACTAGTGATATGAAACTTTCATCACTGCTCAGTTAAAATTCTTGTAGTTCACTTTATGATATGGCAAAATCAAGGTATAAGAACTACTTGAAACAAACTCTTAATACCAAATATACCTCTTTAAAAGAACAAACTGAGTTATGCACAAGGTCTGACAATTAAGTTTGTGAATTCATCATAGGAAATTCTATGTGGAATATTACTATGGTCACTTTCAAAGTACTCCTCTTAGAAAGTTAGGCACTGGTGCTGGCATAAGCACTTTTTCTAGGAAAAGTTTGCAAACCTAATCGTCAGACCTCAAATGCCAACAGCTCTGATGGTCATTCCAGAGAATTCCAAAATCGCTTTGAAGGGTGGACTACGTGCTGGCATTGGTACACATATTCCCAAGGGGAGTACTTGAAGGTGACCATAATGATACTCAGCAATGAGGTATGTGGCACTTTTTCTAGGATTAGTTTGCAAGCTTAAATTGACTGACCTTGTACCTTATTAAATGTATACATATTTACATATCTAAATATATAATGCACATATTACCTATACAAAGAGTCATACTCAATGAAAGATAAACTGTTAAAATCATCACTAAGGTACAATAGAAATTAATTACCTCTCAACTGTGTCTAGTATATATCTTTCATCGTAGGATAAATTTTTTTTCATTTTAAGTACCAATGTGCAAACTGCAGTAAGTACTACTGTTTTAATTTCTTGTAGGTAATGAGGTTACATTAACTGTTAAAGTTGCTGAGTTGAGCTTATGATGGATCATTTTGTTCAGTTTTGTCCAAATTGGCTCTGAACTATCAACAATTATGAATTGTTATTTGGTCTTTTGACCCTAAAGAGGACTTGGGGTTCATGCCAAATTGATGGTTTATCAACAGAAATCTTGTTTCTTAAAACAAAAACATCTGTAGGAAGATTTTAACATGTAAACAGATACCTACTCCACAAGTAAGTAATGTGATTATCTAAAACTTGGATTCTAATTAACCAGGAATAATTTGGTACTGTTATTTAACAGAGCAATTTAAAATAATCATCTTTCCTTAGAACAAGATTTATTTATTTATGTATTTATTTTTTGAGACAGATTCTCACTATGTCACCCTCAGTAGAGTGCCCTGGTGTTTATGGCTCAGAGCAACCTCAAACTCTTGAGCTTAAGTAATTCTCTCGCCTCAGCCTCCCAAGTAGCCGGGACTACAGGCGCCTGCCATAATGCCCAGCTATTTTTTTGTTGCAGTTGTCGTGTTTAGATGGCCTGGGTCAGATTCGAACCCACCAGCCTTGGTGTATGTGGCCGGCGCCATAACCACTGTGCTATGGGCGCAGAGCCAGAACAAGCTTAATTTAAAAAGCTTTATCTTCACAGAAATCATTTATCAATATATTTTATTAATGGAATAATGATGTTAGAAAAACCTAGGGATTAAAAAAGGGGGGTTGAAATTAGTTTATAGAGTGAAGATTTAGCAGCACACATCAAGGTTAATGGAACAGGCTGTTCAGGATTATAAATATGGGAATTTAATGGATTTCCAGTTTGGGTACAATGAAGTAATTAAGTAATTATGAATTTAAAAATGGTTGCTGTGTTTTTCTGTGAATAATAAACTATTCCTCTGCTAAAAAGTTTCCTATCTTCTGTCAGAATATATACGTAAAATGATGGTTGGCTACTCGTTAGGTAGCAAATAATGCAACAACTCAGATTCTTCATGGTACCTGACTTAATATACAATCTCAAGAATTAATCATGTAGGAGCTCTTTTATACAAAATTAATTAAAATTAGGTAAAATGCTATAAAATTATGGGACAGTAAAAACAAAACTGTCTTTTCTTTCACAGTATAGAAGGTGTCATAAGGTGTGAATAAGTCATAAATTTCTATCCACAAAGACTCTTGGAATGGGTATTTTTCTCAAGAATTCTCAGGAATGTGCATAACCAGGATGAGTCAGTATTTATTGAGTACATATTATGTGCATATATTACATTGGTAACATAGGGAAAAGTGGGCAACGTGAGATTAAATATTAAAGGGAGTGAAAGTTCACTATCTATTGGAAGAAATAAATCCATGAATCACTGATATGAGTGATAAAAATGGTAAATACAAATGAGATATGAGAAATCAATTAAAAATTAATTTTGAAAAAGATGAAATAATTGGACAGAGTAAGAGAATCACTTGAAATGAGGCTGGGACTAACACCTAATACCCAAAATACTAATAGGAAAGTAGAAAACTATATATTGGGTACCTTGTAAGTTACCTCGTTCAGCAGGATCAATTCTTGGGGCTTTGTTAGAAGATGAATTATTTCTTTTTCGTTATATTCTCACATGCTATCAATCTTCTGAAATTCTCATCAAGAACCAGTCATTCTAATCATTGTTTTGACACACTATGGAAATTATTAAAATAAAAATGTTAAAGACATTTAAAATAAAACTTTCCAAATTGCTATATAATATTTAACATTTTAAGGTAAGAAACATTAGAAATTTGATTATGAAGATTTTTATTAAATTATAGTATATTACAATTTATGCCCTAATAATAAGCTTTATGTTAATATGATATAAAAACTACTTGGCCACATTACTTCTTCAGTTTCTTTTGTGCAGCTTTCTTCTTGACCATCTGTAATCGCTTCATAGCATTGAGCTGTGACTCTTGTGAAGTTGGACCTTTAAGGGATGCTGAGGGAGAGCTGCTTGATTCTGAAGTGGTTTTGCTAGGAGTACTTCCACTAGGTCCAGATGTCCCGCTATTTCCATTCCCACTTAGTTGGCTGCTGCTACCTGGAACCAAACTACTTGGACTCGGAAGACCTACTTTGCTGACATTGTCGCAACTAACTGAGCGACTAAGACCAGTTTTGCCCAAGGTTAGAGGTGGAGGTGGTTTCAATGGCACAGTGGGTGCAGAGCTGTTATTGGACCCTATTTTGGAACCTATTCCTCCTTTGGATGATGTTGCTAGACCAGTTAAACCCACAGGCTTCTGGCTAGCTGATGAGGTAGCAGGTTTCCCAGTACTGTTTTGTGTTGTTGAATTCAATTTTGCTGTTGAGGGACCAGCAGAGGAAGTTTTGGCTGCAAAAGCTGCCCATCCAGTTAGGCCACTGGTTACTGAAGAGGAAACACCGGTACTAGAAGAATTTCCTGAAATAACTGTGGAAGTCTAAAAAAAAAAATTAAATATTACATTAGAGCCAAGTGTAATCAACATCTATATAATTTCCTTGTATATATAACAAGTTTAATTGTTAGACTTTCTATACCAAAGTAATGAGTTGAGAAATTTAAATCATACCACCAAATTAGGTTCTTATGAAGATGATCTCAAAAACCACACAGAATAATACTTATCCACAGCTTGTAGGTATTTTACTATTTCCAAAGAAGACAATTTGGATGTCATATTCTTTTCAAGAAATATATGGAATTTCTTTTTGGGAATTGTTTTTAGATTCAGCAATAAGCCATATCAGAAAATCAGATTTAGTGCATTGACTTTCTTATTTTTACTCACAAAGGTACTATCTAGCTCAGTAAAATATCTAATTCTTTAGAGTTCACTCCAAATGGCCAGTGGATCATTTAAAAAATAAAATCCACTCTTCATAAAATAAAATAAAATAAAATCCATTCTTAAAGCATAAAAATGCTTACACCCTGGAAATTTAGGAGAAGATATCTGATATAGAGAGATTCGCTCAATAATTATTTACTGAGTCAATGTGTGAGAGAAAGAAAACAGTTGTATATAAATAAAATCAAAACCCATTTTTTTAAAAAACTTCCCCCAAATTTGAATAACAGCAACAAGCACTGTAAAATATATGTAAATGTATAAAGTTAACTACTTGGAAATATACAACTTTTATGATATATTAAAAAGGTCTCATGATTTGTCTATGCTTTCAGTGGAACTATCACACAGGAGATTCTTGCTTCTATAAAAAAGAATGTTATCAATTGCCTCATTGACTGCACAGTGACTCACTCCCTAAAGTATTATTTAAATGTATAATACTTCAACTTCTCTCATTAACTTACTTGGCTAATTACATGCTCACAGTGATACCAATGCCATCATATAAAAATATATTACTCTTATGCACATAACACCTTTCTTCATTTTAACATTAAGCACAAATGTACTTTGTTCAAATTAATTTTGAATTAAGCTTTTTTTTTTTTTTTTGAGACAGAGTCTCACTTTGTCACTCTTGGTAGAGTGTGATAGTCGCTCACAGCAACCTCAAACTCTTGGGCTCAAGGGATCCTCTTGCCTCAGTTTTTCATTTTTAGTAGAGATGGGGTCTCATTCTTGCTCAGGCTGGTCTTGAACTCATGAGCTCAAGCAATCCACCCGCCTCAGCCTCCCAGAGTACCAGGATTACAGGCATGAGCCACGGTGCCCAGCCTGAACTTCTTATTAATACTTTGCCTACCTTCATGCCCTTAAAAAGATTCACAGAAGTATTACGTTCACACATAGGTAAAAGGTAAAATTTCACAAAATAACACCCTACTTTCAAAAAATGGTAGTTGTTACATCTAAAATATACCTAGTTATATATTTTTTTGTTGTGGTGGTATTTTTGTTTTTAATTTTGTGAGACAGAGGTCACTTTGTTGCTGGGGCATGAAAGGCAGTGACATGGTCATAGCAACCTCAAACTTCTGGGCTCAAGCGATCCTCCTGCCTTATCCTCCCAAGTAGGTGAGACTAAAGGCATGTACCACCACATCCAGCTAATTTTTCTATTTTTTTGTAGAAAAGGGTCTCACTATGTTGCTCAGGCTGGTCTTTAACTCCTGACCACAAGCAATCCTTCTTACTCCATCTCCCAAAGTGCTAGGATCACAGGCACATGCCCCTGCTCCTAGTCAAATTATATTTTAGAACTGGACTCTGAAACAGTTGATAAAACATTTTTAGTTCTTATAAGGTAGCCTTCAATATTGTCTGCATGTTAATGAGTTGAAAAGTAATCAAAATAGAGACCTCGCAGATCTTTATTTTATGAGAGGAGTAATTCAGATTTTTGTTCACACTCTGAAAATTAAAAGGATTCTTTTTTTAACATCATATAAAAACTATCTCCTGAGGTCACCAGGAAGAGAAAACTTCACATAAATCATAAATTCACAAAGAAATACACAACAGTCATGGGAGAAAAAGTCAAGAAAGGAAAAAGAGATGTAGTAAATTTTTAAATTTTCAGCTATAAACACCTAATTTTTTCCCTTTCTCTTTCTATTAAACATTAAACTGTGTGCTACCTGTCTAAATGATCCCTTTAACAAAATTCATGAATGAAAACCCACCTGGAATAATTAAAAAGGCCAAAACTTAGGAAGTATAAACAAGAAAGCAAGTTTGATATGTTTGGCATTTTATTTTAATGCCTTGCTGGTATTGATTTTCAACAGAACGACAGATGGTTTATGATATTTTTAGGACACATAGAAGTAAAAACAAAAACAATGGCCATAGTAATTTCTTAATATTTCAGTGTAGAAAATAATTTTCTAAGTACTTTCAATTATAAATATTTTCTTGCCCATTATCCTACTGGAAAAGCCATTTACTTTTTATATGTGAATGGAAACAATTTTTTTCATAACACAAATTTATTCACTTTTATCAAAAGATGGCAAAATCTCTTAACCAAAACAAACATGATGGCCAAAGCCTTAATTTATTTGCCATGAAATGATTTTGTGTTAGATTCCTAAAAATAAACTTTAGTAGTAACAGATTAACAAAAAAAAGACTACCAAAAAGTGATTAAGCATAGAATACAGCAACTCTAATTACTTTCAACAAATTAGTTATAGTTACTCCTATTCCAATTCACCAAGTTCCTATATGACAAGTCAATAATAGATATCCCTTGGGTATCATTTCTGCCTTGATAAATTAAAAAATGATCTACAAATGTAATTTTAATACCTTTCTCAAAGTGCTTTATATTCATTTTTTTTTCACCACACTAAGGTTCTTCAATTTGCTGTTTTTAGTCACTTAAACAAGGTCCTATCTTTAGAATTTTCTGAGTTTTCAGTATTTCAGAATTTGAGGCTAGTATTTTTTTGGCCCATTTTCAGTACTATGTTTATAATTACAATGTATAGCCCAGTAAATTTATACATATTTATTACATATAATTTACATATATAATATATACATACATATAATTTTTGCTATAAAATTAAATTTAAAAATTATTTAATTCCATGATATCAAAATCCAGGATATTAATAATAAGCCATGTGATTTCAAGGATGCAAATCTAGAACTGACAAAGGTAATATTCTTATTAGATAATATGGCCTCTTAATATAAAAGGTAGGACCATAAAAGTTCATGATATAGAAATAGAAAAAATACACCAAAGCAAGAACACTATTTCAATAGCCCGTAAGTAGGGATTAAAAAACCCAACGTGGCCAATCAGCTTATACAGTATGGGAAGCAAATTTGTTAATACTGAGGGCAGAAGTGCTTAGAATTTAAACCAAATTCCTAATTGGAGATAAGTATCTAACCACACAAGAATGGTAGAGCATGTCATTTCAGAGTGATTACAGACTGTGCCTATTTGCGATAAAAAGAAAAACAGCAGAGATAAAGACTAAATAATGATATAAATGTTCCTTTTCTACCTAATAGTAATGCAATCTTAATTTCTAAAGTTAGTACATAAAGTTTCTCATTTAATTTTTTTATCAAGAAACTATTGTTTAGTTGACTAAATTAAGATATAATCTTAGATAAAAATGAAATGTACTGTACCTTGACTTCTGTTCTTTTAAATGCTAGAAAAGTTGTCTCTTGTTTGAGTTTAGTTTCTGGTTTCTTAACTAATGGATCTTTGACAGCTGGAGCTACAGAAACAACTGTAGGGGCTGGTTTCTGTGGTGGTTTCTGAGTTTTTTGAGCCTGCAAAAATCAGTGGATTAAATTAGATACAAAATCTTAACTGAATAATCTATCAGCAGTCTCATCATTGAAATGAAATGGGCCTCAACATATTAACAAATATTATGACAGTAAACATGTAGACTCTTAGACAAACTATTTTTATCATCAACATCGCATGAATAGTTTGGACAAATTTCATTAATTTCTGAACAGTAAAGATAATATTAAGCTTTAGCAATTATGCCAAATAGGGTTGGTTAAATACTATTTTAACAAAACAAACCAAATCATTCTTTTAGAAAAAGAAAAATCACAAACAATATGTAAGTAGGTCATTTTACTCCTCATGAAACCCATTTATTTCTCATTATGGTTGTTCAAAGACTTAGTAGTTTTCTGCTTACAATATGAGTCCCTAGTGACTGAGGGTGAGTTAAAATATAGCTCAAATCATTTATATGGTTTTAAATTCAGAATGGGGAGGAAAAAACTATTGATAAATTATGAACTTTTTTTTTCACACTGCAGAACTGGGCATACTAAATCCTTAGAGCCATAAAAGCAAATTCCTATACTATACAAAAAGAATTTGTATCTAATATTCCTCTTCAGTTTTATTTCGACCAATAATTGATATTTTTCTCTTATAACTAAGAACTTTACTAAAGTTTTAGTTCTTAAGTGTTTTCCAGGTAGATACTCACAACTATACAGATAGTACAGTTCAATGTTTAAGAGCACAGCTTTTGGAGTCAAACAGAACTAGGATCAAACCCAGCTGAACTACTTTCCTAGTCATGTTACTTCAGGGAAAACATATGAATCTCTAAAAGCCTTGTTCTCTTCATCTGTAAAATGGTAATAATACCATCTATTTCAAAGGTGGGTTATGAGGATGAATTATGTAAGAGTTTAACATAATGCCTGGCACATGTTAAGTGCTAAAAATAATAGTGACCATTTATACATTATTATTTACGAAGGATAAACAAACTGAGTGTGGAAGAACCCATCCATACTGGACGGGAAAAGATGCTCCCAGACAACCATTCCATAATCTTTGATAATCCTCCTAAGTCCACACAAAACTATACCAGGGAATTTATTAATAATTTGTCCTCCCATTTCCAGAAGCCTGAATTTGGCCTATTTTACCCTTTTGGGGGCCTTTTAGTGTAACTTTTAAAAAAAATTCTTTTCTCTCTGAAGGAACTGCTTATGTAATCTTTGTGTGCTATTGTTTGCTGTACTATATAATTTTGGTCCTTAAATCTCAATTAACATTGCTTTTTACATTGTATATATTCCACATCAAAGATCACCTACAGAATTCTAGCACCACTTAGATTAGCAACATTCAGATTAAAAATATAAAGGATGTTGGAAGACTATCTGTGGTAAAAATCTCACAAGCAGGAAAGGAGGGCATTTTATCCTCTATTGCAAAACTGTTATGACACTGCTGCCCTCAATGTAAATCAGAAACACGTGGCTCCATAGCCATGGCTTCCAGTCTTAAACAGCACCCTTTTCCCACAGCTTCCATTCCAGAAGCCAGACTCTGAAGACCAGCCTAACCTGTCTGCTTCAGCACATGAAGCCAAGACAGGACCTCTGCCTAGGAGATCATCTTTGGATCTTCTGTCTCCCTATTTTAGCCAGCTATCTTAGAAACTGAGTAATACCCAGAGCCATTTGTCCTCTGCTGGTAATACTAGTTTAGGGACGTAGAATACAATCATTGACTCACTGTTGTTCAACACAGGCACTACAGTTTTTCATTGTGTAATTATTTCACACATTGCAGAGAGTATAAAATACTCTACTTAAGCACTAAGAGCCAGTGTGGCAGTAATTAAAAAACCCACATATTTCTAAATGCTACCAACTATGAATGTACTGCTACCTATGGAGAACCAGTGCAGTAAGTGATGTGAGTCTCTTACCTTGAGCTGGGGTAAAACCCATTATGGGGTTGAAAGAAAAGTATAGAACTGACTGACCTTGGACCCTGCAATATACTATCACACTTTCAACAGGTCTTCTTACAATAACATGTATGCAGAACATGCCCCACTTGGGTACCCGTAGGATATCTAGTTGACTAGCGAGTTGCAGAAGCTGACCCAGAAAGAGGGTTAGAGCTATCAACACAGATTTGGTGTAAACTGAGTCACAAAAAAAAATGGGGGAGAAAAAACACAGGGAGAACAGTGCTTGCTTTAGCTATTAAGACAGAGTGAAATAACAATTCAAAAAATGTTGAAGATATACTAAAGAAAGACAGATTACTGTTATAACTTGTTTCTTTTGACAATTATCAATTCTTACTGGCTTCTTATCTTTATTTTTATTTATTTTATTATTATTTTTTTGAGACAGAGCCTCAAGCTGTCCCCTGGGTAGAGTGCTGTGGCATCACAGCTCACAGCAACCTCCAATTCCTGGCTCAAGTGAGTCTCCTGCCTCAGCCTCCCAAGTAGCTGGGACCACAGGCACTTGCCACAACACCTGGCAGTTTTTTGGTTGCAACCGTCATTGTTGTTTGGCTGGCTGGGCTGGATTCGAACCCATCACCTTAGGTGTATGTGGCTGGCTCCTTAGACACCTGAGCCACAGGTACCGAGCCTGTGGTACCGAGCCTTCTTATCAATGCTCTGGAATGTACTATATTGCTCATCTGTAATAATTTTGGTCAAAATCCTAAAGAGTTTGTTTAAATAGTAATGTAAATAAAAATCAAATTGAGCAGAGAAAACTAAAACTTATCACAAAATTTTTTTGTTACAAATAAAATTGAAATTTGAGTACTTTTCATTTCCTATTTTTACTTTAACTGATTAAAAAGTAAAATGTATATCTTGTAGTTTTACTTTTAACTAAGTAATTCTGACCTTAAAAAGATATATTTCATCAGACAAATTTATTTTATGTAGAAATTCATTTACAACATGAGACCTTTTCTACTAAGAGTTCTTAAAGTCTAAAAAAGAGAAGAGGGATGGAAAGGGGAGGACTGAACAAGTCACTGAAGTAGATGGCAACTCCCTGCTTTCTTTAAAAGGAAAATTGTAGAATTCACTTATCATTTATTGCCTTTATAAATGAATAAAAGTTAGAAAAAGCTATCCAATAACAAATGAAAACATGATGCAGAATGATGTTACGGGCAGTAATATAAGTGAGGAGTAAATATTATAAGTAATATAAGTGAGGAGTAAAAAGAGGTAAGTACATTAGGGTGAGAAAATGGTCAGTTGAAGACAATGAGAAGACAAACTGAGAAGTGCAGATGGAAAGACAAGAGACACCCACAGTACTGCCTCTGCACACACAAGCTCACTCAAAAACTTTCTATATTTTCCTACCAGACTTAACGAACTGGGTTTGTCAAACTTGTATGAACTACCTTCCACAGTACTTCACAGTATTTTCACTGCTTTTAGAAATACACTGATGTAAGGAATAGTCATAATGTGTAGGTGACCAATTCTGTTTGTTTATCTATAGCTAAACAGAGAAAATGCATATAACATGGTAGGGTCGGTCTTTAGGCATAGACATACAAACCACATATGCATTACTACGTATACAAACATTTACATAACCAGCTTATATTATTTATTTCTTCAATACCTTAAATGTTCACTTGTTTTGAAAGCACATACTAACAAAAAAAGTGAGAGAGACTATTAAGATAAAAAAAAGTATGAATTCTTACCATTCTTTTCATTTGTCTGGTACATCGGGCACAATACCACACCAGACGAGGGTCATTCACTTCCTTGTCTGTCACCTGGGGTTTATGGCAATCTTGGTGGTAGAGATTATGGCATTCCTGACATTCGACTAATTGATTACCAGATGCCACAGTCATTTGCCTAAGAAAATATACCACTAAATATTACACTTTCCTGCACGTAACAACTTAAAGTCATTTCAGAATTTTTCGAGCAAAATTTGGTATATTGAAAAGGAAAAAAAGTTCCAAAAAACCAAACAGCAAAATAACATATTCATGGAGTTTGCACTTCATTCCTTTTAAAGCTTATGCTCAACTATTAATAAATACATGAGTTGCCTTAATTATGATTGGCTATTTTGTCATTGTCATTCCTCATTGTAATTTTTTTCTCTCTTTCAGAAGGTAGACTTTGACTAGTCCAACAGCATTATACATTGACATTTTCTCTGCATTTCTATTAAATTCCTTATATTATCAGAGTAAGTCTCTTAATGGAGGGTTGCAGATACTAGATCTCCATTATTTATTATTTATTGTAGAATATAAAGGTTGAAATAAACATATATATGAAAACAATGAACCTCTAACAAACGATTCTATTTAGAAAGCACATTAATTCATTCTCTATTATGTTCATAAAAGCTTATAGTTATTTACTCAGTCCCAGTGCAACAGAATTGAACATTTCCATGACTAAAACACCTACAGAAAGCATTCCTTTCATTTTTATTATCATAGGAAAAGATTTAATAGTATTTTGGGAAATTATACACAATTTTATCTTTATAAAAGCCATCAACAACTCAGAAAAAGAAGACAACACAGACTTCTTAAAAAGATGGAAATAATTGAACCTACTGAATACTCTTCCTTACTGAAGAACAATATACAATAATCATTTTCCCTCTAGAACCCAAGAATGCAGAAAATGTTAGAACAGCATAACAGATTAAAGAAGTCATAGTCAAAAAGATAAAATATTTGCCAATTTTCAAGATGCTAAATTGGTACATGGTCAGTTCCTAAGGTATAATCTACTTATCTCCTCCTCACTCCCAAATAATAAAAACAAAATGGAAACTACCCAATGATTATTCTGATTTGGGAGAGGGAGTTGTGTGCTCTTTACAAAGAAACAAAAGAATCTGTGGCAAGGTACAACTTACCTACAAACAACACAGGCCAATCCCATCTCCATGGCAAAATCATCAGCACTGGTCTCTTCAAAACTAGAAAGGTCAGCCATAGCTAAATCCTTGCTAGTTTGAACGGTAATGGGAGAGGATCGTGTCTCTGGTTTCTCCAATCTAGGTTTCTTTGGAATATCAATGCCTTCAGGAATGTCTGATTTCATCTATAAAAACACATCAGAAAATAATAATGAAAGTAACACGGTAGAATAAACTTTCAACCACTGAGAGATGAAGAAGAAAAATAGTATGTGATGATATTTTCACATTGTTAGAGACAGATGTAATACACACATTTAAGGTAGAATTATAACTAACTTATAATCAGTATGTTAAAGGAAATCAGCAAGCTAGAAATAAACCAGAACAGTTTAACATATATTGGTATTACTCTCTGTACTCTTCTATCTAGTAAAGAGTTCTGGAAGTTCAATGGATTTAACTGGAAACTGCATTTCCCCTCCCCCCATAAGATGTTCTGTATTGAGAAATCATGGCACTAATCAGGCTATTTATTTTAAATAATTTTAACTATAAACTACTAATATTTAAAATATTTTGAAAGAAAGTAAACAATGAGGTATCTCTTAGTCATCCAGACTTCACATTGCCATATTTGCGTCAAAGTCAATTCTAGCTCCTTTTTGTAGAATATAAATACGAACAGTATTGCTGCTAGATTGGCAAAAATTAGAAAGTTTGATAAGACATGGAGAACTTGGAATTCTTATATTTTGTTGATGAGAACATAAATATAATATATCCACTTTTGGCAACTTGGCAATGCCTAATAATGTTGAAGATGTTATATCCTATTATATCAACTTATAAATATGTGTCTTAGAGAAACCACTAACATGTTTGCAAAGAGATATATAAAGTAGGTCAATGATGCCTCATATGATAGAGAAAAAAGAAAAGTGACCTAATTGCTCATCAGCAGGGAAACAGATAAACTGATTTACTCATAAAATGAATATTATGTGGTACCTAAAAGAATTATCTAGATCTATATGCATAAATATAAATTAGAAAAGCACAGTGTTGAGTGGAGAAAAAGTGACTAAAGAATACATATACACAGTATATGATTTATGTAAATTTAAAAGTAAAGAAAATAATATAATATAGTTTATGAATAGTCACTGTTTAATGAAAGTATAAAAACATATATTCTACATCCCGCCTTGAGGGCAAGAGTATTTTTTATTAATTGCTAAAATCTTAATCACTGCTTGTAGAAATCATCCATAATACACAACCCGAGAATTACCTGAGGCCCTGTTAAGGTGTATGCATTGTATAACAAAGTTCATGTCCATTTACAATTTTGCCTCTTCCAATTTTTTCTTTCCAACAACTATCCATCTAAACTTGGAGGTATGGATTAAAGTTTATACTCAAAATTACTATACCTGCTAGGGTTCACATATTTATTGATAAAGACTTCAATGAATAGTTAAAACAAATTAACCACGTAATTTTAATCAAAAAATTTCCAAATTTTGCTCATTCAAAAAGCCAACATCTCTACCAAGCAAAATTTATCTACTGAGCGATTACTATGTACCTATACCCATTATTGTAAAAGACGTAGGCATAAAACATTGCTTTTTTTCTGCCTGAGGAACAAATGATTTACTCTTTTTTGCTTTTAACTAGGTTTAAAAAAAAAAAAAACAGACTTACTTTATCAGCAGGTCTCTTTTCAGCTTCCTTCTTTACCTTTTCAGTTGTGAGGACCTTGCCGTTATTATTGCCAGAAGGAAGACTGGATGATGTTTTGGGCTCTTGTTTAATGGAAATAGTTTTTGTGCTTGAAATTTTAGGTGGCTCCACATCCTAAAAAGTGAAATAAAAAGATAGCCAGTAATTAAATATTCAAGACTAATACATCATAAAAAACAGATCAGAAACCTAAATAAGTTTTAGTTAAAAATTAAGATACAATGTTATAACCAATGTAACATCCTTTTCTTAAATAACTTTACTAAGAAATAACTGATATACAAATTGCCCCTAATGAAATATAAAATTTGTAAGTTTTGACATTTGCATACACTTCTGACACAATCACTATAATCAGCATAATGAACACCATTCATCGTCCCCTCAAATTTCCTCATGGTTGTTTATAACCACTCTCTTCCAGGTATATACCCCAGAGAAACTATGTATCCCCGATCTTTCTGTAACTACAGATTAGTTTGCAATTCTTAGAAAGGTATATAAGTGGAATTATATTGTACATTTTTTTGGTGTAGCTTCTTTTAATCAGCATATTTATTTTGAGATTCATCCATCTGTATCGTTGTGTGTATCAATAGTTTATTCCTTCTTATTGGAGAATAATATTCCATTGAATATACATACCACAATTTGTTTACCTATGGATAGACATTTGGGATGTCTGCCGTTTCGGGATATTACAAATAAAGATGTTGCAAACATTCACGTGTAAGTCTTTGTATGGGAAAGAACCTGGGATATAACTGTCTCTTGAGCTTCAGATTCTGATTAGACTTGAACTGGTCATATAGTTCTATCTTCCCCTTCTCAGTTTGGTATCTAGGTCCACACCCCCCAGTGACTTGTAGCTTCAGGAATAGGGCTTTAGAAGAGCTTGAAAAAATGTCTTTAAGGTACAACAGAACATAATGAAAGCTGTCATTCACTGAGAGCCTAGTACACAGCGTCCATGAAATTAGTGTGCAATTTAAAATAGAGTGCAATTTAGAATTTTACAAACTTTACGGACACCCTGTATATACCAGATAGATACCACATTAAGGAAGAGACATACTTTGCCTCTTTTAATTGTCACAAGTATGCAAAGTAACTCATACTATCCCCATTTTACCAATAAACAAAGACTCATAAAATGAAGTTGCCATTTACCTGTTACTTTATGTAAAATAAGGAAAGTAAACAATATCAAATCCAAAAGACTGTTATCTTAATTAAAATTATATACATAAACCACGCAGAAAAGTGCCTAGGACACAGCAAACATGCAAGATATGTTACCTATTATTACCACACAACTATTAGAAGTCAGCGGGGATTTAAAATAGCTTTGTCTGGTTCCAAAATGTATATTCTTTTCATATAAAGCTCCTACTGGCTGCATTGCTATTGGAACTACATAGTTCTCAGAGTTTAACCGCACCTCACACCTCCTTTCCTCTTAGATCAACCTACCCACGACAATTTACTTTGTTGAAAATACCTTTCTTTTCACTTCATTATATTTCTGTCCTTAAAACATCAGAGAATAATTATAAGTTTGTGGTTACATCCAGCAGCTTTAAAAAATAATTCTCATCATAAAAAACTGGAAAGTAAAGGAATTCGTAAACAAGCTGGATTCTACACATATAAAGTAGTAGAGAATAATACTCTGCACACTCAGCTAGTTTTTCTATAAGGCGAACAGTTCTCTGAAAACTTGAGGGAAGAAAAGAATGTTAAAGAATATAATTTCTTTTTGCCACAAGGAAATATTATTTTTGTGGAGATCATTTTGAAATGGTTTAAATGCTCTAACTATTCCTATAGGCCTTACAAAATTCTCTCCAAGCTTTTTATTCATGTAGGTACCTTCTGAGATGGCCGGTAACTTGAATCAATGCCCCGAGCCAAAGATTCATCAAGCAGTGCTTTCAGCTTTTCAGCAGAATCTTTACTCTTTGAATGTAAGAAACCCAGTGCTTTCAAAAAAATGGGATCAAGTTCCAGGTTCACAGAGGCAGCCATTGCAAACACCTGAAGGAAAAAAAGAGGGGGAGTAATTTAGAGAAAAAGTACAATTATTTATGTCAACAAAGTTTTACCTATTTCGCTCTTTTGTTTATAATAGATAATACTGTGCACATGATACAAAATTTAAAATGTCCAGAAGGTTATTACCGATAAAAGCAAAGTTCCTTCTTACTCCTGACTGGCTTTACCTGATTCTTTCCTGCTGAAATAACCAGCATTACTATTTTCTGTACATCCACAGCCATGGCAAAATTTTAAAACCAGATAACCTTCTCCCTGCTACAGAGCCCCTTCCTACCTCTCTCTTCAAAGATACACTTATAGTTTCAGTACACAGAACTTGATGTGTTTAGGTCAAGTTAACTATCAAAATTTCTCTCAAACTTTATTTCCATGACAAAACCAAAGATGTACTGTGTATGTGTTTGTATGTGCAGGAGGTATCACAGGAAGGCAATGGTTGACGGGAGCCTTTGTCTTTGTCCCCAAACTTGGAACATACTGATATCCTCATTAGGTCATCTTTAGATTGCATTAACCTATTTTTTAAACAATAAGGTCTCTGAGTACCATATCTACTTAAAATCTGGCAGCAATTGCACAGTCATCTCTTATTTTCAGAGGTCTGTAACACCACCAAAAACTTGCTGTAGGTTGACTCTCTCATATGAAAGCGGTCTGAAAGGGGACTTTGTTTGTTTCCTTCCACTTACTTCCGTCCTCAGCCCTTTCCAGGTCACAGGAGAAACACACACATATGCCTGGTCATTTTTTTTTTTTTTTAGTTCCCAAGAAGCTACTAGTTATCTACCTGATAACACCAAAATTGTCAAATTCTGTGCTCTACTAAAATATCATCTCAATCACCCAAGAAAAGGAGTCTAAAGGCCAATATTAGAATGAAAAAGTAACCGCATTTCAAATCGTATTAGTAAGAGCTTAAGAAAACTGAGAAGCACCCTGTTACTTCTTAATATTACGTTATTACCTACATCACCTCTACGTAACAAGAGGTACAAAAAGGTATTTTAAAATTTACTCACAGGGCTGATTACCACATACGTTTGAGAAAAAAATGGCTCCTCGATAAAATTTCCATGATTAAAAGGGTAAACCCACCACTCTTCTAGAATGAACAAGGAGAAAACAGCCTAACCTTTCTATTCATCTGTTTTTACATAGCTAAATGGAATAGCAGTTTACTTATCCTATTTTATTGAGTAATGACAAAAGGGTTGATACTTAGAAGAAGCCTCGTGATATATTATAAAAACCATTACTTGAAATTTCTATGCTGAAAAATGAAAGCCAAGTTTTGTCGTTATATATTTTTATAATCACAGATAAAAGGTTTACGTTACAGATCAGGTGTCAATCAGCACAAGACTACAGAAGTCATGAACACCAACATTCCAATTGGAACCTTGAAACCAGTTCTTCCACACGTGCCACAACTAGCCCCAGTGGTCCCCACAGTGGAATACAAGAAAAAAAATATTAAAATTGCTATATATTTTTGTTTAAAAAAGCTATTTATATACAGAGGAATAATAATCCATGTATACAACTGACGACTAATCACATATGTATGAAAAATGCTCAGTTCTTTTGCTCAAGGAATAAATAAAAGTTTGGAGGCCACTGCTCTAGACTATCTAGCAACTTCTAGTTTCCCCTTTCCCTCTTATATACATCATGGCTGCTCTAAGATACCAAAAAACCTCCCCTTGGCAAATCCCTCCGGCACTCTCATTCAGCTCATCACTTCTCACTCTCCACATTAACCTCATTGCCATCTACCAATCGTCTTCCAGCTCCTGTTCGTTGCACCTCTCCCTGTTCCACTTTTTCCTGAAGTACTTCTTCCTTACTCCTCTCACAAAAGACATCACCTCCTTTATAATCTTCTCCAAAATTGTGCTCCTTCGACTTGTTTCCTCCCAAAGAGCAAAGAGAGGTCTAAAGGGGTCTTTATATTGCTGCTTTTAGAAAAATATTGCAAGACCACGTTGTATCAACATCTTCTCTAGACATCCATATCTCACTTTCACTGTTATAACATATAGAGCAAGCTGACCTTCTTTTTCTCCCTGTACCATCATCTTTAACAATTTTAGCATTTATGCTGATGATCTTCCCCAACTTTCTATACTCAGTTCATTTAGATCTTCAACCTCAAGGAGCGTCATCTTTAGTCAGCAAAAGCTGAAACTTGCCACAACTGTTCTTTTTGACTACAATCTTCCATTACTCTATTTGTTCCACCGTCTTGAGTCATGAAACTCTTCAAGGTACCAAGTCAATCTTTCTTTTCAGTTTATTTATTCATCTCTCTACTTCCATGAGAGTTGTTCTTTAAATTTATAGAGGCCTCCAATTTTTGTCCCTTCTGCTTTCTCTTTATTGGGACCTTCTTGCCCTGACTTCTATTACTCAACAGAAAATAATAGTTGAGCCTAAAATAAAATGCTCACAGTTATGTTTTATCCTTTATACTTTAGTTTTCTATCTTACTTCTACTCTCCTTTTTCCATTGTTTTTTTTTTCTAATTCCTATTGACGTCTCCTTTCTTACTGGCAAATACACACATAGTACATGAAATTTACTTTCTCCTGAAGTCAAGGAGAAGTCACTGAAGCAACTACAGTGTAACTTTGTCAATCTATTTCCTTTACTATTTCTAAAATTATTTCCCTAAGGTTACACCAAATTATGTTACTTCCATACAATTCCTTTCCTGTTATATTCCCAAATCTATGACCAAAACACACTATAAAAGAACCACATCATTTTTTAACATAGATCAGAGTTCTAAAAAGTCCTCTGTGTGTGTATGTGTATGGGAAAGAAAAAAAAATATACCGTGAAAGAAAGAAATTAATGCATTTAATGAAGGTTGAATTTAAAAACCCAGGTATTGCTTTTAAGAAATAAGAATGTGAGAAAATTAATATTTACTGCTCTAAAACTGTCAGTGACCTAGGGAAATGGTAGTAGTGGTGTTGATTGACACGTGTGAATTCTTAGGTCATGCTAGGCATTGTCCGTGGCAAAGCATACACATAACAAATTCCCACTACTAAACAATCCTCTTATTGTCCTTGACTTATTGCAGCATGCCACTATACTTCCTATTGAGCTTTCATTCCATGGTCCCATCTTTCAATGATTCTTCCAGTACTCTATGCACCCTTGCCTCCAAGGTCTACAGTTTCACCTACTTTGTACATATCCACCCTGCGAGCCATCTTCTCCCTGCCTGCACCCAAACTCTAAGTGCAGCTGAGAGGAAGACATATGCCAGGAGTCCTCAAACTACGGCCCGCGGGCCACATGTGGCTGGCCTAGGACATTTATCTGGCCCACTGGGTGTTATTGCTGCCACTGCCTATCCTGCTTAGGACTTAGCGACTCATCCCGGGGCCCACAGTCCGGCCCTCCAATGGTCTGAGGGACAGTGAACTGGTCCCCTGATTAAAAAGTTTGAGGACCCCTGACATACGCACTTTGTATTCTCGAGACACCAATCTCATTTTGCGACTTGACACAATTCAGCAATCCTGTCATATTTCTCTGGTCAACTCATTTCCCTACTTTCTGCAAAAAGCCAGTAATACTTTCTCCATTTTCTTTAAAATTGCTTCACTATTTCAGTGGATGGTCTCACTTATTTCACAAAGAAAAAAAGCTGTCAGAGAGGAATTAGCTTCCTACCATCATCTCTACAAACTTACTCGCACCCATTCTTCCTCTTTCCCACCTGATAATAAAGGAGAAGGGGGCTCTCTCTGCCCTGTCACTGTATTTGGATCCCATCGTTTCCTGGACTCTCTGGAACCTAACCTCTGGATTACTTACCATGCCATTATCATCATCATCTTTTTTGTCTTCCCCTAGCCTTTTTCTTTCTTTTAGCATGGCATATTTTTGTTGACATTTAAGTATATTCAAACCTCTTCTATCCTATCTTCTCCCTTTTATAGCAAAACTTCCTCACAAAATTATCTATTTTATGCACTTTTTTCTTCAATCCTTCTATTTACATTGCAATTCCTGAAATTTGGTTTCATTCATGAAAATGCTCTCAACCAAAATATTTCACAGCCTTAGGTAAATCTAATAAATACTATTTCCTCTACTTCTTTCTCATCCTTTTTGTAGATTCCTTCTATTCCAATTGAAAATGAGACCCTCAAGGCTGGGTTCTGGGTCTCTTATTTACTTGTCCTACACCTTCTTCCAAAAGTGTGTCCTCTGACCCAACAGCATAGGCATCATGTGGGAACCTGATAGAAATCTAACTCTTGACCTCCATTCCTAGACCTACTGATGAAAAAAACTCTGTGAGGCCCAGGCCCAGAAATCTATGCTAAAATTTCCAGGCAATTCTGATCTACTGTAAAGCTTGGGAATTACTGATTTAGAGAATTGTATCTATCATCTTTTGTTAGTGATTGCAAATTTATCTCTCAACCCATACCCCTCTTCTAAAGTCCAACTGCAGCTTGACTTGGATATCTCACTGATGCCTCCTACTGAACATGTCCCTAACAGCTACTCATATACTCCACTCTTTCCCACAACCAGTTCTTCTTCTGGTATTCTCTTTTTCAAATAGTATTTACCTCATCGCTCCAGCCAGAACCGGGGAATCAGCTTTAACTCCTCCTGCTTCCTTACCTCAGTCTCAATTCAATCACCAAACTTCTTAAATTTATCTCAGTCCATCCACCTTTTTCAACCCTTGCTATCACCACCGTAGACAGACCTACCATCATCTATTATCTGGGCCACTGTAACATCCTAAGAGTGACAACCACTCTTATAACCCTCCAAATCTTTCTCTATCACTCAGTTTAAATCTTTTTATCACTTCTCACATTCCAAGGGCTAATACGCTGCATGATCTGGTAAAACATAGTTGTGAGAGCTCTTGGTACATAGTACATGCTCACTAAATGTTACCTGGTATCTCAGGCTATTCTCACTGTTACAGCCATGACATATTTCAAGTCCTCCAATATACTCTTTCTTACCTCAGCACTTTAGTAGAAAGTACCCATCTTAGGCATCCTTCAAAATCTGTTTTTTTCCTGCACATTCCCTTATCAAAATTAGAAGTTTTACTGTTACATGGTCTGAAAACATCCTGTTCTTATTCATAATATTCATCTCACTGTTATGTAAATAATACCTTTCTTTCTCATCAGAATGTAAGTTTCATGAGGGTAGGTGCTGGATTGATTTTACCTACTGCTACAACCCCTTGTGCCCAATAGAGTTCCCGGCAAACAGCAGATAATGCTAAATGCTGGCAAAGTAAATACATGTTATCCACTTCCTCTTTCCTAGAACTTTCTCCTCTGCTGAGTCTGTTACACTCAACCTTACTGATTTTCTTCTTCTGTCTATGACAACTCTTCCTCTTGCTGCTTTTTCTATCACCCAAGTATGTGTCCTAGGCTATTTTCTTAGTTCTGTACCAATTTCTTCCTTGAGAATCCCATATCATGTTTTCAACTATTATCTTTAGGCAGATGATTTCACATATTTTATTCCTACTTCAATATCTCTTAAGCTTGAATTCAACACTCCCAATTGTTTAATGGACATGACTACCTGGTTCCCCTAGTGCTATCTCAAATTCAGTTTAACTAAAATAAAGATTATGAATACCTCTCCCAAAAGTTCTCTGTCCTACTCTTTCTTTCATTAAACGACACACTCTCTATTAATCAGGTCTGAAGCCTAACTTCTTCCCTACTGAGTCCTTCACCATTCCTTACCTCCAAACACTCAGCAGGCCTTTTCCTGTGGATTCTGAGTATAGCATATTTTTCACATCTGTCCTGTTTTTCACTTCCACTACTACTATTCAAATTCAGGCTGTGTTTAGCTTACCTAAACTATAGCAATAATTTATTTATTCTCCTAGACTTCAGCGTTGTTGCCACATTAACTTTTCTAAGACACAATTTTTCTCTTTCTCATTTTCTAAAATTTTCTTGCTGAAAAATTAAGGCTTCTTAGCACCTTCAAGATAAAGTCCAAATTTCTCAGCTTACCAGTGAAGAAAATTCATTAACTGACACAAAAGTATTATTTGCCATCCTCAGATCTTCCTTACAACAAACCATTTACTTGCCACTCTTACTTTTTGTCTCTGGGAAACTTTTTATCCATTTTTATATTCCCAAGTCTTATCATGACCCAGTTCCAATACTACCTTTTTTTTTTTTTTTTTAAATAGAATCTCACTTTGTTACCTTAGGTAGAGTGCCATAGCCTCATAGCTCACAGCAACCTCAAACTTTTAGGCTCAAGCAATCCTCTTCCCTCAGCCTCCCAAGTAGCTGGTACTACTGGCACCCCCCAAAACTCCTGGCTAGGTTTTAGAGATGGGGTCTCACTCTTGCTCAGGCTGGAAATACTATTTCTTTTCAGGATTCTAATGACAGCCACTGTGCCCTTTTCCAGCCCAAATCCTATGAATAATCTCTCTCTCCAAGTATATTTCAGAGTGCTTTCTCATGGGACTGAAACTTTCTACCTTGAACATATTCTTTTTTTGGCACCAGTGTTATGTTCCCTATAAAACTCTTAAGTACTACATTAGAGTCTGTATTTAGCTTTTTGATCATCTCTCTGCTACTTTGTAAAGTATCACAAAATAATAGCTATAAAATTATTGGATTAAGAGACCAAATATATGAGTACTGTCTTTCCTACACAATTCTATTTCCAAGCTCCTTTCAGCAAAAACCATGAAAGAAACCAAAGTGCTACTCCCCACCTCCCAAAAGATAACAATCACACACATAAAAACAGCAAAAGCAAACTCAAACAAAAATCACTTCTTTCATGACTCAAGACTTGTACAATGATCCTATCTGCAAAACTCTCCTCTTTTCACTTGGCCTAAATTCATTAACCCCACTACAATGTAAACTCCATCTGGGGAAGGATTGATTTTGTTAACTGTTATTTCCCTAGTGTTTGGAATTCATCGGTGCTCAAAAACATTTACTGAATGAATGAACTAGGTTTTTGCATAAATGTCACTTTTAGGGCTTCTATGATCTCTCCAACTAAAAGTGGATAGTCATATACAAATATTTGCTTTCCCCTAGATCCGTTTTTCACCCTACTTGCCAATCTCAAAAGAAGCCCAAAGTTGATCATTTATACGAGCATGAGTGGAGGAAACAATCTATTCACACACGGTGCAATATTAGGGTTACCATTTTCTAACAACTTCAGAAAACTTTGTCGTTCACGTCTCTGCACGGTCTTGCAACCCCTTTCAACAAGCATTCTTCTGGAGATGCTGTCCTATTCATTCCTCTACCCAGTTCCTGGTTCTGGATTACACAGACAACTTAGCAAGGCAGGAGAAAAGACCCCGAATCCAAACCAATCGAGTGGTGGAGCTGAAAGCGACAGCATTTAAAAAAGGAATGTCAATTCTTTGATCAAAGCAAGACACACCGAAGGCCTAGCATGAGATAAGGTCCTTGAATAGGAAGCCAGAAGACGACAGAAGGAATGAGGGAGCTGTATAGAGAAGTCGCCAAAACCCTCCGACGAAGGGCTGAAACACCGTGCCCAGTCCTAGGACTGTCCTCGGTCCGCGTGCCCCAGTCCACACTTCGGAGGAAGCATAGTCCTCACTGAAAGGAAAGAGCGGTCCGGGTGAGGATCGCAGCCACCGCACATTATAAGGTTTCTCTCAAAGAGCGAGGAAACTAAATCCCCACAGAGCTACTCTCGCACCTCGCCCTTGCCCCTCGCGGGGGTCTCGAGCCACTCTGAGGCGGCTGGGAGTGGGATCGCTCGTCACAACTCACCGCTCCGCCCCGCCACTCCGTCCGTTCCCGGTGGCCCCTTCCGAACCGGTCCCCGCCCTACCAGCTCCGAACGAGGAAAAGAAGGGTTCCTGGCTGCAGGGCCGAGGGGAGACGTTTGGCCGTGCCACAGCAGGAAGTGACGCAATACCTAGCTTCCGGTCCGCCGGATTATGAATGACCGCCGGCGCGCGTATTTTTCGGATGTACTACCTGTTATTTTTCCTTCCTGGATTCTGTGGAAGCCTCTAGTCTGCGGGCGGCAGCTTCCAGAAGCAGCCTTGAAATTCCTGCTCCAGCTGGGCGAGAAGACGCCGGCAGCCGCTTCGCCAACACTCTCACTCACCCTCCCTGCCTGGCCGCGCCTCTGCGACCAGGTAAAGAGGGGGCTGGAGCCGCCAACTTCTCAGCCTCCCAGACTGTGACGGCTCCTTGCATCCAGGTCGACAGGGCTGAGGATGTGGGAAAGGCGAGGGCGTGGAATTATTGATCTCCAGCCCTGGGGCCACTTCAGCCTTCCTTTTGATCACAGCGCCTGAAGGTGCCGGTTGAGGGCTCTGGCTCCCTTCTTAGTTGTACGCGTTTCCCAGTTTTCCCCTGAGTCAGTCTTTTATGTCTTTCTATGGAGTTAGAGGAGTGGAGCAGCTTCCAATTGCTGGGTTGGGGGTGGTTTGCTGATCAGTGTAATTTCAAGAGCCCTTGGATTACACTAACTTTTTTTCTCTTGTGTGGCACTTAATTTTTCTTTCCAGACCTTTCTGCTTAGAGAAACCAGTTGTATGTCAATAGTACTTTACAGTTACTCCAAAGGATTTACTTCATTTGGGCTATTTGCTTATGTTACATTATCAAAGCATTGCTTCTCTTTGGCTTTTAACGTCTATGGAAAGTTGTTGTGAGGTTCTTGAAAGTTGCTTTGGCTTCAAAAACATTGATGGTACACAAGCTTTCCATCCCAACTCTCTCTCTGGTTTTGGTGCTAAGTGACTTGTTATTTTGCCTTTATTCTTAATGCCAGGATCCAATTCTTTGTTACAAATTCTTGAATTTCAAGAAAATACTAGCATTTAATAATATATCTTGTTCGAAATTGATTAAGTAGCATACTTAATGTTTTTCCTAAGCCTATCTACAGAAAGTGTTTACAGGAGAAAATGCAAAATCTAGCCAGAACTAGTGATGTAACAAATTTAAACATGCAAACATGGTCATTTAAATACTATAAAAATAGGCTTGGCTCCTGTAGCACAGTGGTTACGGCGCCAGCCACATACACCGAAGCTAGAAGGTTCGAACTGGCCTGGGCCAGCTAAACAACAATGACAACTGCAACAAAAAAATAGCCGGTCGTTGTGGCGGGCGCCTGTAGTCCCAGCTACTTGGGAGGCAGAGGCAAGAGAATTGCTTAAGCCCAAGAGTTGGAGGTTGCTGTGAGCTGTGACGCCACACAGTACACTACCGAGGGTGACAGTTTGAGACTCTGTCTCAAAAAATAAATAAACTATGAAAATAAACTGTTATAACACAACTGAGTGATTTGCTGTCATGTTTAATACATCAGACATTACTCTATGTGGTTTTTTAAAACTACCTGGTGGGGAACATACACTACTGAGAGAGATTTGCCTTAAGCATACTCGTTACTTGAAAGTATGTTTGGGTTATAACTGAAGGAATCATTTTGTGAAGCCTAACTTCAAAAAATAAGTCTGAAAAAGTCCAAGAGATTTGAGAATCATTTTTTTCTGTAGTACTGGACTCATCAAGTTTTAGTTTTGTTTTGTTTTTAAGCCTGTTTTAGAATACTTGGCAGCTTTTGTATCATGAGCTATGGTTGGAAAAAATTGAGTAACCAATTGGCCTTTTTAATAGCAACAATTTAGAAAGCCTTTGAAACAAATTCTGAAACCAGCAAACTGCATCTGTAGTATATGCAGATCTCTAGTATATGTTGTTTTTACCCTCCAGTAGTGAATGTAGCCTACTGAATTCTGTTATGTTTGGTTCTTTGGAAGTGGGGATTCAAACCATTTAGATCATAACAAGCAGAGGTATTGTTTGCTATGAGACATCAGTAATTTTATTGCAGGGTTGCTGATGTTTCTAATTTGTTAGCCTTTCATGCTGTGCATCCCTGTTAATTATGAGGTCAGGTTTAGCTGCAAGCATTATGACTCCATGGCAACCAATGATCACCTGATTCTCCAGAGAAAAGATTACACACTTTCTTTATAGCTAAGGTTAAGGTAAGCTTTTTAAAAAACTTTTTTCTTCTACTTCTTGCCCAGATAAGAAAACAGCTAAATTAGTTATAGGCTTTTGACCTCTAGGACTTAACTGTATCCCATAAAACGTCATGTAATGAGCTCTGAAAAAGCTCAGTCTTTTTCCCCTTTAACCTCTATTATTTAAGGTAACTAGCTAAAATTTATACAGCACCAGCCTCTCAATTAATTTCGTAGGGGTAAGCTTTTTTGTTTGTTTGTTTTTTAAATCTATATTATTTTAATAAAATGGTAGAAGTGTAACTAAATAGTGTTGTTTTATGAAAAACAAAACGCAGGTTAACTTCTAACATTTAATGCAGGAGGAAATTTAAGAGCTCTGTCATTTTGACATAAACTGTGCTGAACTACATATTTTGTACAATATAATTGGTTTATATGGATGATTCTGGCTTTCAGCCTCAGTAACAAGGTTTTTCAGTATTGGGGAGAGGGGAGTTTTTCAATTTAACATGAATCCCTTGCCTTTCATGGGAAGTAGTTTGGCAGTGCAAAGCATGACTTAGGTTTTGTCCATCAGAGTTTGTAAATTTCAATAGAGTCAGAGGATAAAGAATTTGGAGATAACTTATAAATGAATGATAGTAACTATTATTTTTTTAGAGCAGCGGTTCTCTAAAAGAACCCCCTCTGCGGATCTCCTGCATATCAGATATTTACATTACGATTCATAACAGTAGCAAAATTATAGTTATGAAGTAGCAATGAAAATAATTTCATGGTTGGAGGCTACCACAACATGAGGAACTATATTAAAGGGTCACGACATTAGGAAGGTTGAGAACCACTGGTTTAGAGGCTGACCATATGACAGGAATTATTCTGTTCTCACAGCATACTGTAGACATGTACTATTATTCTTGTCTCCATTTTGTAGATGAGGAAACTGAGGTATATAAAAACTTGTTACACCTACTAAGAATCAGAACCAGGACTTGTACCCAGTTATTTGACTCAAGAGTCTGGACTCTGATCCATTACTTTATAATTCTTATTGTATAAGTATTCTACTTGTAGGATAAGTATGTAGAATCTTAAGATTCTTGGTTCTCTTGCCTGAATATCAATATGCATAAAAAATGCTAGGCTTTCTTTATTAACAAATTTAGATACAGTCCAGTTATACTTTTTTCTGATTCAGCTCACAAAGGTGATCCCATTTCTTTATTTTAACTGGACTTAGTTAGGCCTTAATGTAGATCAATCAATTTGGAAGCAAAAGAATGGTGTGAAGAATGAGATTCCTGTTGTATGAAGTTTTCAGTAGTACTCTCATGACAGTGATTGCTGACATTCATTTATGTACATTAATTCATTTATTCCTTGAATTAAAATTTGAGTACTTTTTTTTCTGCCCTTCCTTAGTCCATATACATGAAAGATTAATTGAGAGGATTAAAAGAGAGATTAAAAGAGATAGTTACCATCTATTAAAATTTGAGTACTTTTAAGCGTTGGAAATATTATAATGTTAGGTGATGAATGCTATGAAGGAAATGAAATCTGGGCAAGAGGCTTGGGAGTGATGGGAGGGCTTATATAGGTAACCAGGAGAGGCTGCTCTGAAGTAATATTTATGAAGAGAAATCAGTAAACTGAGGAGGCAACACGTGAATATCTTGAAGAAGAGCATTTTAGGCAAAGGAAATAGCAAATACGAATATTCTCAAGTGGGAGCATTTCTGGCATCTTCCAAGAATAGCAAGGAGAACTATGGCTGGAAGGGAGTTAGGGAGGATAGAAGGGGTCACATTAAGCCTATAGGTCATAATAGGAAATTTGGATTTCATTCTAAGTGTGCTCGGAACACTAAGAATGTGCACATTCTTAGTGCACACACATTCTAAGTGTGCAGGGAACAGTTGGATGGTTTTGAGGAGGGGACATGACCTGATATCTTAAAGGATCACCCAGACTATTGAAGAATGGACTGTGCGTGGAGGAGAGTGGAGCAAAAATGTTAATAGGCTTTCACAATGGTCATTGTAAGTGGTAGTAATAACTTATATCAGTGGTTCTCAACCTTCCTAATTCCACAAACCTTTAATACAGTCCAAAGGGGTTGCGACCCACAGGTTGAGAACCGCTGACTTAGATGAAGGTGGTAATGGTGGAGGAGCTAAGGAGTTGTATTTAGCATACATTTCAAATGTAAAAATGGCAGGGTATGAGAGGGAGAGAGTTGAGTGGGACCTCAGAGTTTATGGTCTGAGCATCTGGGTGAAACTTTTACAAAGAAGTGTACCACTAAGGAAGGGTCAGGTTGAGAAGAACATTCATGTAGAGATGTCAAGTAGAATATAGGAGTCTGGTGTTCAGAAGGAAAGGTTGTAACTGAGATATAGGAGTCAGGTACTGGTAATATTTAAAGCTATGACATAAAATCGATTTAGTTACAACCAGCATTTTTTTAAAGTACGGTGTAAAAAACATCATATTTATCCTACATAATTATAATAATACTTTGTGACATTTTTCAGTTTTATTCAGTATATAGTGTGCTGCATTATAAAATGTATTTCTTACTGTGTAGCATGATCAAAAGTTTGAAAACCGGTAAGCAAAAGAATGAGTATAAACCTAGAAGAGGAAAAAGCACTTCACCATGGATCACTGAGAAGTCTGATGATAGGAATCAGGAAGGAACTGCCAAAGATCTTAAGCCAGGACTGAGACTTGTCACGTAACCTGAACTTCTTAATGGAAGTATTTTGTGGAGTATTAGACCAGCATATTTGCCTAAAATAACATAATTTCTGATGCTTATCATTTTGGCAAAATTATCGCTGCAACAAAATTATAATATGCTTCAATTTATGAAATTCTACATTTATAAAAAAATACCCATTCAGATAAGATCTCTTTGTAGATCTTTGTAACGCCTTTGGAACTGATGTACAACTCTTGTACATATAATGAAAATAAAGTGTACTTTTAAGGCTTGTGATGATTAGAAGTAATGCAGAAGTTCTGTTTGTCATCCTAGCGCTCTGGGAGGCCAAGAGGGGAGGATTGCTTGAACCTAGGAGTCCCACATCATTCCCGGCACTAGTGAGACCCTGTGTCTTAAAAAAAAAAAGAATTAACTCAGTGTGGTGTTGTGTGCTTGTACTATGGACTACTCAGAAGGCTAACACAGGAGGATCACTTGAGTTTAAGGTTACAGTGAGCCATGATGACACCACTACACTCTAGGCTGGGCAACAAAGAGACACTCTGTCTCAAAAAAAATTAGATAAAAAATAAATAAAGAAGTAATGCTTAAGGCAGCGCCTGTGGCACAGTGAGTAGGGGGCCCGCCCCCTATACCAAGGTTAGCGGTTGGAACCTGGCTCCTGCCAAACTTCAACAAAAAGATAGCCAGGCATTGTGGCAGGCACCTATAGTCCCAGCTACTTGGGAGGCTGAGGCAAGAGAATCGCCTAAGCCCAAGAGCTGGAGGTTGCTGTGAGCTGTGACACTACGGCACTCTACCGAGGGCAACAAAATGAGACTGTCTCTTAAAAAAAAAAAAAGAAAGAAAGAAATAATGCTTAAGTTCTGTGTGTTCGGCACATAGTAGATAGGCAATAAAATGTGTGTAATATTTAAAAATCTTTGTTTATTCACCTAATATTTATTGAGCTACTATTGAATTTCGGATACAGAGACCTTATTTGAAAAAAAAAAAACTCAAAACCAAAAAAACCCCACAAATTACTGGTTCATAATTTGATGCAGTTATGTATTGTAGATGTATATGTATATATATTATATACTTTATAATATAAATTATGCATTGTATACAATAATTACATAATTTATAATATATAAATTATATTATAATTAACAATATAATTATTGTCAATAACAATATTTATAATATTATAAATGATATAATTATAATATATTAATAATGTATTATGTAATTTATAATATATATTGTATTTGTATTGTATAATTGTAATTTGTATTATATAATTTATCTATTATATAATAATATACATAATGCCACAGATGTGGAATTCAATTCTGAGCACACTTTCACCCTTTTTTTTACTAGATCGTGAAGTATGCACATTTTTAATGTTTACTGTTTATACACACTAAAACGTGCAGGGAGTGGAGTAGTAAAATAGTTTTAGATAAGAAAACACTTATAAACACTCATTTCTCTTTTTATATGTGAAATATTATAATTAATCAAAATTAAGTTATATTTATTAGAATGAAAATGCAAAGGAACTCTGAATGCCTAAATCTTAAACCTGTCACTTATTCTGGCATTTAAAAATGTCTTTAAAGAATCCTAAATAAAGAAGCCAAAGCTTTCATTGTTTTTCACCTATTTATTCCTTCCATGAGCTTTCCAAGCAAACTGGCTTATCCAGGAAAGAGGTGCACACCCCATCAGCTCCTGAAGTTTGTGCTTTTGTCTGCTGCTTTCTCCTCAGGAGTAGGTACAGTGTGGCACCTGTCAAAACCGAGAAAGACCAAATGACACTACTGTGCTTGGCAGGAGTCATAAGAGCTGTGCCCAGAAGCCCCAGAGACACAGAAGTCGATTATATAGTGCCTACCTTCTTAAAGCACGTGGCATAGAATTACGAACTAAGGCATTCTCAAAGTAGTAAAGGACAAGAAAATAAGAAGTTTGCTTTTGCCTATGATATTGGAAAATTTTGAGCAAAAACTGTGTTCCACTCTTGAAAAATTAAGACATAATGCAAGCCAGAAACATTTCAGATTACTACAGGTTTATTAAATATTTAATGTTTATTGTAAAAATTATATTAGTACATAATGGAAAGAAATTGCCCAGGGAGAGTAATATTTTTTAACTCTAAGATCATTAAGTGACATTTGTAATCTCTGAGAAAAAAACACTAACATCTGTATTGAAAAAAATTATGTTAAGAATCAACAGTACTTTGCATTTTCTCTCGGGCATCTCGTTAATTTTAGATATAACCGTGGGTAGGTTATTGCTATTGTGTTGACATTTAGCATTTATTAAGTGCTAACAATGAGAAGAATTTATAGAATAGATATAAAAGTCTATTTTCATGGATTATGTGCCTTGAAAAGGGGCAAATATAGATGTACTCTGATGGCTTGTTCTGTTTTCTACGTGTGTTAAATCCTGTAAAATAGCGTGGCATTGTTTTAAAAGGGTGGTGACAGGACTCATAACTACAAAAATAGTCTCATAACTATTTTTTTAGAGCATTGAGCAAATGAGGAAATCATGTTTGTTTGTTTGTTTCCCAAATCTGCCTTCCTAAAGCACTTTGGGGACATTTTTATAGTCCGGAGAGTGAGTCAGAGGACTGGTAAGTTAATCAGCAGTCAGTTTCTAGGTGCATTGTTGGTTCTTTTGCCTTAGTGTTGCTATGGACCACACTTTGTTTGGATTTTCTTTAGGACTTATGGCAAAGGTGTTATATTAACAATGAAATATTTCGACTCGGCACCTGTGCCTCAAGTGGCTAAGGCGCCAGCCACGTACACCTAAGGTGGTGGGTTCGAATCCTGCCCGGGCCCGCCAAACAACAATGATGGCTGCAGCCAAAAAATAGCCGGGCGTTGTGGCGGGTGCCTGTGGTCCCCGCGACTTGGGAGGCAGAGGCAGGAGACTCGCTTGAGCCCAGGAGTTGGAGGTTGCTCAGAGCTATGATACCATAGCACTCTACCCAGGGGGACAGCTTGAGGCTCTATCTCAAAAAAAAAAAAAAAAAGAAAGAAGTATTTCAAGAGCTCTCTCCACTTTGTAAAAATTTTATAAGCTTTGAACTGTAATAAATACCCTTTAATATTTTGTTTTATAATCAGCCCTACATGCCCCCCCCCAAAAGTAATAAAGCTCAAGGAGAAAATGGTATGGGTGGGTTAAAAAGTTGTTGTTTGTAAATTACATAAAATAATTTTCCCCAGATAATCTTTTAAGAAGTAATGAATCATGGTGTAAATCTGTTGTTTTAACCCAAAAGGTATGTATGTGTAAGATAGGTAGGTAGAAAGAATCACAAGGTTTGTGATCAATAGGTGTTTTATCTATTACCAAGAAACTTTCTGTGATGGCATTTACTATATTCCTTTCTTATATTGGATCATAAGCTCTTTAAGTAAAAAAAAAAAGAAAAATGGAGAACCAAAAGGCTTTGACTTCTGCTTTTGATTTAAAAAAAAAAAAGGATTTAGCATATTCCAAAAATGTAGTATATTGAAAGTTTCCTAAAATTAAAAGTACACAAAAATTTCAGGTACTCTTAAAAGAGTTCCATGTTTAAAATTATTTTAAAAGGCTTTTAAAATAATTCTTCCTGTTAATGTGCCATCCTCTCAGTACATCCATGGTGAATGCTTTTAAAGAGTGCCATCTAGTGGCAGTTTGGGAATTATGATTTATAGATTAGAACTTTGGGAAATTTGGACCCAGAAAATGTATGTATCAAACATAAAAAGTTACAATAATTGATAAAAGCCTTAACAAGTATAACTTGAAAACACCCATCAGTAATTTGACCTGAAGAATGTATGTCTTTGCATTTTTTAAATAGCCTCTATATTTATCTATACATTCATTTGTCCAATACTTCCTGCTTCGTGTATATATAAACATAAAAAACAGTGTTGGAGTTTGCCAGGGAAGGTCTTGGTAAGAAGTTGCCATTAAGTAAATACCTGAAGGCAGTGAGGGGTTGTGGTAGGTACTGGAAAAACCAAGTGCCAGAGTGTTTTAAAGGAATAACCGTCCACTTTGGCTGAAGCATTGGGCAATGAAGAGAGTCGATGAAGTAAATTCATGGGCTTTATAGACTTATAAGAGGAATATTAGATCAAGGAGATCTTTGTAAATAGGCCATTATAGAAATTTTGGCTCTTCTCTGAGTAAGATAGGGAGACATTGGAGGATTTAAGCTGAGTAGTGACCTGATCTTATTTCATTTTTAACGGATCACGTTGGCTGCTGTATTGGGAACAGACCACGGGGGAGGTAAGATAGGAAGCCAGCAGTTGCTATAATTCAGCAGAGGGGCTGGTGGTTTGGTGAAAGCAATGAGAATACTGTGTAATGGTCAGATTCTGGATATATGCTGAAGGTAGAGCCAAAATAAGTTGTAATGGATCCGTTGTAGGCATATAAAAGAAAAGAATACTTAAGAATGACTTCCAGGTTTTTGGTTTGAGAAACAAGGAGGATGTTGTTCTGTCAGCGGTGATAGGGAAATGCAGGAAGAGCAGGTTTGGGAAGCGAGGCAGAATAAGGAACTCGATTTGGGACATGTTAACTTTGAGCTATGGCAGCTATCAACATCTATGTTATGGGGAAATCAAAATATTTTTCTATTTTGTGATTTAGTACTCGACAGCTCATCCCTTATTTTAGGAGAACCTTTTTCTCATGAAGGAATGCATATACCTTCTCTGATTCTTGTATTGTACTGTCATAAAACAGAAGCACTGTGGAAGGACTGGCATTGTTAAAAGCTCAAGGCTGTTACCCCAGACTACTCTCAGGGTTCAGGGCTGATGTCTTATTTCCCGTTCTATTTTTCTGCTCTTCTCACCTACAGTCAGACCCGAAAGTACTTGATTAGGAGAGTTCTACTGCAAAACATTGGGGTATTCTTATTTTAAAAAAGCTGGGTGTAAAATTACCAGTAAGCCTCCTTAAAGGCACAGGATGGAAATGTTTCCTTTCAAAGCTACTTAGCCAGTCTTCAGGAACAAATTCTTAGAGCATTTTTATCTATCACAAATTTTGTCTGATTTCTAGAGCAGGCTTTTTAAAACATTCTTCTTCTTTTTTAGCTTCTAAATCATTGTATTCTAAGATTTATAACCACTTCAACTTGTGGTTTAGGTGACCAGATGAAAGAAGAAAATGAAAGGCATGAAGAAAAGTCCTACAGAAGAATGTTTATACCTGGACTTTTCTCACCGAACAGAAGGATGCATCTTTCCTCTTCATACATCTGTGACTTTATTTTTGTTATCGTACTGTGACTGCAAAATCTTTAAAGTTTGCTTAGTTCTCACCCATGAAAGTACAGACAGTTCATTACTAAAAGATGTACTGTCCCAGGATCTTAAAATACAGATTATTTCAAGGCAAGAGCTTCCACCAATAGTCCAGAATTGCTGTTTACCTGCAGCAGTAGAACAACCAGACAACTTTTGTAGAGCGGGACTTGCTGTTGTACTAAGACATATAATCCAGAAGTCATACGATGCAGACCCTTCAAAGAAGGAAATTTTGGAACTTCTTGGTTTTAAAAAGACTTGCCTAAAAGCCTGTGCTGAAGTAAGTATAATGTCTCTCTCTTCTGTTACTTGAAGCTACAAAATGATAACATATTTATTTACTTGAACATGGACCTTAACTTCCTATTGGGAATAAAAATTCATTGTTTAAAAAAACTCACAATAACTAATAAAATTGTTCTTTGTGTATGCCAATATTTCAGTACAGCACTGGAAAATAAAAATTTAAGATTTAATTTATGAAGTTTGGATGTAGTATTTTTAGAAAATAATTTCTTATTTTAATCCTTCATTTTAATTACATTGAGAATTTTTAAAGGGAATGTTTACATATAAATAGGAGCTCAAATAGCCATGCTTTGGAAGTCCTGCTTTTTTGAAGGGTGGGACTGGGCAAGTATATTTTAAAGGCTTTGGGAAGTCATGATTGTTCAGTAAAAGGAGGACGGAGGAATGCCAGGTCTTCCATTGCTTAAATGTTTTTACTTGTGAAGCAGTGTGATCTGTTCCTTGATAAAACATAAAAGCCCAAGACTTAATCTCCCAGTAAGACAGTTCTTTTTCTTCAAGCTATGTTCAAAGTAAAGAATCCTTTCACTTCTAATTTTGTTTTTGTCTTTTAGGTTAGTCAGTGGACCAGGTTATGTGAACTCACCATCCCTTTGGTTATTGAGAATTTTCTCAGAGTGTCTTCTCAGCAGCCCCTGGTTATCCCTATAGAAATACTACAGCTGGAGAAAAAGTTCAGTGAGCCTGTTAGAGTCCATAATGATGATAAACTCCGTAGGCAGAAGCTGAAGCAAGAGAAGGCCACTAAAGTTGGGCTTCCCCTTCCTAAGCAAAAAACAAAGACCAAGGTCAATACCCAGGAAACATCTGAAGACTTCGACTCTTCGTTCAAGAGTCTGGAACTGAAAGTGGCCTTCTCAAAGCTCACAGTGCAGGAAGAAGCAACTACTACCAACAGGGAACCAGCTCACATCAGAAAAGCAAAAGCCTCTGACCTTCCACCCCTGGAACACGTGTTTGCAGAAGGGCTTTACTTCACTTTAGCAGATATTGTGCTCTTGCCCTGCATCCATCATTTCTTGGTAAGATTTTATCTGGATTATATATATAATACTGAGTTTCAGTCTGTGGAATTGCCTGGGATTGAATTCCAGCTCTTATTATCATTTTGTTCCTGGGCAAGTTAGTAATATCTGTCCCCATTTTCTTGTCTTAAGATAGAAGAAGTAATAGTACCTATCTAATAGTATCAATGGGAAGTAAAAATAGAAATTTGTATAGTGTAGAGAATAGCGCTTTGCACATAGTAAGCTCCCAATAAATGTTAACAATTATTATGACTTTTAATTCCGAGTTCCAAAATGCTAGCATTTGTTATCGTTTTTAATTTCAAATTGCTGTTGTGATTACGTCTTAATATTAGAGGGTCCAAAATCAAAAAATAAATAAGAAAATAAATAAATAATAAAAAACTTATCAGTTATATTTTATAATTAACCACTAGTCCTTAAAATACTAATCTCATTATGTTAGGTATTATCAGATCAGAAATATTTTATCCTTAATCTGTATGCTCCTCTGTTCTCTGTAAGATTAAAGTAGCCGTTGTGCCATTCTAAGCTATGGGAGCATTAGATGGAAAGTTTTCTTTCTGAGAAGCGAGATTCTTTTTTGAGAGCGATTGGGAGAGAGAGAGATACCAGAATGAACATAGGGAGCTATAGGTTTTTGCAGCCTTCTGTTGGTTTTCAGGAGCTGCATTTTTCTTGATTTGAAACATTTTACCCCTTTCCCTACTCCTTTAGGAGTAAACCTACGTGATAGAACTGAGGAACTTTATTTTCATCTCTATTTATAATAGAGGAAAACTTGTATGCTTGGCCTTTTTAATTTCATATATTCTATGATTAAATTCTTCTTTTTTGATGTTTAATATATAAACTAATTCTCGGAATATTTCGTTTGTTCTTTTATATTTTCCCAGTATGCACGCATTTTCTTTTAGGAATTTACCTTTGCTAAAGCCTGGATGTAGATTTCTCCTTTAATTCATCTTGGGTAAAAAAGCAGTCGTTCAATTCATATAGTGGCTGTGTTGCTAAGCCTTTATGCTTACGTTAATGTACATTGAGGTAAATGGAGTGGCAGTCCAAATGAGTAGAGTCAGGATCAAGCTCATGACCCGTAATCAAGGTCAGATTACCAGGTTTGGATCAGAAGCACAAAACTGTGCCTAGGGATGGGATATTTAGCCACAGGAATAAGGTCAGGGATGTAAAAGAACAGGGTCAATTTTGTCAAGCCAAGGTTTGGATTATCAGAGGTCAAAATGAGAAGAATGAGGGAAAATGCCCAGTTCTGCTAAACAAAATAAAGCCAAAGATGCAAAGCGGTAGCAGGTAGGAGCTGGGTTTTACTATGAACCTGCCTCATTACCCACCCCCACCCCCTGTAGGTTCTGTATTTGCAAAGTTAGCTCCTGGTGGCCTAGCTCTTTCGTTTTTTAGAATTCCATTTAAAATGAACAAATTCCGTGGTATACATATACCACAATTTGTTAATCCATTCATGGATCTTTGGGCGCTTGGGCTGCTTCCATGACTTGGCAATTATGAATTGGGCTGCAATAAACATTCTCGTACAAATATCTTTGTTGTAAAATGGTTTTTGGTCATCTGGATATATACCTCATAGAGGAATTGTGGGATTGTATTATGCAACCATAAAAAGAGATGGAGACTTTACATCTTTTATGGATGAAGCTGGAACATATTCATCTTAGTAAAGTATCTAAAGAATGGAAGAAAAAGTATCTAGTGTACTCAGTACTATTATGAAACCAATATATAATCACCCACAGTTTCATACGAATGATAAAACACAACTATAGTCCAGAATGAAGAAGGGAAAAGGAGGATGAGGGGAGGAGAGGAGGGGGCCAGGTGGAGGGACAATAATTGGTGAGACCTCACCTGTGCATAATGCAAGGGTTTATGTCAAATCTATTTAGAGTAGAGTATAAATGTCTTAACACAAATAATTAAGTGAAGTGAAGGCTATGTTAGCCAGTTTGATGTAAGCATTCCAAATTGTATATAAAATCAGCACATTATACCACATAAATGCGTTAATGTATACAGTTATGATTTAATTTTTTTTAAAAAAGGTAAATAATAAACAAATTAAAATGTATACTTTTAAATGTTTTCTTCTCTTCAATTCATTTGCTGGACTCTTCTAGTAGATAGTATACCAAGCATGTGGGAGAAGTAGCAATGAATGGTTGTACCAGGGCAAAATCTACTCTTAATACCAGAAAATTGCATAGTTGGTTTTCAATTATTACTAGTAAACAAGTACATTTTGATAGAGTCATTTAAAAGATTATTCTCTTATGAGACAGAGAGGTTGCTATTTTATAAAATCTTTTTGTAATTTGAATGGTTATGATGTAATTTTCTATCTCTTATAATGCTTTGAATTAAGTTTTTAAAAAACATGTACATCTTTCTTAGCTAAAGTAAAATTATTCTTCTTTTAAAATGTTATTTTTGAGCACAAATAAACACCTCTCTTAGTGTTTCCAGTAACATAAAATTGGGAACAAAATGGGGATCACACTATTTGCTGGCCTGTTATAAAAATGATGGATGCCACTTATTTGGCGGTAAGTTTGATATCCACACCAGTGCATAAGGTTCTTAAGAGTTTTAAGTTTTAACTTACAAGTCCTAATTTGTACGTAAAGAATAGAGACTGGAGATTGTATTTTCATTTAGATAGGTTGTTTACTTTTCTCCCCTGTTTACACCGCTCACCTAAACATCTGTAAATTGTGACATGTTTACAAAACATAGGCATAACTAAAGAAATTACATAAAATAATCACAAAATATTTTATATATAATAAGTGATTGAAGAGAAATGCAGAGGAGATATTTTGCATAGATGTAACATCTTCTCTTTTTATTCAATTTACCCTTAGTACAATTACCTGCAGAGTCACAATTCATTTTGTATTCTTTGTAGCAAGAATTTTTTATCATTTCAAAAAGCTTTTTGATTTATTTTTATTGAGACCCAAGATCTCAGTCTCTTGCTCATGCTGGAGTACAGTGGCACAATCATAACTCAAACTCCTGGGCTTATTAAAGTAATCCTCCTATCTCAGCCTTCTGAGTTGCAAGGACTACAGGCCTGTACACCACTGCACCTGCTAATTTTTTTTTTTATTTTTGCAGAGTGGTGGTGGTGTATTGTTATGTTTGATAGGCTGGTCCCTAACATCTCACAGTCCTCAAGCAGTCCTTAAGCAGTCCTACTGCCTTCATTTCCCAAAATGTGATTTTAAGAGTGAGCCGCTGCACCTAGCCCCTTCATTTTAAGAATCAATTGTCCCTATTTTCTTGTCCTTAAGAATTCCATGGTTTTGCTCTTATGACACAAGTTATTTTTTTATTCATTTTTTAGGAACAAATTTAATTTTCATTTCATAGTTTGCATCACCCACTTCCTTAAATATATCTTCTTAACTATAATGAATATGGTTCCATACCTCCTAAACTCTCTGTATGTTAGTAGAATGGCCTGGCATATTGGTTAAATGGGTGACTTGTCCTGCAGCATAAAAATTTTCAATTTCATTCTACAAGAGTTATTATTATTTAATCAAAACTTATTTTTGAAAAGAAGGAAAATTGCCATATTCATCTAACAAGAATAAATCACTAACAGAGAGTAAAGTGGAGGAAAATAGAACATTTCTTCTTTGATTAATTTATCATGTCTTAAGCTCAATTACCTTAGCACCTAATCTGTTTCCAAGCAATTAAGAATTCAGGAGAGAATTATAAACTTTTTGGCTTCCAAAGCACCATGTAGATGTCAGCCCTCCATATATTCAACCAACTGCAGATTAAAAAAAAAAAAAAATATATATATATATATATATATATATAAAATTATATCTGTGCCAGACTTTTCTTATTATTATTCTTTGAATGATATAGAATTGCAACTATTTATATAGCATTTATATTGTATTGGGTATTACGTAACCAGGAGATGATTTTAAATATATAGGAGGATGTTACCTGGGTTATATATGCAAATACTATGCAATTTTATATAAAGTACTTGAGTATCTGCAGATTTTGGTATCCTTGGAGGATGTTAGAACCAATCCCCCCCCATGGATACTAAGGGTGTGACTCTAATACATTTTACAAGGTGAATAAGTATACTCATAAATGTACATCTTGGTATTTATATATATATATATATATGTACACACACGTTTATGAATGCTTACAAAATAACTACATGATATGTATTTTGATTATTTCCTATTTCAGACTTTTAAAGATTATGTTGATTTAATAACTTCCTAATGGGTCATAAATAACAGTGTGGAAAAATACTAATTTAGGATATTATTGTCTGAAGGTAATAGATTCTTGATCATTTGGTTCATTCACTCAACAGTATGATTTGCAAGGCAGTGTTTTAAGTGCTTGTATATTCAAAGAGGGTTAGACATAACCTGTGCTCTTATAGTCAACTATTTGTGCCTATTTAAAGTCCAGTTAAAATATAGTAAGAGATAAATGGTATGAATTTTTCATTAATTATCCTTCAAGCTCATGCTTTGATACTGATTGCTAGATATATTTGTAAAGATTTGGCCTTTTTACTTATCTATCTGTTCATAATCTTAAGTCCTAATCTATTTGTGATATTATAGTGGTTTCTATGAACATATTTAGAGCCTCCCAAAGAAATAAGAGTTCTCCAATTTGTAAAGGAAGTGAAGTTTGTTGGTAGTACCAGGGAGAAAGCATCTGACCGAGAGAAAACAAAAAGATGTGAATTTTTATCAGCAGTAATTGTTTTATATTTTTCTAATTTCAATAACTAAAATGCTAATCTATAAAAAGATATCCTCCTAATCATACAAGCAATCTTTTTCAATTCCAGATATTTATCATTTTATCTTCTTACTATTTTACTTGAAATGTTTATGTGAAATGTTCTCCTGGCCTGTTAGTTTTTTTTTAAAATATGGTTCTGAAGTATGCTTTTTACTCTACTAATATTGTCTAAACTTTACATAACAGTTTGTACATTCAGAGAAGATGGTCTCACATATACAAAAAATGGAACTTTAAGTCACTATTAAAATCAAACTTTTCTTCCACATTTCTCCACTGAGCAAGAAAATTCCCATTAGGCTGCCTCCAGATACAGCCATGATTATAGACTCTCTATAGACATTAAATTGTGATAATTTTAAAATGTTACATAGTTTGCTTTGAAGAAGTCAGGACTTCAGCGTATTTTTTTCTCTACTAACTACTTAAGCTAATTTTCATAAATAAGTAACATATTAAGCATTTTAGATTTTTGATAACATCATCTATTCAGCTCTCCACACTCAGTGTGTTAGGAACTTATCAAAGGTATTGAGGGTCAGGGATGGTAGGATATGTGATTTGCCGTGAATTACAGATGAGTGGGTTTCCAGATTCGAAGGAAGTTGATTTTGGAAGGGTTCCTGGAGAGGGTTAAAAATAAGCTACTAATGAAAGATGATAAAGCATATGAATGCAAGATATAAAATTTTCAAAAATGATTCTCAGTCATTTGTAAACATTTACAAACCTTGTCATTGTTACTTACCTTGATTCTGCTTGGTCTTGTTCTTTCTTTTTCTGTTGAGTGTTGCTTACCATCGTATGAATGTGCCACCATTTTATTCATTCACCTACTCAGTTCCACCTTTTGGCAAATGTGAGTAAAGCTGCTGTAGGCAACTGTGTTCAGATTTTTATGTGGACATAAGTTTTTAACTCATCTAAGGAGTGATTTGCATGGTCGTATAGTAAGATGACGTTTACTTTTGTAAGAAACTGCCAAACTAAATTTCAAAGTGGCTGTACTATTTTGCCTTCCCATTAGCGATGAGAGTTCCTGTTACCCCACTTCGTCACCATCATTGATGTTGTTGGTGTTCTGGATTCTCGTCATTATAATAGGTATGTAGTTGTATCTCCTTGTTTTAAATCTCTAATGAAATATGATGTGAGCATTTTTTCATAATCATAAGATGTCTGCTTATATCTTTTGCCCATTTTTTAATTGGGTTCATTTTCTTCTTGCTGAGTTGCTCTAATTTTTATATTATGAAACGAAGGATAAGACTTAATGTAAGACACGTCACCAAGGAACATACACAAATGGTAAATAAGGTCATGAAAAGATGCTCAACATCATTAATGATAAGGAAACGCAAGTGAAAATCACAGTGAGATACTACTACACACCCGCAAGAATGACTAAAATCAAAAAAACTGGCAATACTCAGTGTTGACAAATTGCAGAGCCTGGAACCTCCATGGATTGCTAGTGGAAACTGTAAAATAGTCTGACCACCATGGAGAACAATTTGGCAGTGTCTTGAAAAGCTAAATATACAGGTACCATACAAGCTAGCGACTTGACTCTTAGTGTCTACTCCTAAGAAATGAAAAACATTTTCACACACACACTGGTACATGAGCATATGTAGAATAGTATTTATAATAGCTAAAAAAGTAGAAACACAAAAATGTCCATCAAGTAGGAAATGAGTAGGTAAATTGTATCTGCACAATGAACTATTCACAAGAAAAGAAACTTGATAAATGTAACTATGGATATATCTCAAAAACATAATACTATCATAAAAACACTTGATGATCCTATTTATATGGAAATTCTAGAAAAGGCAGAATTATAAACCAAGGAAGCAGTTCTAACCAATGAAGATATCAGTGGTTGCCTACAGCTGACTATGGGGGGGGGGGGTCACAGAGAGTTTTTTGAGGTGACATTGTCTTCTGGAACTGGATTGTGGTGATAGGTGCACATTCTGCATTAGAACTGGGCACTTACATAGTGTGATTTTTGTAGTGTGTAAAGTTACCTCATTACAGCTGTTATAAATAAACAAAAATACATAATAATGTATTTTATCCTTTTTCTGCCTAGGTAATTATCTGCCAGAAATTTTCTGAGAAGCTACTAGAATTTCCACTGCTAACCGCTTGGTACCAGCGGATTCAGGAAGTGCCAGGAATAAAAACAGCAGCTTCTAAGTGTGGGATCCAATTTCTTCATTTACCAGAGTTGTTGACCTCCTCAAATGAACAGCACCCAAACTTAAGTGAAGTCCCAGACATAGAAGAGCAAAATGATCCTTTATTTGTAGGAGGACCAAGACCTACTATGACCAAGCTAATGGTATTTGAATTATTTCATTAACATTTTCTTTGAAAAATTCCATGTGAATAATGTTGCTGAGCATTCTGTCCCAATCTGTAATTATTTGTTGACATTGTTTTTGTTATGAATTTTACTCATGGCTATCTTACATCACTCTTTACCAATTAATATTTTTACCTGTCTTTTGCATTTAAGCAATGTATAATAAACTAAAGATTTTTAAGATGTATGTTTGGAGCCAAGAAAGTCACCATGTATACTTTTAAAAAGAATTTTTCTTAAAACTTTTCTTAAATTCAGGACATTACCAAGTGACCACACCTGCTTAAGTGTATTATTTTAACTTATTTTCCTATTTGTTGCAATGTTTTAGTCTCAGCCTTTTTTAGTTTGTGATGATGATTTGAAGTTAAAGAAATTTAAAGAATGAGTATCTCGATTTATTTTCCAAGATTTTAACTAAATTTACAATTCTGGATTATTTGAATTTTATTTTTACTTTAATCTTTGATTTCAACGTGATTGTTATATAATAAGAATGCATATGATTTAATTTTTTCTCTTTGGGGATACTTTGTTTCTTTTGAGACAAGTTCTCCCTCTGTCACCTGGGCTAGAATACATTAGGCACAGTCATAGAGCTCTGAAATCTCAAACTTCTGGTCTCAAGTGGTTCAGCCTTATCCTTTGCTAAGACTATAGGCATACACCACCACGCCCAGCTGATTTTTTTATTTTTTGTTGAAACAGATCTTGCTATGTTGCTTGGGCTGTTCTTGAACTCCTGGACTGGTCTCAAGCAATCTCCTTACCTCAGCCTCTCAAAAGGTGGGGTTACAGGCATGAGCCTCTGCTCTCAGCTTCATAATTTGTTTCTAATAGTACTAATTATAAAGGCTTTCTTTTTCCTACCATTTGAAATAATCTGCAAAAATGTTTTGCTTTCAATAGATGATTTGAAGATTTATTTGAACAGAGGAGAATTCATGAAATACATTAAGTTATCCTTCTCAGTTGCATTGGAAAAATGTTCATTATATTTCCCTATGTGGATTAGGAAGTGTTTGAGTTTTGTGGTTAATAGAAAATTAATTATTTAGAAATGTGAAAGAAAACTTTGATAAGGATATTGATGCCTTAACTCTTCAGCTAAAATCCGTGGCCTCTTGATAAAATAATGGAACAGTTGATTTTGGAAGTTATCAAGGCAGGTACAGATTTTGATGTATTAATTAGGTAGTTTCACTGTTGAGGGAATTCTGGTCTACCTGTTGAGTACATATAAGTGTCATTATTTGATGAAAATATTCTAAAAATCAGTGGTGAGAGTTGAACAACTGTGAATATTCTTAAAAAACACTGAATTGTATGGTTTAAAGGGTAAATTTTATGGTCTATAAATTATATCTTGATAGAGCTGTATTTTTCAAAGACCCTAAGGTAGGAATGAGTTTATTGAAAGTGGAAGAGCAATAAGGTCAGTGTGGCAAGACTAGAGAAGATAGAAGAGAGATAGCTGACGTCACAGAGAGATGTTGATCTTTCTGAAGGCAACCTCAGTGCTCTAGACTTCCTGGCCAAAAACTGTATCTCTAGCCCTAGGAAAAGGGGGTGCTATTTCCTTTGGGACTCAAATTAAGCTAGTTTTTATAATGGAAGGTATCTCAAACTAACTGATAACAAAAGGGTTTAACGCTAGATTCTCAGCAATTTTTCTTTTGACTTGGTTATTCCTAAAGATAAAATTACCTGACAGTGGATATATATGTACACTATGGGATGTGGACTTAGAATGTAATTGGAAGCAGTCTGTGAACCTGTGTGTATGCCATGTACTGTCTATAGATCAAATAAACGCATAACTTCTAACTTGGGGAAGAAGGATAAGAAATTTTTAATATGTTGAAAAGTGGTCTCATTGTTGAAAAAGTTGGGAACCATTTGGTTAAACCAGAGAAATCCTTTTCTAGAGATGTTAAAGGCACTTGTGAAAGACTGGTATGAGTGACGTTTTGGGGATATGTGTTGAAGTAGCAGCTTTTTAGTATTGTAAGTATAGTTTTAAGTTTTAGCAGTTTTCAAATATGTAAAGACAGACATTGATGGACATATGCAGCATCACTTTTTTATTATCTCTATGTGGACTATTTTTGATAAAATTTTTATCTTCAGGTGACTTTTCTCTTTGATATCCGGTATATTTCTAGATAGCTTATTCTATGTATTTTTAGTAATAATTTTAAAATAGCATTACTTTTTATTATCTCAAAAAATAATAGGCAAATAACTGCCCTGCCAAATAACCTAGCATATATTTTTTATGTAATAAGTAAGTATTTGGGGGAATCTCCAGTGATTATTACTACTTATGCTCCTCTTCATCAATATACAAAATAGAAATTTGGACTTCAAGAACATAATAAGAGTTTATTAATTCATTAATTGGAAAAAGGATATTTCCTTTTCTAGGAAAAAGGCATTGAAGTGATGTTTTCTCCCCACCCTTGTCCTACTTGGACCCTTGATTGGAATGGTCTCCCTGCAGCAGTGAGCCCAAAGGAAGGTGAGATTTTTTTTTTTCTTTAAGTTTTACTTATAATCTGGATACTCTCTTCAGATCTTTCTTCCTGTTCTCTAGAACTCTTTTGGGCTTTATCCAACATTCTGATTATATTATCCATTGAGTTTTCATTTTCTTTTTATACAAATAATTTTATTGATACACATCAGTCAGATTTAATATTTCTCATATTTTACTTTTCTACGTTTGTTTCATCTATTCCTTTTTTGTTCTTTGCTGATGTATTTTGAAAGAAATCCCAGTCAACTTTATACACACCTGTAAAAAATATTGACGTCTTAGATACTCACAATGCCATTATCATTCCTAGTAAAAATTAACAAATATCCTGCACCATCTAATGCCCAGTACTATATATTTCCCTCAATTGTTTAAAATGATGTTTAAAAAATATCTTTATATTGTTAAATTTGTAGTTACGTGATATTTTTCATTGCTAGAAATTATATTTCGTTTGTTCATTTTTGATAGTAACCTTTTCCTTGCTTGTTTTGGTTTCCTCTTTTTTATTTTTTAAACATAATTATTTTATATTCTGTGTTTGTTATTTCTAATAGCTGATGTTCATAGAAGTCTTATTCTGTTCTTTATTCTGTTGACTTCACTTCTGCTTCTGATGTTTTATTTCTCTGTGAATTTTGTAATTTTATATTGTGAATTCATTTTGGGGTTGCTCAATATGCGGGAATCTTGTGGGGTTTGGAATGAAAGTAAATTCCCACAGAAAGGGATTCTATTTGTTTATGTGAGACATCTCAGGAAACTAGAACTTGAAGATCACTCGGTATCCACTTTCAGATTCAGATTCTTTTTAAAATTTCTTATTTTTATTGTTTTTTGATTAACACATAGTCATTATATATGTGGAGTACAGTGTGATATTTTGATACATGTATGCGACATATAATGATAAATCAGGGTAATTAGCTTATCCATTGCCTGGAACATTTATCGTTTAAAATCTCTTCTTCTAGCTATTTGAAAATATACAATAAATTGTTATTAATTATTGTCACCTTGTAGTGCTGTAGAGCTATAGTTATTCTTCCTACCTGGCTGTAATTTTGTATCCACTAACCAACCTCTGGCTATATCCCTCTGGCTATACCCACCCCCGCCCCTAGGCTCTACTCACCACTATTCTACTTTCTAATTCTATGAAATCAACTTTTTTACCTTCCAAATAGTGTCTTTCTATGCCTATCTTCTTTTACTTAATATAATAATCTCCCAATTTTGTAACACCTGTGGGGGTTGGTAGATTCCAGACAAATGTAGTTTCCAGTTGCTTGAGAGTTACTATTAAAAATACGTCTAACTAATTCTATGCCCCATATTGTACCATACATAAACACTATATTGACTTGATACTATTATTGAAATACATTAATTAAAAGTAAATTAAGACAAATAAAAACAATTTCACTTATTATAACCCAATTTTACTGTATTATAAAACAGCTTTGTAAATAAGGTGTGCAATTTTAGTTAAATGGCAGTTGATATGTTTTTCAACTTTACTGTTGTATTTTTTTTAACTTCAAGTAACACACTTAGAAATGTTACATGGAACACACCAGAGCCATGGGAGAGATGCATGAAGCATCGAAAGCACTGGCTTACTGACTGTAGGGCGCACTATAAACTAAACTCTTTTGACTTTTTTTCTTTTTTTATAGTCGTGGGCCACCAGTTGCTTGAGTTCCAGATAACAGGGAGTTTACTATGTGATGTCCTCCAAACTCCTCTATGTTGGCATGAATGCCAGGATGTTGTTCTTTTTGATGACCAAATAGTATTCCATTGCATGTATGTGCTACATTTTCTTTATCTAGTCTTCTGTTGATGAACAATTTGGCCACTGTGAAGAGCATTGCAGTGAATATGGGAATGCAGATATTTCTTTGATATATTGATTTTCTTTCTTTTGGATATATACCCAGCAATGGGATTGCTGGATCATACAGTAATTCTATTTTCAGTTTTTTGAGGAAACTCCATACTGTGTTCCATAATAGCTATACTAATTTACCTTCTAACCAACAGTGTATAAGAATTTCCCATTCTGTATTTCCTTGCCAGCACTTACTATTTTGTCTTTTTGATAATAGTCTTCCTAAGACTGTTACGGGATGAGATGGCATCTTATTGTGGGTTTGATTTGCATTTCTCTGATGATTAGTGATGTTGGCAGTTTTTCATATACTGTTAGCCATTTAATTGTGTGCCCATTCTTAACGGGTTTATTTATTTGTGATTGAGTTGTTTAAATTATTTGTACTCTGGATATTAACTCCTGTCAGATGAATAGTGTGCAAATATTTTTTCCCTTTTTGCCAATTATTTCTACACCTTGTTGATTGTTTCTTTTGCTGTATAGATTTTTGCTTAGATATAATCTTGTTTGGGCATTTTTGCTTTTACCTGTGCTTCTGAGGTCTTATTCATAAAATCCATGAAATGTCCAGAAGCATTTCCCTTATGTTTCATTCTAGTAGTTTTATAGTTTTGGATTTTGCGTTTAATCTTTAATTCATTTTGATTTAATTTTTTTTATATATGGTGAGCTATAGGGGTCTAATTTTATTCTTCTGTATATGGATATCTCATTTCCTGGCACCTCTCTAACAAAGAGACTGTACTTTCTCCCACAGGGAGACGTTTCTCCTGGTTCCCAGCTGATCCCTGGTGGGGGAAGGGGTGGAGGAGGGGAGGTGTTTCTATCTGTTCCCTAGGTGGCTATCCTGAGTTTCTTTGTTCACTGGGCTTTCTCATACTCCTTTGAAGTACTCCAGTGCTCTCCTTTAGTTATTTTCATTAATATATAGTTGTTTATTCATTGTTAGTGCTGTTGTTTTGGGGATGATGGGTGCTAGGGGCTTCTAGGGGTATCTTGCTGGTATCCTAAGCTCATTTTCTTTTCTATCTGAAACTGAGATTTATATAGATAAGTTAACTTTTATCATTTTCCTTTGTTGTTGGGCTAGACTTCTTAATGCATCTTTTCAGAGGTAATATAGCTTTTCAAAGTTTCTACTTTGATGTAGTAAAAATTGGTTCTAACTTTCCCCCATGCTAGGGATCAAGAACTAGTCTTTCTTCTTTGTCCTACTGTTAAAGTCTAGGTATCTATTATTAGCAAATATCTTTAGGGCAGCCATGGTGTCAGTTCGAGATTATTACACCAATTTTCAGCTACCCCCCCACATCCACACTGTGTTTTTTACTCCTCCACATTTTAGAGGCCCTATGGATTTTTCTTATTTTCATGTAAAGGATGCTTGTTGAATTTCAAACACCATTTTGGGGTGTTTTGGAGTAGAGAATTTTTTTAGAATAGTTCATGTTTTATTTCTTCAACTATTCACCTATTCTTTAGTTTTATATTTAGCCAAATGTAACTTTTGATTTTCAAATCCTCTTTCAAAAAGTTTGCCTTGCCTTTTCATTTTCTGTTATGCTGTGTGATACTGCCTGTGTCTCATGGATCAATTCTATTCTATCAGTCAAGGAAATAATTTAGAATTCTCCCAGAATGGCAGATTATGTTGCAGAATTAAGATCTCTTCCTCAAAGATATTTTATGATAATAAAATTGATTTTCCTGTCCCTTATTAATTGTATGCCAAAGCAATCAGTAAGGAATTTATTAGTGTTTTAATTTTACATATTTTCTAACAGTTTGAACAAATTAAATGTTTACTTTATGGTGCTTACAGTTGGATTTGGGTTGTGTACACTTTAGTCATATTATTGATTTGGACAGGCTAAACTTACAGTTTGCTAGATAAACAATCACTAATATTTCTATTTATCAGGAAATGAAAGCAAAGCAGAGTTTTCCAAATGCAACTTACTAATATGAGTATTAATTATATCAACTACTAATCAAGGAGATCTCACATTAAAAATACATATCTGCTCATTTTCTTGGTTAAAGTTCCTATCTAACAGAGTTCATGCTTTATATTACTCATTACATCAGGGATGTAATTGGATCACCTTGTTTTCTTTCATGAACATTGTGACAGAGGAGCAGCTCTAACTGCAGGACTACATGATTTATTCACATTTCATTCACTGCTTCCTAAAGGACTTAACTAAGGCACAACTGTGGCAGTTTGAGATCTGCTGTTTTCAGTGCTGGCAATTTCAAACATTGCATGATAATGGGATCTTTATGAAATGAGATTACTGTATAGAGGTGTGGAGGGTCACTATGAAAATGTTCTCAAGATTTGTGTTCCTATACTCTCTTTTAGCAGAAATTGTATTGTAATGAGATTTCATTGGTACTGGTTTATATGTGTCTCAGAGACTGACTCTGTGTACTGAATCCATCGAATTACATCAAGTTTTTGATGCCTATTATAAGAATTATTTTCTTTACTAACAAAGCCTATGTTAATCCTCATGATGGACTCCTAACATGCTTTTGGTCTAGTCAGTTTGCCACCCTCTACTCACACTTATTTCTCCCCCCCCACATCTTACATACCATCCTCTGTTTTTATTATTAAATCATAGCTGTGTACATTATCTGTTTACTATCTTTACGTCTTCCTTCTTCCCACTCTCCTTGATTGTTGATTTTATACTCTCCTTCTAAGGATTAGTTCTGCTACCTTCGTTAAGCCTTCTATGATGGAGTCACCCTGCCTGAGTTTGTAATCTGGCTATAACGATCTAAGTAGATAACCTGTGGCCAGATAATCAACTTTCCTATACTTTGGTTGCCTCAACTGTAGAGTGGCAATAATTGTACTTTATGGGACTATTGGTACATTCAGTGCATTAATATGTAAAACACTTAGTACTATGCCTAGTACGTTGTAAATGTTACATATTAGCTAATATAGGAATCAGATTGAATTACTTCCATTTAAAATTCCTTTAGTACTTTCTTATACTTCATTTTCAGTACTTACATTAAGCTTCTCTTACATTTCCCCCCCCTTTTTTTTTCAGTCTTACTCTGTCACCCTGGGTAGAGTGCTATGGCATCAACATAGCTCACAGCAACCTCTAACTTCTGGGCTCAAGTAGTCCCCTTGTCTCAGCCTCCTGAGTAGCTAGGACTATGGCCTTCTTCCACAATGCCCTGCTAGTTTTTTCTCTTTTTTGTAGAGGCAGAGTCTCACTCTTGCTCAAGCTGGTCTTAGACTCCTGAGCTCAAGCAGTCCACCCTCCTTGACCTCCCAGGGTTCTAGGATTATAAGCATGAGCCACTGTTCCTTGCCATCTTCTCTTACATTATAACTATTTATGTACTTCCTTCCCGTGGATAGGCACTCAATTTTTTTATTAAAATAAATGAATTGAAACTATGACTCTTTTTTTAACTTCCTAGACTTCTGCTTAATCTAGGTAACTCTTTGAATTCTTTTATCTGCTATAGGCTTAAAAGGCTAAAATAATTGAGATTACTTAGTTTGAAGAAAATAGAACTGAAAATTTATTATATATTTATTACTGTATATTCTGGGGCCGTTTAGGCATAAATTACAGCCACTGTTTTCTTTTACTCCCCAATAATTGTTCTCTAAAAAACAGGACATTTTCTTATATAAGTCATAATACAACTATCAAAACAGGATATTTAATGTGGTACATATCCTAACAACAGTTGAGTAGATCATGGCACATTTAATTGTGTCTGTTTAGTCTCCTTCAACGTGAAACACTTCTAACCTTTCTTTGACCTTTAAACCATGGACTTATTTTGAATAGTTCAGGCCAGTTTCTTGTACTATGTCTCTCAATTTGAGTGTGTCTTATGTCTAGTCTCATGACTAGATTCAAGTTATACATTTTTGGTAGAAATACCACAGAGGGGATGTTATATCCTTCTCAGTGCATCCTATCAGCACAGGATCCCACTGATATTAATTTCATTTAAAGAGATTTCTGCCTGGTATCTTTCCTGTAATTTTACTATTTTGCTTTATTAAATTAATAATTTGTACAGAGATACTTAGTCTCATTCTATTGCCCTAGGCTAAAGTGCTGTGGCATCAGCCTAGCTCACAGCAATCTCAGGTTCTTGAGTTCAAGTGATCCTCTTGCCTTAGCCTTCCAAGTAACTAAGACTATAGGTATTTGACACAACATCTGGCCAAATTTTCTAATTTTTGTAGAGATAGGTTCTCGCTCTTGCTCAGGTGTGCCTTGAACTCCTGAGGTCAGGCCATCCTCCCTCCTCAGCCTCTCAGAGTGCTAGAATTACAGGTGTGAGCCACCACTCCCGGCCTATAGGGAGATACTTTGAGGTTCTGTAATATCTTGCTTTTATGTACTAAACTACATTCATTTGATGCTCTTGCCTATGACAGTTGCAAAATAGTGATTTTCAACTTTGTCATCCTTCTGTATTTATTAGTTGACACTCTACTATAAGAAATTTTTTTCTGTCCTTATTTCTTTAATATTAATATCAACTCATGAATTTTTATTTTATTCTTTATTTTAATTCTTAGGTTGTCCTAGGTTGTGAGTCCTTTTAAGCTAGATTCTGATCCTTTGGAAATGCCCAGTCCTCCTATGACTAATTCTTTAATTTCTGGCATAACAAAATATCATAAGCTAATCTGGTTATTTTCCTAACGCAATCCTAGAGTCAGATGTTTCTACAAGGAGCACTGGTTCCTTTTAGTAAAGAATGGCATTTAGAAATTAAGATTTGGGGGTGGCGCCTATAGCTCAAAGGAATAGGGTGCCAGCCCTATATACTGGAGGTGGTGGGTTCAAATCTGGCCCCAGCCAAAAAACTGCAAAAAAAAGAAAAAAACAAGAAAGAAATTAAGATGTGGATACTTGGTGCGCTCATTACTAATGAAGTGTTATAGCGTCTAGGTCATCTCAGCAGAGACATGTATTTTATGTAAATCTATTAGGATCTATTCCCGTCCATCCACATATACCAACCATACACATCAATATTTACACATCAATATATCTATGCTATCTTATCTCAAAAATCATGAATTTGTGGTGATATATCTAATTCCAATCCATTATGACTAGAAGTTTTTCCAAGTTCAGTTATCTGTATCTGTCTTTTCCAACAGTAAAAATTATAGCTCCCAGCTTCATCATTGCATTTATTAATTTTTTCTGTCCTGAAATGTATGAGCAATAGTTTCATAATTGCTATACCCACATTTGTGTGAAAAATATGCCTACTAGTTGAATTCCAGATAGTTTATAGTTATTTTCATCTTTGAAGTGGGAATATATATTCCAAGTTCTCACGTAGATAATTATGACTAGATATCTCTGTATAAGATGAATTCTATAATGTGAATAATGAACGCTTTAAGTTAGTATTAATTGTGTCCCCTGGTAGAGATTTGGTTGTAATCTTATTCAACCATCAACAGCCTCCTACTTCAGTGAGAACATGCAGGCAATTGCATACTTTATTACTATTTGTTCTTAAAATATCTGTGTTACTTTCTACTCTGTGTGATGAACTAGGATAAATACCGTTTGAGACCAAGTATTCCTTTTACTTATTCCAGAGTTATCCCCTGATTATAAAAGAGTGAATGGATAGAACAGAGCTGGCCCAAGCCAAACCCTCCATGAATTATTTCACTGTGGACTTCTCTGTTCTTCGGTAGTTCTTAAGTGAGTAGTTTCTTATTAGGAGTTGCTATGAGCTCAGAATAACCTTATCAAGCTATAGGGGGAGGAGAGTCAGAAGCATGATGATGTCACAAAAGATAAAGAAGACAAGAAGATAGTTGCTTAGGTGTTATTCCAGTTATAATCTCTTTTATTCTTATATTTAATATTCTGCTGCTTCAGAGACATAATTCCATTAGGTATACTGAGGCCTTAGTGTTGTTTTAAAGCTACATAAGAGCGTCATCTACCAGGGAGAGTCACATGGGGATAGTGCATAAAAACCTTAACTATTACTACCCATTCACCCTCACCCCTGCCATTTACTTTAGAGTACAGTTGATCCTTGAACTACTCAAAGGTAAGGCTTGCCAACCCTCCCAGCGCAGTTGAAAATCCACATTTACCTTTCAACTCCCCAAAACTTAACTTCTAGTAGCCTACTGTTGATGAGAAACCTTATTGATAGCATAGTGGTTGACACATATTTTGAATGTTATATGTATTATATACTGTATTGTTACAACAAAGTAAGCTAGAGAAAAGAAAATGTTATTAAGAAAATCATAAGGAAGAGAATATGTATCTACTATTTATTAAGTGGAAGTGGATCATCCTAAAGGCTTTCATCCTCATCATCTTCCCGTTGAGTAGGCTGAGAAGGAGGAGGAAGAGTGAGGGTTGGCTTTGCTGTCTCCAGGATGGAACAGGCAGAAGAAAATCACATATAAGTGCAGTTCAAATCTGTGTTATTCAGGAGTCAGCTGTATATACTTCTCAGTTGAGATAAAATAAGAAAATTTAATGCCCGGGTTTTACCAAAAGGTAATATTAAGGTCCCTCCTTTCCAGGGGTCTTTAAATCTAGTAGATGTCATTTTGGGGATGGTTCTATAGAAACTCTTAGAAGAAGAATTAAGAACTGGTATCTTGTAATTTCTTTTATTTAGGTTGCTGATAGAATTTATGGTTCTCAGGGAAGATGTAATTTTTCGATTCTACTGGTAGATTATATTTAGTAGCAACGGATTTCTTTTTACTAACCTTTATATATGACTAAGGTTTTAAATTAAACGCTTATCCTGATGAGGGTCATTTATGTAAATATTCAGGGGGGTTCTCCCATTTGTTTTCTGTGTAATATTTTATGGTAAAAAGAATGAATGGATCCTTGGCGTTAGGGAAAAAATATAAAATAAAATAGTGATGTACAACTAAAAATCGACTTTAGTGCAACGTCTGTGCTGTGCTGCCACCCCCAACCCCCTTGTTACGTGCTTCCATAAGCCAGCAGGAGCACCCCTCCTTTCTTCTTCCAGTAGAAGTGATTAGGTAAGTAAGGGCAGAGTGTTTTCAAGGTCTTTGGAGAGAGTTGGCAATAAGGTGGAGAATAAAAGGGCTAGAGGAGGCTTTTCCCCTGTTAGTGATTTTTAACCAGGTGAATGTGAATATTCACGTTGAATAATATGGTGAATATTATTTGTTGCTATTGTTACCAAAAGACCAGGGACGTTTAAAAACTCACCATAACAAAGAATCATCTCACTCATAATGTCAGTAGAGCCCTCCTTGGGGAAGTGTAAAACACAAAAGCTTGTTCTAGGACCTTTCCGCAGGAATATTTGGATGCACCTCTGTCCTAAACCATTGCTTCTCAATCTGGGATATTCATCAGAATCCTATTTTTTGTTTATGTGAAAATTTTTTTATAACTTAGTTGTTAGCCTAGAGTAAGTCAGATAAAAGCTTGTATGCACCTCTGAGTCATTTACTAACTATGAAAACTTCTACCTTAGGCCAATTATATTAGCAAATGCAAATAAAAGTATCCTGATAGTATAAGTAAAAATAATTATCTCTTTCAAGAAAAAAAAAGTTTCCTAAAATACTAGTTTTAGGTTTTTGGTTTTTCTACTTCACTATACTAGAAGAGACAAAATGTAGCAAATTTCTTTTCTCACTTTTAAAACACTTTCCAGTGAGACAATGTGAGGATATAGTCTCTTCAACATTTTCTCTTTGTATTAAATAACTTTAGATTATAAAGCTGATACATTTCGAACTTTTTAGCATTTAAAGTACTAAAAGCTCACCAATAGAATGAGATCAAAGATTTGGGGTTTTTATTTCCACTCTTCTGGGAAAAATTTCCCGAACATAAATATTTTTCATTTCTCTAAGTTATACTTAGCTGTGAAATTCAAAACCTGACCATATTTGACTCAGAACTCTACAGATTTTTAACTGCTTCCTCTTATATCAAGAGTGAAGTTCTTAACAAGCATTTTGGTGCTTTACCAAAGTGGTATTTAAAGTAGTTACTTAGGCCGAGCACAGTGGCTCATGACTGTAATCCTAACATTCTGGGAGGCCGAGGAAGGTGGATTGCTTGAGTTCAAATGTTGGAGACCAGCCAGAGCAAGAGCAAGACCCCAACTCTATTAATAATAGAAAAACTGAGACAAGAGGATCATTTGAGCCCAAGAGTTGGAGGTTGCTGTGAGCTACGATAATGCCATGGCAGTCTACCCCAAGCGACAGCTTGAGACACTGTCTCAAAACAGTAAAAATAAATAAATAAAATATTTATTTAAACTGATTTATAATCTAAAGTTAAATGCCTGTGAATGATAGTATCTGTAAAGATGGACTGAATTTATACTAAATGGTTTAAAATATAACAGGACTGCATAGAACAAGTTTGTTGTTTTCTTAGTAGTACTCTTGATTTAATGTCAAAACACTAATGTATCTCAGTGTAGAAATAAATTGATTATAGATCATGTATGTATGTTATATATTATATGGGGTGGCCATCAAGTTGATATGCAATTTAAGTAGTTTGCACACGAGCTTTATGGCCACCCTGTATAGTATATATACATGAATAAGAGCAAACCATGCATTGGATTCATCTTTTCTTTCCAGTAGAAAGTTAGAGAAGTCAGCCAGAGTAATAATGAAAGGAATCAAAGCCAATAAAGAAGTGTATGAAATTTTACTAAGCAAAATTCTCCCAATTATGGTACTAAAAATTATATTAAAATGTTATAACATATTTGTTTATAGAATACTGACTAATTATATTTGGTATCAAGAGAAGCATTATTGGTGGTAGGAATATTTTTACAATAGTTTTAATGAGAACTACTAGGGTAATTTAATAATTAACAAAGTAATGTACCTAATAATCTTTATAGAAAAGGAAGGTAGGCCGGACATGGTAGCTCAATGCCTATAATCCTAGTACTCTGGGAGGCCAAGGCAGGTGGATTGCCTGAGCTCACAGATTTGAGACCAGCCTGAGCCAGAGCCAGACCTCATCTCTAAAACAAATAGCTGGGCATTGTGGCGGTACCTGTAGTCCCAGCTACCTGGGAGGCTAAGGCAAGAGAACCTCTTGAGCCCAAAAGATTGAGGTTGCTATGAGTCATGACTTCGCTGTACTCTACCAAGGGCAACAAAGTGAGACTCTGTCTCCTTGGGAAAAAAAAAAAGGAAAAAGAAGGTAACCAGGAGGTAGAGAACTAGTGAAAGGCATCTTTATTTTTCAGTGTTATTTTCTCTATGTGAAAGTTTAAACGATTTGAATAAAGTTTAAAATTTCTTTATGTGGAAATGTTAAAAGGTTTAAGGATAAAACCATATAAAATATACAATTTTATTATAATAATATAATGTTTTTATTACTTAAACTTTTAAATTTAAAAATATTTTTTAAATTTTTCAAAACTTTGTGTGAAGTAATATGTAAAATAATTCTATCAAATTCCCTTCAGATTTATGTTGGAGTAGGTATCAATACATTTTTATTAAAATCAGTGATGTCATAGTTTTGATATTGTACTGCAGTTATTTAAGTGGTCACCACTGAAACCTGGGTGAGGGGTTCAAGGTACTCTATATACTATTTTCAACTTTCTGTGAGTCTGTAACTATTCTGAAATACAAAATTTAAAAAATAACTTAAGTAGAAATTTTAGAAAAAATTAGCAAAGTAAAGGCTATTGAAATGTTTCTCAGCTCACGTTTTTCAAAAATCTTTATCAAAAAAATTCTGGAGATGGTTTGTAAATCAAATGGTACTCTACAAAAGGTAAGAGCTACAAAGACATCTTAACATATTTCCTTTGTAATGAATAGGAATGCAGTGCTAATATACACAGATAAACATTGACTTTTACCTTTGACAGACACTCCATTTCATGGATTGCTATTCCTAAGCTCCCAAAGAATGGAGAAAGTCAAACTGACATAGCATAATTTGAGTTTCTTTATCACCATTGCTGTAGAACATGACTAATGTAGTCTAAGAATAATTCAAGTATTAAGCCTGGCTGATAGTTTATGCTAGGCTCCCCCCGAATTTCACAGTCCTTGAGGGTGTTGTGGTTGCAGTATTGTGTACAATGTTATTGATGATATGGTCATGAGGAAGAGTGCGGAAGGTCCTTTTTCTTAATGAAAGCTTAGTAGTGTCCAATTTCTATTAAATACATTTGCATTTGAACGTAATGAAAACTGGGACGAAGTATTTTATTTTGACTATTGAAATGATTGAGTGAATGAATTTGTTTCAAACTTTAAATTTAGTTTAGGTGTCCAAAGGACACAATTGTATAACATTGTGCTACCACCTAAATCCTCTGGAAGTACTTTGCTATAAGCAAGGCCTGAAAAAGAGTAGCAAGATTAAACACAAGTTTTATTACTTCAAAGTCCTCAACAAAAGTAAGTATAGAGCCAGTATCTACCATAGAGGCAGCGTTTTTAGCCAGGGGAGCAGTGATAAAATGGGCTTGCAGTTTTGATACTTTAAGTCCATATAATGTATGGCTCACTGGGTTTCTTATCTATTTTTTTTCCATTTTTGTTTTTAAGACATGAAACCAGATAGTCTTCTTAGGAAAATACAATGCTTTTTTTTAAGTGTATTAACTGTGGCATGTGATTACAGGGGAAAAGTTTAAGGTTTTTTTTATTCTCTTGGATTCTTCTCAGTATTATATTATGGTTTGTTCTGTCCTCTAGGATTAGACTTCAAGAACCCTATTTATAGACCATGTTTTTAAGTACTTTGCAAACAGAGACCACGATGACTGAATACCAAGAAAGGTTTTAATGGCCAGTATCTAGGGTTGGTTACATAGAATCTTCCAAGAATATTGCTTTAAAACAAAAGTATGTGACATGAGAAAATATCTATCTGATTGTATACATTTATCTACAGTTATTTTTTCTTTAGGTTCATATGTAGAGTGTAAAAATTATTTGGAATTTTATTTCTATAGAAATGAACAAATTGACTGTTTATTGAACAATCACCTGCATTATCTTGTATCAAGACGGACTTTTCATAAGAATTTCTATTTTTTCTCTATGAGTATTTTCCAATCATCACAAATAATGGATATCATAATGGAGCCATAATGTTTTAGAATGGGGTAGATTTAGGTGAAAATTTACAAATATTTTGCATAAATAATTAATGGGTGAATTTTCATAAATAACCTATTTTAAGTGGAGCAAAATTCATCTTGGATAATATCCAGAAGCAATGAAGAATAGGGAAGAAGAACCTTAGCTCTAATACTAGCTGGTACTAAGATACCGGCTCAGTGGGTGGAACACCGACCACAGCCACCAGGGCTGATGGATTCGAACACGGCCAAGGCCTGCCAAACAATGACAACAATAACAAAAAAATAGCCGGGCATTGTGGCGGGCTCCTGTAGTCCCAGCTACTTGGGAGGCTGAGGCAAGAGAATCACTTAAACCCAAAAGTTTGAGGTTGTGGTGAGCTATGATGCCACAGCACTCTACCAAGAGCAACATAGTGAGACTGTCTCAAAACAAACAAAAAACTAGGATATCCATAATAAAGCATTTAGTTTCTGCTTTCTACAACATTTCTAATAAAGATAAAGGAATGAGCATAGAAAATACTTGGAGAGTTATTTGCAGAGTTGTATATAAACTGCTTATACAGTGGGAAGTATCGAAAGTTTGGCATTCCTGGATTCTTAGATCAAAAAAATGAGGGACGAATACTGCATCTGGACTGAACACATAGAGACCTTTTTTTTTCTTGTCATTCCTAAACAGTATACTGTAACAACTATTTACATAGCATTTACATTGTAGTGGGTACTATAAGCAATCTAGGAGATGATTTAAAGTATGCTGAACATGTGTGTAGGTTATATGATCCCATTTTATATCGGGGACTCGCACATCTGTAGCTTTTGGTGTCCATAAAAGGTCCTAGAACCAATACCACAGATACCAAGGGATGACTGTAATTAATATATGTGTATAAACTATGTTTCCTACTGTAAAAGCCCTGAAAAAACACTTGTTTACAATTAATACAAAATTAGTTCTGTGTTAATTCATTTTAATTTGCAAAGAGATATTTTATTATATAATTTTATCTCTTAGATTACCTTTCCAGATTTCTTTTGCATACCTCACAGTAGCAGTTTTTAAGCTTAAAAAGTCTTGACATTGCTAAACATTCAAGAACTTTTTTTTTTTTTTTAGTCCCAAGTATTTATAATCACATTTAGGAGGTGGACGGGAAAGTAATAATGTGGAGCCCTATTTCTCTGCTGATGGCAACTAATTAGTATTATTCATTTCAGTTTAAATTGGCATTCTCGGTGCTGTTTCAGACAGTTATGATAAAGATCAGCTCAACTATACAATGAACTGTTTTATTCTGTGCTTTGAACCAGCTCTTCTCAACACTCAAACCCATTCATTATTTTTATTTAATTAGACCAACTTATACTGGAGAGAGACCTGAAGCACGGAAATTTTCCTAACAGCTGAGCAGTAACAATAGCTCACAGGCACTGAAACAATGCCGTTGTCTAAGTTTCAATCATTAGAAGAAGGGGAAAACTTATCCTTAACCATTGGGGAAAAATGTAATCATAAATAGCCAACTGTCATTACTTAAATGGCGTAAATATACAGTGTTAGTAATTAATAAAGTAGTGTTTATAGATGTGAATTTTATATGCTTATTTGTGTCAAATTATCAATTTTTGTGTTGAAACTTTTACTCACATCTGAAAGTTGACTACATTCTGTATACATAAATGCAGACATAGGCTTCCCGGGAAAACATGGGAATATTGCATATGATCACTCAGTAAATATTTTATAAAATAGGGCATAGTCCTAATTCTTAAGAGAACTTATGTTAAAAATAAATTATTTTATATAAAGATTTTACTCTGACTTTTCTATTGCAATGAGAAAACAAAGTATTTTTGTGGCAGTGTCTGCATCTAATAAACTAGATATTAAAAACTATTTATAGATTTGGGGGCAGAAAGAGGGTCACATTTTCTCTCTTTCCTTCTCTCACTCACTCTCAAAACTTTATTGACTAAATATTTACATGGCCTAGGGATATATTCACTTTCTAATTTTTTTCAGCAAAACAAGGAAGGGAGAGAATACTCAGCTATAAAAAGCAATATTACAGGGACTTATAAAATCTTTCTGCCTACATGCTTTCATCTAATCTAGATAGTTTACTGTAAAATTGGGTCATTATTGAATTAATCAAACAATGATCTGACTGAAAAGATGCCTGTAAATTTTTTTTTGTTTATAAGATAAGTGCTTTTGTTAAGTTTAATTGAAACTAAATCTCAATGAGCAATATTAAACTTCTCTTAGCTACTCATAGCTACTCTTCATGAGATACTAATTTTAGGATTATAACCTTAAACTCTCTGCATTTATTATATCAGATTTGCAATAGGGAAGATCAGTTTGGGATCACTTTTTTTTTTAATTAGGTCAAATACACAGAGATCATGAATACATTCATGCATATGTGGGGTACAATATGCTGATTTTTTTTTATATACAGTCTGATGTGGTTACATTAAACCAGTGATTTACATACGAGAGATTGATCACAACACAAAGTTGTGAGCAGGGTGTCAGAACCATAAAGGCAAAGCCCGGCAACCCAGGGTTAGTTGTTGCAGACTGTTTCCACCTCTGGGTCTGAGTGGATGGGGAGAGGGAACAGGAAGGCAAATCTAGAGCAAGCTGCTTTGAGCAGGTAGTAACCTTCGGGCAAGACGAAGGCAGCCCTAGGTGACTCTTAGGGATGAGACCCAAAGGGATAAATATTCTGACCTGGATCTCTTTCACTATCTGATCTTCTGCTGCGGCTTCTCTGAGAAACATATAGGAAAAACCAAAGTGTTTTTCATGTTCTCACTCTCCTCTCAACACAGTACTTCTGACACCAGCTATATAAGGGGTTCTCCTCACACACCAAGACATTTTCTAGCAGACACCAGCTGTGTGTGTTCTAATTCAAATCAGTTGACACAAGCTACCTGGAAATATTGTCAGAACCCACAGGTTAAGACTCAGTACCCCACGACTACCTTTCACATCAGATGTCAATCACAAGTCCTGTGTTATAACCTGTACTTCTGATAGACTGGCTATAAGTCAGGGTTCTCACGACCCCTTTCTTAGGTTCAATTAATTTGCAAGGATGGTTCACAGAATGCAGAGAAGCACTTCAATTATGTTCACCAGTTTATTAATAAAGGATAAAGATTCAGAGCCACATGAAAAGATTCATAAGGGAAGGTCTGAAGAGTCCCACGTCGGGGTGTACCACCTTCCTGGTACATGATGTTAGCCAGACCAGAAGCTCCCAAAAACTTCTTTATGGAGGCTTCATCACCTAGGCATGATCACTTATTAATTCATTTTCAGCTCCCTTCCCCTTTCTAGAGAACGGGGGCTGTGTCTGAGAGCTCCAAGCTTATAATCATGCCTTGGTCTTGAGCAAGGATAAGGGTGATCATCCCTTATCCAGAAACCCACCAAAAGTTGCCTCATTCGAACAAAAGATGCTTTTATCATCCTGAATATCTGAAGGGATTTAGGACCCCTGTGTCAGACATGCATCACAAAAAAAGGAAATTACATGTCTTAGAAAGTCTATATTAGGGACTGGAGATTATTTCACTCTATCTATCTATCTATCTATTATCTCTATAGATAGGTAACTAGATATAGATATCGATACTTATACAGATAAAGCTTTTCACTAACCAAAACCTTCTAGTGCCAGAGGGCAAGGAGCCTATTGAGTAGCCCATACAGATCAACCTTCAAAGTGGAGAGAAGGTTGAATTGGAGGGGCAGATATTTTGCATTTATTTGACAGAGTAATTATGGAAATTCAGAGCCTGGAGAGAAATTAGAGATTACCTAAAATAAGGAAGTTTAAGGCTCCTAAAGAGCTTAGATTACAGCACACTGTCCATCAATCAGTTGAATTAAGAACGCTAGCTCTGTCCATATCCGCCGTAGATCATAATTATATCATAATCACCACTTACAGCTTCTATCCAGATCCCTTGTGTATGAAATTATACTGATCTGTATTGCTATTGCCTAAGGAAAATTAATGATAATAGAAATTTATTAACCTAAAAGAAGGAGTTTGGCCGTGTTAGAGGAAGTCTTTAGGAAGTGTAGTTGGTCCCACATATCTTATTTTAGTCCATATTATAATTTCCTGAAAATTACTTTCAGTGACCATACCTGTTATAGAAAATTGATGTTTAATGTGATTATTCCTAAATCCAGAGTTGCAGAGGAAGCAGGAAGGGGAAGAATTATAATAACCTTCTAAATATTGGAATCATTTAAGAGACTTCAAATTCTGAATCCATTTGATTAAAATTAAAAGCAGCATGTAGAAGATTAAACATCATACTACCACAGCCACCAATATCATAACTCATCTGTGGAATTACTGAAAACAAGACATTCTCCTGGCAAGCCTAGAAATCTCTTGTGACTTGGAAAGAAAGTCACCAAGTAACTCAATAATCCTGTAGGAGCAAAGTTCAGTCCTGTAGTAAGGCTAATGTTAAACATTAAGCATTTTATGGCACTTCCTTGATGGATTAGTGGAGAAAAATTGCATGTAATATCTTTGGAGATCATTTCCCTTACTGCCCTTGAAGATCATTCCTTGAGTACATACTTTCTTGGCACCTATGAGATCATTTCCCTGAGCACGCAGCCCCTGCATGTCTTTGCTCAGTAATCTTTCCACCCATTATGTATCTTCTCAATAAAAGGCCTGCGAGAAGTGCTCAGGGCTATCCTGCACCTATGGGTAGCCTCACCTCTTGCAGCGTGTTCTGTTAATCTGTGTCTCATGTGATCATTTATGCGGTCGTGATAGCAGCATTTAAAACTGTTTATATGAAGATTTGGCCATTCTCAAGATGAGTTCTACCGTTTGTTTTTGGAATATGATTACTTTGGACTTTTTTATTCATTTTCTTTCTTGTTTTTACTATTCTGTTAATACTGTCTAGTCATGTCATGCCAAGTAATTTTCCACTTGTTTAATGCACTTGTGTTACACTAGTGATAAAGGTGGGAGATTACGTCATATCTCTTCAAACTCTACTCCCATTCTGGAAACTCTTGGTCATAGTGCTCACTTGGAAATTAAAGATCTTGCATGTGAACAGCAAATTTATGCATTTCTCACACAAACAGGCTTCTTGTACGTTCAGTTTCTTCCTCCTCCCACATATAGCTTGAATATTTACAATAACAAGTAAACTCTTAAGCCAAAACAGCTGTATTTATGTAGGTTCAGGAAGGTAAGGCCTTTTATAGCATCAATGAATAGAAATGATCAATATTAGCTGAGCTTTCTCTGCATCTATGATTATTGTATTTTAAGTGCTGCATTGTACCCAGCCTGTTTCCCAGGGAGATACATTTATTCCCTTGGTTCTCTACTAGAGAGAAGCCCTTGCTAGGTTTTGATATCTATAAAATATAAAGGTTCTAGTCAAAAAAAGGTGATTTCAATATAAAAGCAGTATTTTCTCCTTTTTAAAAAGCAATAAACTGTAATTAGCCTTACCTTGCTGCCTGAGACTAAACTTTTTGAGGGCACTGACCAGGTGCATGCTCATATTTATAATTCTCACACCTAGTAAGCGTTTAGCACCAAGAAGGCAGAGATTTTAATGTGCACCATAATGAAATAATGGATTGTGGGGTGAAATATCATGAGAGACAATTGGAATTAAGTATAATACTGATTCTAACCACCCATGAGTCCTCAGAGGAAGAAAATAGTAAAGACAGTTTAAAATTATCGCTAAGAGATGATTTTTAAAAATTTTACTGAAAATTATATATATTAAATATATAAAACATAAAGTTGAATATCTATACATATGGACTCATATGGCTATCTATAAATATGGACGCAGAACGAAAAATGGGCTTCTTAAAATGTTACAATAACACTCATTTTTTAATGGACTAGTAAAATACAATACAGTATATTCATTCCCCAAAACTAATGTTTTAAGATAACTCAGCCTTATACTTTTGTCCCCAGATGACACAATATTGGTAGATATTATGGTCACGCCTCTTCAGTAGGACATATGCATGGGTCTGAGAAGCAGTGCAGAGACAGGAAAAATGTCTACCTCCGTGATATGTTGAAGACTAGTCCAGAAAATTATACCTCATGCAACCTGGTATTTGGTCAGTTAATGGCACAAGCCCTTTGCTAAGATTTGATTTTTTAAAAAAAGAGAAAAAATAAAGGTAAGATTAAGGTTAAAAAATCCAGTGAATTCTAAGTCAGTAAGGGCTGCCTCCAGGACAAGAGTTATAGAAAGCCTCCAAACATTAAATGTAAAAGAATCTTTAGCAGCTGGGTTTCCTATTTGGAAAGCCCAGGGGAGCAGATAACCCCAATAAATCTACATTGTTTTGGAACTTTTCTTTTGAAGGAAACTTATTTAAAAGTATAATTCTTTTTTCTTAATCCTGTCTTTTCTAAGAGACTTTGATCTTACCTGCTGTGTTTTGCCAACTGTGGTACATTTTGAAAACATGATTTCTGTGTTTCTTAAGGGATTACTGAGTTGGAAAGACTGAGGCGGTAGGTACTGTGAAGGACCAGAAAGGAGGGGGGCTTGATCTTTGGCTGGGAAAAGATCCAAGCAGATTGAAGCTCTAGGCTCTTTAATTTGACCTTGCAACAGGGTAAACCTGCAATTAAAAGAAAGAAGAATGCATTTTGTGAGAAGGAACAGCATCAAAAAAAGTGAACTGAAGAGAAGGAATACAAAAAGGGAATTTCAAGTGAATCAGAAAGATAGTTTTTATGTACTAATACCAGCCATGGATAAAAATCTATATAAAATTTAAAATATACTAAATAAAAGTGAATGTTTGTAGTGCTTCTCTAATTTTTTAAATCTTTTTGTCTTTAATTTTTTTTTTTCTGATTTGTTTCAAGTGTTTTTTTCTGTTTGTTTATCTGTTTTTTAAGGAGAAAGGAATTGTTTTCTTTGGACTTCAAAGTCATTTTTCCTTGATTTCAGAACTCTGAGCAAATAACAAGTAGCATTTTTACATATTCCTTTATACTTTTAAACTTTATTTTCTAAAGCAAACTTTTTGTAGAGAACAGATGCATCAGTACTGTTATAAACGATTAATTTTCTTGCCCTCTGGACATGAGTACTCGCATTCTAGAGCATGAGTACCAGAGCCCAGGAGCTTGTCCATTAACATAGCAGATTTTATTATCTTTCCCTGAGAAAAGGCTCGGGCTTAATTTACAAATTCGCTTTATCTAATATAAAGCTTCTTGTTGCTGCAGGCCTTTATTTGACTCTACCTGTTGTCTATCACCTAAGAACTAAGCATTTTTTACTGACCCCTGCTTAACTGCCATTTTGTTCATAATATAATGAAGCCCTGGTATTTCCGTGAAGTTAACTGCTGCTGACTGGCTTGTTTTGCCATATACTTCCTGAGTGTAGCAATGTAGAGATACAGTAATGAAATAATCTTGACCAAAAGCACAGAGAGAATCACCAGTTACTGTTGTCAAGGGCTCATTAGCCTCTTTCTATGCCTTAAATCTAAGTCACCTCTTTGTGTCTGTGAGTTTTGTCACACTTAGTAAAATCTGCTTGAATTGAAAATTTCTATTTCTAGAGCTTCTCTTTACCTGCACATTATTGACAACTCTCATTTACACTTGTCAGGAAGAGACTGGATAGTGGTGGGCCTCCTCACCCCCACTCTCTAGGAAGGAGAAAACTCCCTAGAGGTTATGAGTAAGACAGCAACACATTCTTTTGCTTTGTTGTCAGACTGGAAATGTCTGCTTCTTCAGTCCCTGAGGCCGGTTTTCAAGTGTTTTCCCAAAGGAGTTTCTCTTATGGAAAATAGTACTCCCCTGCATAATTTTTGTCGCATAATAAATGATTCAGATTGTGGCTGTCAGACCTATAAGGGGCACCTGACTGAAGGGGCCCTGATGAATGGAGATTGTAGCAGTAGGTTATGTATTTTGGCCATCAGCCTGAAATCCTACATGAATAACATATGTTCTAACTCACTTAGGTTCTCCCCAAAGCTACTTAAAGGTATTCTTAGCATTTACATATACCAAGCCAAATTACAGTTTATTTGGAGTTAGTTATTTGTTCCAGGTGAATTAACAAATCTGATTTAAAAGTGACACATGGGTTAAACAAAAGTTTAGAGATACACAAAAATCAAGAAACGTGGAATTGGTGTGACAGAAACAAATGAAACCCTCTCAGCAACACCAGTAACCCAAGCCAGTTGAAAAGTTGTATAGGTGTATCAGAAGACGCTGTCAACTCTGGTTTTTGAAAGTGAAATAATGGAGCATAATACAGTCTGTCTCAAAACTTTCATAGTAATCTATGTAAACACTGAAACAGATGGGAAATGATTTCTGGGTAGGTAAGTCTAAGTTGATGCAGTTTTGTACCTGACCTGGTTCATATATCTGATCTATTAATTGAAGGAATACAGGAGCAGGTGTTGATATTTTCCAAATAGCAGTTTCCTAGGATATGCTTATACAGTGTGAAATTGACATTTCAGAGCTCCACATTGCCATTTACGGTGACCAGTTTCCAGTGATGAACTTTTTGCTTCTTTTACTTACTTACAGACCACGTATTTTAAATTTCATTCTCAGTTTTAACTTCATTCATCTTCTGTTGCAGATAAAGTAGTGTGAATTTCCCTGAACAGTTTTGTTCTTTTTTTTTTTTTTTTTT
>NW_003852498.1:4607933-4616432 GCF_000181295.1 Otolemur garnettii
TACTTGGGAGGTGGAGGCAGGAGACTCGCTTGAGCCCAGGAGTTGGAGGTTGCTGTGAGCTGTAATGCCACGGCACTCTACCCAGGGGGACAGCTTGAATCTCTGTCTCAAAAAATAAATAAATAAATAAAAGCATAGCCTCTAGAGCCAGAGTGTCTTAACCACTTACATTATTATGCTGTTCCTCTGTGTTTGCAAGTAAGAGATGACGTAATAATTTTCAGTGTTCCAATATATCATGCATTTTATTTTAACACCAAAGGAGTACTTATTAATATAAACATAGCACATTCATTTTGGCATTTTAAGAAATCTGAACTGGCGACGACTGTGGCTCAAAGGAGTAGGGAACTGGCCCCATATGCCAGAGGTGGTGGGTTCAAACCCAGCCCCAGCCAAAAAAAAAGAAAAAGGAAATCTGAATTATACATCTGAGATGTACAAAGAATTACGTTGCCTTAAAATTTTGAATTAGAGTGTACTCTTCTGAGATTTATCAACACATTTCTTCTGTCAAGTCATTCCAAGGATTTAATCCTGATTGAATCAGAAAATATGTTTGCTAATAATTTTATTTTTCCCCAGAGTTAGTTGTGACCCATCACTTCCAAGGATCACTGCTGAAATTTAACAATGTATCTCTAAATTATACATCACTTAATAATGTACTTATTATTATTGATCAACTTATCCAATAGTGTATTTATTTAAATCTAAGCTATATTAGCAAATGAAAAAAGTGAAATAAGCTTTATAGGAAAAAAACTACATATCAAATATTAAATGATTTTTAATATGTTTAAAATATTTTGTTACTGTTTTATGTCCAGGTTATAAATACTAAGTGTAGTATGATATAACTGCTAATTTATACTACATCTCTCCAGTTGCCAATATTATTTTAAACTCTTCAACCAGTTTTTAGTTTATAAGTGTCTGAAACAAGTTTAGTGAAAGAGGCAGGATTCTACTTGAGCCACCATAACAAAAGACCACAGACGGGGTGGTTTTAACAGTAGAAATTTATTTTTTCACGTTTTCTGGAGGCTAGAAGTCCAAGGTCAAGGTACTACTAGGGTTTTTTTAATGTGAGGCTTCTCTGCGTGGCTTGCAGATGGCCACCTTCTAGCTGTGTACTCACATGGCATTTACTCTGTATGTGTACTCCTGGGATCTCTTGATCTTATATAGACACCAATCCTACTAAATGAGGGCTCAACCCTTGTGACCTCATTTAACCTTTCTTAACTCTCTAAAGGCTGTTTTCAAATATCTCAATTTGTCATAGAATGTGACAGAGTTCTAGGATTACAGGTGTGAGCCATGGCAGCCAGACTGCAATTTGCCTTATTTGGACACTGTTCCAACAGTAGGCCACCTTTGATTGACTGAAACTTGGCTGCTGTGATTGGCTGATATTTGGCTACTTGCCATAAGAATCATCTACTTAAAAAAAAAGAAAAAAAGAATCATCTACTTACATATCCAGTTAGGTTACAGTTCACTGTGGAGAATCCTTTAGGTCAAACTTAAATCTGTAAGGATGCAAACTTAAATCTGTAAGTTTTAGGTTAAAGTAAATTTACCACAGTCAATTTTATTAACTTTTGTCTATATTTAAAATAGTGACATTAAAAAATTTCCTTTGTAACTGATTTTGGGTTGTTTCTTCTTTCCTAGAATGATGAATATATGTTTCCCATGTTATTGACTAGTGCCATTTTCTCTGTTGTGCATAGCTCATTCACATTTTGTATACTCTTCTATTAAGTTTCCTAAGACTGTGGATCTAAGAAGCCAGAAAATATGGAGTCTCATATTGAACAAAACAAAAACTTACTTGCTTCCTTAGGTCATGTAGCCTGGGTGGTAGACTAGCGATGTAGCTTTATTTCAATCTATTCATACAGCCCAGAATGAACCATCTTGGAAGATCCTTTAAAGACTATTTCCTAAATCATCTAGGCTGACCGGTTCCCTTGTAATTCTCAATAATAGCTTCCTTTGTCTCTCTCTTCTCTCTGTACCCTTAGAACTTGTTTGGGGAGAGGGGCTAATATCACTCTTTCAAAAAAAAGAAGCATTTAATTTCTTATATTTGATCTAGAGAAAATGATCAAAGTTTTCTTTTCCATGAGAGAATTCATATAGTTCCTTGGCTTTTTAACTTCAAAACATTTTTTCACAAAGAAGAAGTGTTTTGACAAGAAATAGCATAATCATTTTTATATGCTTAAATCTGTATCTATATATTTTTAGACATAGCATGGGTTATTGCTTTATTGTTGTTTTGAAAATTAGCTTTTAGCTCATTCTGTAGGTGTGAAAATTTTTTCTTTAGAATTATAAAGGATCTTAGAGATAATTAAGCCTTTTTTTTTTTTACACATTCACTAACAGGAGACTATCTTAGTTTTAAAAGAAAAATAAAACATCTTTTATATATTTGAGGCTTACAACAATAAAAAACTTAATTGATCTTCCTATAAATGCTTTATATCTATTCCTTTGAAAGCATTTAATAGCATACTTTAAATTCATAATAATTATTTAGCATTAAAAATGGAGAGCTAATATATGCTAACTTCTACTTAAATCTTTACATGGTCAATTTAAGATTTATTTCTTAGTATTGGCTGTCATAAAGTGTTATTTATGACTTACTCTTCCCTTGAGAAGCCTATCAAGGATTTATATTATGCTTATATAATCTTTTTTATAAAACAAGTACAGAGCAAAAAATCAAATTATGAGGCTACACTTATTTTCTAAAATATTTTCATGTAAATGAGGAAATTATTTTACAGTAACTAAAGACCTCAACTAATTAAAAATTGATTTAAAATATTATTAAATAATACTTCATTTTACATTTTTCTATTTAAAGAAATAGGAAATATATGTTTGTATCTACACAGACACACACACACACACACACACACACCCCTTTCTTCCCAAGAGGACAGAAAGCCAAGATAAGGCCAGGTGACAGAGGGGGAGTCTCCATGAACCAGTGGCAGGTGGTTTGAAGATGCAGGAATCAGCCAGTACTTTGTGGCTAAAGTTACCTCTCCATAGTGACCACATTTTATGGATCCACAACTAGAAGATGTGGTTTATGATCAACTGAAGGCTCGTCTTCCTGTCCTCAGATTTTTATTCCAAATTGTTGTTTTCACATTCTTGCTGGTCTTGTATGGTTTCTTACCGTTTTTCCTTTGCAGTTTCTTTTCCTGGAATCTCTAGACTTGTTAACAGTTTTTCAGGCAAAATTTTTAGTAATAGCTGTCTTTGGCTATTGCATTTTATAATTGATTATTTAATTTGTTTATTTGTTTTTGTTTTTCTAAATTTTCTTCCATTGGAATGTATATGTAACTTTTACAATCAGAAAACTGATTTCATTTGCTTGCTTATATAATCATCGATATTTTTATGTGGCATTATAGAGATTGGCAGAAGAAAAAGCTTGCATAGAAGTCCATTTTGCATGTGCACTTTACCTGTGAAACATGAATTTGCCCCTCTCCTCCTACCATTTCCCACCTGCTTCCTTTCTGTTGAGTTTACTACCAAACATGCACATGGTGTCAAGTGAATTCAATCCAGTTTAATATTGAGTACCCACAATCTAGGTGAGGGACATATTTATAACTTTGGCTCAGACTGTACAAAAGCAATTCATTTAACCAAAACATTTATACCCCCATAATATTCTGTAATTTTTTTAAAAAAAGCTTTATAGCCTGGGTGCAGTAGATCATGCCTATAATCCTAGCACTCTGGGAGGCCGAGGCGAGAAGATCTCTTGAGTTCAGGAGTTTGAGACCAGCAAGAGCACAAGGGCAAGAAGACCCTATCCTGACTAAATATAGCATAATTAGGTGGGCATTGTGATAGGTGCCTATAGTCCTAGCTATTCAGAAGCTGAGGCAAGAGGATCACTTGAGCCCATGAGTTTGAGGTTGCTGTGAGCTAGGCTGATGCCATGGCACCCTAGCCTGGGCAACAGAATAAGGCAATGTCTCAATAAAAGGCATTGTGATGAGAAAAAAAAAGAATTGAGAAGTGATTTCTTTGTATCCCCTTTGTTTGACTTTGTAAATTGGTGGACATAAAAGTCTTTAAATTTTATTCCTCCCACCACACAAAATCCATTTTGAATTAAACTCAGAGTGGCAAATTGAGTTGAACATGAAGCTCAGGTCTTAAAAAAGTTCAGTATACTTATATCCCTTCTTTCTCTGCTCTATTTCTTACCTTTGTTTTTTTTTACTAAGTCTTTATGCTTAGGCTATTTTAGCATTTCACCACATAGCACCATTGTGAGAATTACTTGCTTGAGAAAATTAACTGCTTATGTATATTCTTAAAGATTCTAACTTTTGTCTTTGTTTTTTCATCTCTAGGACAAGGAAGTTGTATTGGGTGAGCTTTATGGAGCCATCCATCTCTACTATGCTTTGGGGAGTCTTAATTGCACCCCTAATCTCCATTCTTCACCTCCTTTAGGATTGGTGTCAGATTAATCTTTCAACATAGAACTCTGTTGTTTAGAACATCTAGCCTCTATTCGATAATGGAGACTGAAATGTTAGCAGCTTTCTTCATACAATGGGATTTATGTGGGTTATCATATTAAAAGCTGGCTAAATTCTACTTACTAAGTAAAAATGTATTGATACATTTTTGTGTCTGGTACATTCTAAGGCAGCGGTTTTCAACCTGGATAGGGAATTGATTCAGAATGTATGCATCTTATCCTATTGAGAAGATTCAAATTCCTTAGTTTTATATTTAACCTTCTTAGCTGATATACATGCTTATCTTTCTAATATTAATTTCTCTTATACAGAATATAGATCTTCCAAGCATAATTAGTCTCTATTTTATATATCTGCCAAATTCCCAGCACCTCTCTATCATTACCAGTCTGAAATGGCCTTCCTCCGTTTATCACATATCTATCTTTTCAATCTGCAGCTTAGATGTTACTTAGTGAGCTTTTCTCCACCTCTTCCTTCTCTTTTTAGTCCTCCTGCTTTGAAGGCAGGAAGTAGTTTAAAAACATAAGCTTTAAAATTAAGACTAGACTCTGGTCATGTATCAGTTATGCCTACTGAGATAAGTTGTTATCTCTAAACTTTAGTTTTCTCATCTGTAAAACAGTTGTTAATAATGACCTCTTTATATGGTAGCAGTAAGGGGTAAATGAGATACTATACTGTTTATAGAGTACTTAGTACCCTGCTTGGCATATCAGTAAGTATGCAGTAAACTAAAGACATTCTTAATAATGCCATTGTTCTATTATATAATTAAAATTATATTAATAGTCCTGTCTGCTCTGTGATGTCTTGCAAATGACTCAATGTCTTGGATGTAAGTGTTTAATATATATATTTAGAAAGATTTCAATGAATGTTGTTAAATAAAGGCTTATAGAAACTCAGAAGAGGGAATGATTAATTCTGGTTGTGTGGGGAGATTTGATTGCAGTTGGCATTTACATTTTCACATCTGAGATATGATTTTGACAGTATAAATTAGGAAAAATGAAAAAGAGGAGGGCATTCAAAGTCAACAGCACACATTTTCAGAGAAATGCTAGCTAAGCTCTACATTAGTAAGAGGAGCTACTCCATAGATTGTTTAGTATAATAAATGTATCTAAAGTATTGACATAGTCAGAACACAGTGAATGTTAGCTGTTTTAACAACACACATGCAGACTACATGTTAAACAACAACAAAAGCTGGTATGTATATATGTCTGCACATACACGCCTACACACATATATTCCTTCACATTAGCTTGAAGGATCTCTTTGTGGCAACATTTTCCTAGTATTTTTGTTTGAAATACTTACTTGAAAGTAACAATAAGGCATTTATTTTAAAATATTATTTATTTTAGCTATATATTATTCTTCCCACTTGTTTGAATTAGTGAGGCAATACTTTGCAAATGGCTTTCAAATTGTCAGCTGTTAAGAATTATCATGCCATTGTTCCCCACTGATATTGCTAAATTTGAGAGAAGACTCTCTTAAGTGGAAACAAAAGCTTACAACAGCTGCAATTGCTTGATACGCGAAAATGATTAAGGAGTACATATTTTATGAAGTTCAAAGTCACTTTGATTAACCATGTCTTGAATTATGGTATATTCTATAACAATATGATTCTTTTATTGTATTCTCTTTAAACTTTTTATTTTAATGTACTTTCCAGAGTTATAGAAAAGTTGCAAGAATAGTATAAAGAATTCCATTATAATATACCCTTGACCCAGGATTAACATTCACTGTGTTTTCTTTCCTTCTTTCTCTGTCTCACACACGCTCATCGAGGACCTGATGTCCCTCATTTATTCCTGAGTACTTAAGAGTATGCTTCCTCAAACAAGAAAAAATAAGGACATTTTCTTAAATAACCAAAAAATAATTTTTTAAATTAGGAAATTAACACTGGTTGAATGTTATTATCGTCTAATCCACAAGCCCTATGTAGATTTTTCAGTTTGTCCCAATAATACCCCTTACAGACTGAAAAATCTCACGTTATGTATTGTATTTAGATGTCACTTCTAGCTGGCTTACCTTTAATCTCGAACACTTCCTTGGTCTTTATCATTTTTTTTTTTCGGGTTATTGTGAGGGAATAAACAACCAGGTCACAGTATTTGAATTTGTTAGGTACAATCCCTCTTGTAGTTGTGTCTCCCACCCAAAAGGTGTGCCATATACCTTGTGCCCTTTAAGTGGGAGCATACAAGTTGCCCCTCATCTACCCCTTCCCTCATTCCCTTTTGCCACAACTTGAATTAAGTTATTCTCCTATGTGGGCATGTGTTAGATCATCTACTGGCTTCATGATAAAATTGAGTACATTGGATATTTGCTTTTCCATACTTGTGATATTTTACTGAGAAGAATATGTTTTAACTCCATCCAGGTTAACATAAAGGGTATAAAGTTACCATCTTTTCTTATGGCCGAATAGTACTCCATGGTATATTTACACCACAGTTTGTTAATCTACTCCTGAATTGATGGGCATTTAGGTTGTTTCCACATCTTGGCAATTATTAATTGAGCTGCAATAAATAATCTAGTGCAAATGCCTTTAGGATTAAATGATTTTTTTTCTTCTGGAAAGATGCCTAGTAATGGGTTCTCAGGATCAAATGGAATGTCTAATTTGAATTCTTTTAGGATTCTCCATATTTCTTTCCAAAGAGGCTGTGTTAGTTTGTAGTCCTACCAACAGTGTAAAAGTGACCTTCTCTCTCCACACCCATGCCAGCATCTGTAACTCTGGGACTTTGTGTTGTAGGCTATCACCAGGGTTAAGTGATGTATCAGAGTGGTTTTGATTCACATTTCTCTGATGACTAAACTTTTTTTTCATATGTTTGTTAGCCATTTCTCAGTCTTCCTCAGAGAAGATTCTGTTCCTATCTCTTGCCCAGTGATAGATGAGATTATTTGTTCCTTTTTTTGTTAATTATTTTGCATTCTCTATAGATCATAGTTACCAAGCCTTTGTCAGATTTGTAACATGCAGATATCTTTTCTAATTCTGAAGGTTGCCTATTTGCTTTAATTGTTGTGTCCTTAGCTGTGCAGAAGCTGTTGAGCTTAATTAAGTCCCATTGTTTGTTTTGTTGCTTTTGCAATTGCTGCTAAAGACGTCTTCATAAAATCTTTCCTCAGACCAATAGCCTCAAGAGTTTTACCACACTTTCTTCTAGGATTTTTATCATTTCATATCTTATATTTTAATCTTTTATCCATCTTGAGTGAATTTTTGTAAGTGATGAAAGGCGCAGGTCCAGTTTCAGTCTTTTACATGTGGTTATACAGTTTCCCCAGCATCATTTATTGAATAGGGGTTCTTTTTCCCAGTATATGCTTTTGTTTGGTTTATCAAAGTTCAGATAGCTATAAGAGACTGGTTTCATCTCTTGGTTTTCTATTTGGATCCATATATCTATGTTTCTATTTTAGTGCCACTCCCATGCTATTTTCATTATTATAAACTTGTAAGGTAACTTAAGATCTGGTAGAGTGGTGCCTCCAGCTTTGTTTTCACTACTAACAATTGTCTTATCTATATGGGGATTTTTCTCATTCCATACAAAATTAAGAACCATTTTTTCCAGTTCTTCAAAGTTTGATGTTGGTATTTTAATGGGGATTGCATTGAATCTGTAGATTGCTTTGAGTAGTATAGATGTTTTAACAAAGTTGATTCTTCCCAGCCAAGAGCAAGATACGCTCTTCCATTTGTTAATGTCTTTGTCTTTGTGTTCATAATTCTCTTTGTAGAGGTCCTTCACCTCTTTTGTTAGATATATTCCTAGGTATTTAATTTTCTTTGAAGCTACTGTGAAGGGAATTCTGTATTTAAGTAGCTTTTCAACTTGACTGTTATTGGCATATACAAAGGCTAGTGATTTGTGGATTGATTTTTTTTTCTTTCTTTTTTTTTTTT
>NW_003852498.1:4616728-4626737 GCF_000181295.1 Otolemur garnettii
TCGAGTCTCTGAGGTTTTCTAAGATCATATCATCAGCAAAAAGCAAGAGTTTGGCCACCTCTTCCCCCACTTGGATGCCCTTTGTAGGCTTCGCTTACGTGATTGTATTGGCTAGAACTTAGAGCACTATGTTGACTGGTAGTAGTGATAGAGGACATCCTTGCCTGGTTTTTCTCCTAAGTGGAAAAGCTTTCAGTTTTACTCTATTCAGTGTATTAGCTGTGGGTTTGTTGCAGATGGCTTTGATCAGTTTAAGAAATATGCCACTTATGCCTAGATTCATATTATTGTTAGAAAAGGATGCTGAATTTTATCAAATGCTTTTTCTGTAGCTATTGAGAGGATAGTATGATTTTTGTTTTTACTTCTATTGATATATATTCTATTGAATTACATTTATGGATTTGCATATGTTAAACCAGGCTTGCATCCCTGGGATGAAGTCTACTTGCTTGTAATGTATATTTCTTTAATGGGTAGCTGTAATCTATTAGCTAAGATTTTATTGAGTATTTTTGCATTGATATTCTTTAGTGAAATTGGTGTCTAGCTCTCCTTTTTAGTTGAGTCCTTTCCTTGTTTTGGTATCAGGGTGATGTTTGCTTTATAGAATGTATTGGAGAAGTTTCCTTCCTTCTCAATGTTTTGTAATAGGTTCTGCATTATAGGTACTAGCTCATCTTTGATGGTTTGATAGAATTCTGGTGTGAAGGCATCTGGTCCCAGACTTTTTTCTGTTAGAAGCTTTTTTATTGTTTCTTCTATCTCAGTGATTAATGTTGGTCTGTTCAAGAGATCTGTTTCTTCCTGGTTAAGTCTAGATGATAAGATTCCAAGTATTGGTTCATTTCCTCCACATTGTCAAATTTCTGGACATAGAGATTCTTGTAGAACTCAGAATTAATCTCTTGATTCTCTGTAGTATCAGTTGCTATTTCCTTCATTTCATTTCTGATTGAGGTTATAAAAGATTTTACTTTTCTGTTTCAAGTTGATTTGGCCAAAGATTTATCAATTTTATTTAACTTTCCAAAGAACTAACTGTTTGTTTCATTGATTTTCTGAATGATTCTTTTAATTTCAGTTTCATTTATTTCTGATTTAATTTTGGTTATTTCTTTTATGCCTTTGTATTTGGGATTTGATTGCTTTATTTCTATTTCCTTACAATGATTCATTAGATTGTTGATATATTCTCTTTCTGTTTTTCAGATGTAGACTTCTAGTGCAATAAATTTCCCTTTTAGGACTGGTTTTGCAATATTCCACAAGTTTTGGTAACCTGTAGCTTCATTGTTGTTATGTTTGAGGAATTTAATAATTTCCTCCTTTATCTTTCCTTAACCTAACTGTTATTCAGCATAAGATTGTTCAATTTCCATGCCTGTGTGTAGGTATGAAAATTTTTGCTGGAGTTGAGCTCTACTTTTATGGCCTGTGGTCTGAGAAGATATAAGGTATAGCTTCAATTCTCTTAATTTTGTTGAGGTTTGATTTGTGACCTTGGATATGATCTGTTTAGGACTATGTTACAAGGGCTGATGAGAAGAACATGTATTTCTTAGCTTTGGGATGGTATGTTCTGTATATGGCTATTAATCACATTTGCTCTAGGGTTGTATTTAAGTCCCTTTGTATCTTTGTTTAGTTTCTATTTAGGTGATCTCTCCAGTTCTGTGAGGGGGTTTTGATGTTCCCAGCTATTATGGTGTTATAAGATATCATATTGCTTAGACCAATCAACATCTGTTTTATAAATCTGGGAGTATTTAAGTTGGGCACATAAATATTTAGAATTGAAATGTCCTCTTGTTGTATTGTCCCCTTAACCAGTGTAAAGTGACCATCTTTGTCTTCTTAACTTCAGTTACTTTAAATCCATTTGTATCTGAAAATAAGTTCACAACCCCTCCTTTCTTGTGATTTCCATTTGTTTGGAATACTATTTTCCATCCCTTAACTCTGAGTCTTGATTTGTTCTTAAAGGCTAGGTGTATCTCCTGGAGACAGCGTATGGATAGCTTGGGCTTTTTTTCTAGTCAGCCAGCTCATGCCTCTTCAGTGGTGAATTCAGTCCATTTACATAGACTGAGAGAATTGATAAGTGTGGTAGAGTTCTATTCATCTTATTTCGTGAAAGTCCATTGTTTAGTTTTATCTTTGACACTATTGTGGAAGCTAAATTTTGACCTTTAGCTTCTGAGTATTTACTTTGCTAGTGGTCCATTGTGATAGTCAATGTGGAGAATAGGTCTAAGTATTTCCCATAGAACTGTTCTTGTTTTGGCAAATTTCCTCAATGTTTGCATATCAGTAATAGATTTGATTTTTCCATCTAGTTTGAAGCTTAGTTTAGCAGGATACAGATTTTGAGGCTGAAAATTATTTTGCTTTAGAAGATTAAAGGTAGATGACCATTCTCTTCTAGCTTTGAAGTTCAGATGAGAAGTCTGCTGTCACCCTGATGGATCTGCACTATAGGTCTATTGGTGCTTACTCCTGGCTGTTTGCAGAATTTTCTCTTTCTCCTTGACTTTGGACAGGTTCATTACAATGTATCTTGAAGATGCTCTATTTTTGTTGAGATGATCCAGAGTTCAATATCCCTCTAAAAGGTGAGTTTCAGAATCTTAGGGATACTTACGAAGTTTTCATTTATGATATCCTCCAGTAGGGCTTCCATTCCTTTGGGATGTTCTTCTTCCCCTTAAGGAATACCTATTATGTGTGTGTTTGAATGCTTTGTGGCATCCCATAGTTCTCTGAGTGAGGACTTTCATGAGCTTTATCATCTAGCTCTGAAATTCTTTCCTTTCCATGATCTAACCTATTACTGACACTTTCTACTGCATCTTTAAGTTTTCTGATTGGCTCCTTCAATTCCTTAAGCTCCACCGTATCTTTTCTATATTCTTCATACTTTTGTCCATTTCTCGGTTTTGTTTTTCCACTTTATCATCAATTTCCTTTATTGATTTTACCATCCACATTTTACATTCCCTGTCTGTCATTTCCATTAATTCATTATATGTGGACTCCTCTGGAGTAGCTACCTGATAATTCCTTAGGTGGGTTGCTCTGCTCTGGTTTTCCATGTTGCCAGAATTTTTCTGTTGGTTCCTCCTCATGTGTGTTTTCTTGTTCACTTCCTTCCCCTATGTATTCCTTCTCATTACCTTCTTCACTTTAAATTACCTGGTCTCAGAGCTTAGGTGTTGAAATGGCCTTTAGGTATAAGACCAAAAGGAAGATAAGGATAAAGAGCAAGAAAGTAGAAACAAAAGAAAAAGATAAGAGAGGGAGAAAAAAAGAAGGGGAGAGTTGAAGAAAAGAATTGAGGGAAAGGACAGAAAAAAGCCAGTAAGAGAGAAAGAGGGCAACAGGAGAAATAGTAGTATTCAGCATAGTGCTTTATCTACATTCACAGCTCTAGGACTTTGGGGGACTGGGCTGGATAGTCAGGAGCTGCTTACCAGCCTAGGCAAAAATACGACCCCACCTCTGCCAAATATAGAATGAAATCAGCAGTATGTCTTATCAGGGACCTGCCAATACATTGTTTCCAAAGTCAAAAGCTAGAAGGACAACCTAGACCATAAGACCAATGGCCCAATCCCCCATCCAGATCAATGCCCCAATGCTGTGACTTGCCAGCCCTCAGAGAAGAGAATAAAAAGGAAAAAATAAAATAAAAATAAATAAAGAAAATTAAAAATACAATTGTACAAGATAAAGAAAAATGGATATCTTAGCTGTTGCAGGAGAAATTTATGTGGAAAAGATGAGAAAAAAAAAAAAAAATCTACCAAAAGAGAGAAAAAGGAGAGAAATAAAAAAGAAAGACTAAAAGGAGCTGAAAAACCCTAACTAAAATTGAGGTGCCCTTGCTATTGAAAATAGTAAAAATGAAAAAATAAAAATACAGGCTCAACGGAGTAGGGCATTGGCCCCATATACCAGACTTGGTGGTTCAAACCTGGCCCCGGCCAAAAACTGCAAAAAAGAAGAAAAGAAAAGAAAAATTACAAGCAAGCAAAAAAGAACTAAACAAAAATCAATAACAAAAGAGAAAAAAGAAGAGAAAAAAACTGAATAAAGAAGCAAAAAATGTAATATACTGTTGTGTGTATGTGTGTTTTGCAATATGTTACATGGACAGCAGGTGACGCAGTGGTGTTAGGAGATGGTGAACATCCACTGGGTTTCCTGTATATAATGGGGGTTGGAAGCTACTGCCTAGTTGCAAAGGATACTGGGTCTTGTCTTTCTGACTTCTTTGCCCTCAATCCGGGCCTGTTCACTTCATCAGCATTCAGTCGCGGCAGGACTGGGGTCCCAAAGCTCTCACCAGAATTCCCACGAGGCCCTTCAAACAGGTGCCCCCTGATGACAAAGTTACCCTCCTGAGAGGTGTGGGTGCCTCTCAGCTCACCCTAAGGATGACCACTCTATCTCAGCAGGTGCACCAGAGCCAGCCATGCACCAGGATCCCGTGGACTGTTCCTACCCTACCATGCCAGCAGCCTTCCCACAATAGCTGCACCATGCTAGCAGCCAAGCCAATGGGAAAACCACCCCTCCTGGCATTCATCCCCAGCCACTGGACTCTGTTTCAGTTTACTTGCTGCTCCAGCCAGCAGTGCAGTCCAAAATAAAAAAAAAACTGCAGGACAGCCCTTTCCTGTCTCCAGCCGTCCTTGGGAGAGCTGGTCCCATACCAAGCACCTACCTTATATGTCAGTTTTCTTCATTTCCTGACCTCCTCATTGGCTCCTGAAGTCTCTCACTGCTTCACTGTGCTTCTGGGGTGACGATTCTAGGTAGATTCCCCTAGCCAGAGGTGGCTGAAATCTACTTTCCCCTATTTCACCAGTAGTTGGTAAGAAGATGTCTATAGTCCACCGTCTTGCTCTGCCCCCTTTGTCTTTCTTGATCTTGACATTCTTAAAGAACACAGACCCATCATTTGGTAGAATATTTCTCATAGCCGGACATTGTAACAGGTGCCTATAGTCCCAGCTGCTCAGGAGGCTAAGCCAAGAGGATCATTTAAGCCAAAGAGTTTGAGGTTACTATGAGTTATTATGCCACAGCACTCTACCCAGGGCAACAGAGTGATTCTTTGTCTAATTTAAAAAAAAAAAAAAAAGAATATCCTTCAATTTGAGTCTGTCTGCTATTTTATAACAATTAGATTAAGGGAGTGAACTTTAAGCAGGAATAGTATAGAAGTTATGTTTTCTATGTCAAGGAGACAACAAATGTTTTAAAAGATAAATTTTAGAAATTTGAAAAAGGAATGCTTTTATAATCCTTTAGAATGTTTACAAACTTATATTTCTCAATTATTTTATTTGACTTTGTGTTTTCATTTTTTAAACAATCAGTAAAATATTAAATATAAAATAACACTTTCACTGCAGTGTTCTTTGTGAAATAATTAGTTTGTCAAGTACATTTTTTGTTAAATGAAGGTAAATACAGGATGAACCCATTTAGTAGGAAATTTAATATCTATGGTAAATGATGACATGAGGTGTTAAATAGGGCATTGTGGAAAAAATCTTTTTGACAGATATAAAGAGTTTGAAGTAAATAAATAATTGGTTTGAGAGATTTACTTTTGCCAAATTTTGCCACCAAAGTCTAAGGCCATCAACAGGAAGAGAATCCAGGCATCTCTTGTTAATGTTCTCTTAGTATTGAGTAGTTCTTCAGACATTCAAGAGAGGATATTTTCTATTAGGTCATAGCTAATTTTAAATCAGTAGTACTTTTTATATAGATAAATACGTAATACTCAGATTTTAAACCTGACCTTACTTTCTATACTTATTTTCCCCTCCAGAGAGAAAAAAGTATTGCATAAGTACAGATACTGCTATGCAGATGTTAAATCTAATTACATGTTCCATGTTGTTCCTTGCCAACAAATACACATTAATAATAATGAATAATCAACCTTGCCTAACAAGAGCAGCACAAAATGTGTTTCTTCCATTTCCCATGATAGATAGAGCCAGGGGTACTTCAAAGGTGTTAGCCTTACCACCTCAGTTGGCCATGGCTTATTAACAGCAACCTGCTGTAGATGATGAAGTGTGAAATTAATGGACACTGCTGGGAATTTGATCTGAGCTTTCTAGGCTAGGGAAGAGCTGTCTTAACAGTATTCAGCTGTCTTGTTCATTGGCTCACTGGTTTCCCCTAAGGCCTCTGTTTATAATGCTCCGAAAATTTTTTCCTGGCTGAGTCTACATATGTGCTACTGTATCTGGCTAGCAACAGATTGCTAGGATGAACCTTCTAGGAAATTTTTACTATATCCTTTTCCCCAGCTGGTAACAAGAAGTTTGAGCCACATAAGAACGGATTGGACAGAGAATGAATGGATAGAATATTGAGTGCATCATTATGAGAAAGCCTTTTTCAGCAAGGGAAATATTACAGACAACAAAGGATAAAATGTTACACTGTTATCACCCCCATCTTTTTCTTTTTTTTTCTTTTACTTCTAGGGATTAGCTTATTAGTGATTCCTAAAGTTAACTCAAGTCTAAATATTCTTTCTTAAGAAAAGGATTAATTTGTAATTTATATTTAATTTATGAAATTGGTTGAATTGTCAAATATAGATTTATTTAGCAGAGTATCTGAAAGTACAGTATATATTATATCTTTATAATGTATTTCAGAAATTTTCACTTATTTCTAGAATTTATTTTCCTCCTGACTTATTTGCAACATCAATATCTTCTTCTTTTTTTTCTTTTTTTTTTTTTTTTTTTTGAGACAGAGCCTCAAGCTGTCACCCTGGGTAGAGTGCTGTGGCATCACAACTCACAGCAACCTCCAGCTCCTGGGCTCAAGCGATTCTCCTCCCCAGTAGCTAGGACCACAGGCGCCTGCCACAACACCCAGCTATTTTTTTTTTAGTTGCAGCCGTCATTGTTGTTTAGCTGGCCCAGGCTGGATTCAAACCCGCCAACTCAGGTGTATGTGGCTGGCACCTTAGCCGCTTGAGCCATAGGTGCTGAGCCAAGATATTCTTATTAGTAACATATTTCAGGGAGACAGTAGAGAGACATATAGTGAAACTTAGTTTGCAAGGAAACCTGAATTTAAAGCCATATCCTAATTGTATAATCTCAAGTAAATTACCTCAGTTCTCCAAGCCTTAGATTTCTTAGGTCAAAGAATCATAATATTTACCTCATATAAAGTAAAGTAATATGTAAAATAACTTGCACAGTGCGTAGCTTTGTTTTTTTCCTCTCACCCATCACTTTAATATTCCAGTTGAGACATAAAGAATGTAATGTAAATGTTAACATTGCCTAGTATTTTATCATTTTATTTTTCTTTGAATCGGATTTCTTGAATTTCATTATCTTTTCTTTTCAAACAAAAATGGATTCATGGATTTATTCTGCCGCAGAACAGAAGTAGAACAAGCAGGGAAAATTGAAAATATTATTCTATTCTTATTCTGTTACTAAGGGAAGGAAGAACTAAAACAAGAATGTATTTTTGATGAGATTGTTAAAACTGAAATCTAAATTTTAGGGGGTTTGGGTCATTTATAACCCTGTCTCTTAGTTTCTTAAGCTATTTATCTTTTGCATTGGTAAGGACAATACAGTTTTTAGGGAAATAATTATAAACCAAAATGAACTTTCCCACAGTGGTCAGGGATCAGCATGGTATTGTTCTCCAAGGGCATAGCATCTTAATGGGGGGTAGCCCAGAGACTCTTTTCCCTGCAGGAATTATTTTTCAATGAGATGTTTTGGAAGACCTGTTGCTTCATTTAAATGTCCTGTCGGAATAAATGTGCCACTGTTGGCATATGCTTGGTACAACTCTGAGTGCCACTGACAAAACTAAGTACTATTTATGGTTAACCTGCACAAACAGGTAGTTCAGAGAATCAGAAATGAAGAGGAGAGTAGAGGAACAGGGAAGAGAAAGAAAAATGAAAAGAAGTACAAAAAGTCATTCATGGCTTCTTAACATGTAGGAATTATGATTATATCAGAATTCTTAATTATCACTTCCGACCTTTTGTTGTAACAACAAACAAAGAATTTATTTCAGGTTTTTCATTTTAAGTCACAAAAAATTATTGTGATTTTGTGTATGTCATGTATAAAAATAACAGTTTGGCTTAATCTCACGTAGCTTTTTGTTTAATGTCAAAGTCACCTGATTAATAGCGACTGTGCAGAAACTTACATTTGCCTTATTTGTACAGAGCGCTTCTCACATTCTTTCCTTCAGTTTCAGATGGAGAATTTGTTCAAATTTTGACCTTTCTTCCTCCTAAAGGCATAAGTTTGGACTGATTTATTTGGATAAGATTGGATATTGCACCTGGTGTGGATAATGCTAGATTACATTTTCAGGAAATTGAACTTTCTCTGTTTACCTTTTAGAACAAACAGTTTTCCAAAATGAATATGTTGGAGGCAGTATTAGTTTTTTGGGTTTTTATTTTTTATTGTTTTAATTTCACTTTGCTAAGATTGTTTGATTTTACACCCCCCTCAAAAAAAAGTAACTTTCTATTGCTTTAGTAAGGTGACATATACACTTTTTTTTATTATTAAATGATAGCTGTGTACATTAATGCAAACATGGGGTACAGTGTAGTGTTTTCATATACAATTTGAAATATTTTCATCAAACTGGTTAACATAGACTTTATGTCATTTACTTAGTTATTGTGTTAAGACATTAATACTCTAGTTTTAGAAAGATTCACTTATACCCTTGTAAGACAGACCATAGAGGTGATCTTTCCAATTGTCCTCCCTCCACCCATCTGCCCTTCTCCCCTCCGACACATACACTTTCTGAAACTAAATTTCCTGCTATACTCTTGATAAAATCTAGAGTGGTATTTTTTTGGTTATTGTTGTAGTTGGTGTTAACATATATGGCTTAAATTTTTTTTAATTTTAATATAATCTAAACTCATAGAAGATTACAAAAATAGTATAAACAGTATTATCCCAGATTGGTTAATTGTTTCCGTATTTGCCATATTTTTAAAACATCATTCATGCTGCAGCTTTGTCTCTGTCTCCCTCTGTATGTGTGTATGTACATGTATATGTATTTTTCTCTCAAGCTGGTTGAAAGTGAGTTGTAGGCGCCGCACTCCTTTATCCTTTGCACTCTTATTGTAACCACAATACAGTGATAAAAATTAGGAATTTTAATATTGATACCATACTATGTACCATTATCTCCATAGCCTGTATTCAAATTTCATGAGTTGTCTCAATGTCTTCTATATTTATTTATTTGTATCTCGTTCACTATCTAGCCCAAGATCACATATTTAGCTTTCATGTTTCTTTAATTTCTTTTAATATGGAATGGTTACTCAGCTTTTCTTTGTCATTTGTGCTCATGACATGTTCGAAGAGTGAAGGCAAGTTATTCTGAAAAATGCCCATCAGTTTGGGTTTGCCTGATTAGACTCAGATTGTTGATTTAGAGTGGGAATGTCACAGAAATGATGTACCAGAGAAGAGGCATGTGATGTGAGTTTATCCTTGTATTGGTAATGGTGTTGTTGATACCTGCCAGGTTTCTCTTCCGTAAAGTTACTATTTTTCTCTTTGTAATTAATAAGTAATTTGTGGTACTTTACGACTATGTACATATATTATTCCCCATCTGCTTTTCATTTAGCATCTAAGTCCATTTTCTGTTGCTGTTAACAGAATACCATAGACTGGTTCATTTATAAATAATAGAAGTTTATTGGGGTCTGGAGGCTGGGAAGTCCAAGAGCATGACCAGTATCTGGTGGTGGTTATGCCATGGGAAAAGGCTGAAGGCAGAACTGACTGTGGAAGACAGAGAGAGGCAGTAGGGGTTGCACTCCCTTTATAACAACCCATTCTCCTTATAACCAATCTGATCCCTCAATGAGGACATTACCTCATAACCCAGTTATCTCCTGTTAAGCCCCATCTTCTTTTTTTTTTTTTTTGAA
>NW_003852498.1:4626995-4642369 GCF_000181295.1 Otolemur garnettii
CCGAGCCTAAGCCCCATCTTCTAACAAAGTTGTATTGGGGACTGAGTTTTCAACACATGAACTTTTGGTGGACACATGCAAGACATAATAGCATCCACTGATGCTTCTGGCCTGAATTAATTATAATTAATGACTATAATGTTTGCAAAATGGTTATTTTCTAACATCCATTATTCCTTCTACAGTGCCTTCATTAAATGACAAACTAAAGAAAATCTTTCCTTCTCTTGCTTACTATTTTGTTTTCTTTATATCAATATGGATTCATAGATTCTTAATTTTTTCAACAGGTTACATTCTATTATTATCATTATTTATTCTGACACTTAAATTGTCCCAGATTTGGCCAGTTTTAGAGCCCCTTCAAACTCACTCCTACATTGTTTTGATGTGGATTCATCATTCACTGAGCGTTTCGTTTCTGACATTATAAAATGTTCTAAAATTATCTTTGTCAGTTTTCTGATCCAGTCCTGGAAGTAGTTTTTATCCCAAGATCTGTATTCAGTCCAATAATAGATACTGGGATCCCACTTCTTCTTAGTGGCACAGTTGGGATATATATTAATATGTCTCTCTGTGTGTGTGTGTGTGTGTGTGTGTGTGTGTATGAATGAGTTCAAACAGATACTTCTAATTCTAATCCAGTAGCAGAATTCATTTTAGTCCTCCTATGTTCCTACTTCTTTTCTATGTTTGTGTTACTTTTCTCTAACAATAAGAAACTTGAGAATACTATTATCTTTAAAATATTTAGTCATTTGCTCATTTATAGAATAAACAAAGTGTTTTCAAAATTAACCTATAACATTTGACATAAACCTACTATAAAGTTATTGCATGAAAAGAAAACAGAGCAGTATCTCTTACAAATATAAATGTAAAAATCCTAAACAAAATGTTAGCCAACAGATTTTAAAAAAGAATTATATTTCATAATCAAATGTGATTTATCAGAAGACAAGATTGATTTAGCATCTAAAAATCAAGTAATATAATTACCATATTAATACAATACAGCGTCACAACCACATTTATTGTTATTAATATGTATTCATGGATTTTTATACTATTCAATGTCTTATACTCCATTATTGTCATTCTTTATTTTGGTATTCAGTTTTCCTAATAGATATATTAAAAAGGCATTTGACAAAGTCCAACCTGCTTTCATCATTAAAAACAGTCAACAAAACTAGGAAAAGAAAGGACATATACCAAAAAACCCCCATTTAACATCATATTTAATGATAAAAAGCTGAATGTGTTTTCTCTAAGATTAGAAACAAAACAAGGATGTCTCCTCTTATCAGAACAATTAGGAAGAAATATAAAGACCATTCAGATTGGAAAGAATGAAAACTTTCTCTGTTTTGTAGATGACATGATCTTATATATAAATATAGATAGAAATCTTAAGAAATTCACTAAAAAATTATTAGAACTACTAAGCAACGACTTACCAATGTGGCAGGATATAAAGGCAATATGGAAAGTCAGTTGTACTTAACCTATAATGACCAATCTGAAAATAGAACAATTCCATATATAATGCAATCAAAATTAGAATAATCCTTATGTCATACCATATTTAGAAATTAAATGGATCAAAGATCCATGACCTTGGATTGCACAGAGCATCCTAAGATGTGGCACCAAAACCACTAGCAGCAAAAGAAAAAATAGATAAATTGGACATAATCAAAATTTTAAAACTTTTCTTCCTCAAAGAACACCATCAAAAAAGTAAAAAGACCAAACTCCACCTAATGGGAGACTATCATTGAAAATCATATATCTGGTGAGGGACTCATATCTACAATATATATAAAAGAACATATCAATAATAAGAAGACATAATTTAAAAATGGGCTAAGAAAAATATAGGCAAAGGATCTGGGTAGACATTTCTTCAAAGAAAATATATGGGTGAACAATGGCACTTGATGTATGTCCAACATTATTAGCCATTAGTAAAAGGCAAATAAAAACCATAAGATACCACTCCACATCTAATAAGATTGCTACAAATAAAAAAGACAGACAGTAACAAATGTTGGCTGGTAGGTGAAGAAACTAGTACTCTCCTATATTGCTGGTAGGAATGTATAATAAATTGGTGCAGCTACTGTGGAAAACACTTTGGCAATTCCTGAATAGGTTCAAATGATAATAGGACTCAGCAATTCCACTTTTATGTATATCTCAAGACAAATGAAAACATACATCCATACAGAAACTTATGCAGTGAATGGTCGTGTGATATAGGTGATCTGTTGGTTAACAGTAATACATTTGTGCGTAACAGTAATACATATGTTGAGAATGGGGGATATACTCAAAATAGTGTTTTCCTGGTAAGTGATAAGGGTTCATGAAAATTTGGAGACCGTTGCCTTAGAAACATAGTTCCCATACTTTACATGCACCAGATTCAACAAAGTGTTTGTTAAAATACAGATTTCTGTTCTTGAGATACTTTACTAAGAAGACTATGTTCTGGCTCCATCCAAGTAAACATAAAATATGTAAAGTCTCCCTCTTGTTATGCCTGCAAAGTATTCCATGGTGTACATATACCACAATTTGTTTATCCATCTGTGGGTTGATGGACATTTAGGCTGCTTCCATGACTTGGCTATTGTGAATTGGGCTTCATTAAACATTTTGGTGCAAATATTGTACTCAATACTGTTATGAAACCAATATATAAACACTTATATACGAATGATAAAATCCAAAGTTAGTCCAAAAAGAAAGAGGGAAGTGTAGGGTGAGAAGAGGTCAGTGGAGGGAGGGTATTTGGTGGGATCTCACCTAATGTGCACAATGCAAGGGTACATTTCAAAACAACTAAGAATATATTACAAATGTCATACCACAAAAATAAGTGAGGTGATGGTTATGTTAATTAGTTTGATTTAAGCATTCCACATTGTGTATCAAATCATCACATTGTACGCCATAAATGTATACAATTATGATTTAAAGAAGTTCAGTTTATAAAAATAGTGATAAAAACCATTTTGAGTATTGTCAAAAAAGATAGGAAATACATTATTTGTACATACTAATATTCATACTATCTTTAAAAGTTATTCACTATAACAAATGCCTTAATATTTTGTGATGTTCAAAAAAATACAGATTTCTGAGTTTCCAACCCCAGAATTTCTAGTTCAGTAGGTCTAGGTGGGACCTGAAGGTTTTGCATTTCTAAGCAATTTACGGGTGATGTCAGTGTTGTTGGTCCAGGGGCCAGACTTTGAGAACTTAGATTATTGTCCTAGCTTGTCCTGTCTGTTCTTTGTTCTGTTTGTCTACATACTTTGGGATATTTTAAATATTTTTTATGATTCTATCTATTTCCACTCTTGACTTACTGATTATATTCTATTACAGAAAGTTTTAGTAGTTTCCCTAGGGCTTAAAATACACATCTTTAGCTTATTACAGTCTATATCCCAATACTATTTTCAGAAGAAGCTTTAGAATAAAATAAATCTAGGCACATAACAGGCACATAGTTTTAACAAAATATATCTTGTTAAGGGGGAGAGGCAGGGAAGGGGAGGATAGGTGAAGGGAGGGTAATTGGTGGGACCACGCCTACGGTGCATCTTACAAGGGTACATGTGAAATTTACTAAATTTAGAATATAAATGTCTTAACACAATAACTAAGAAAATGCTGTGAAGGCTATGTTAACCAGTTTGATGGAAATATTTCAAATTGTATATAAAACCAGTACATTGTACCTCATGATTGCATTTATGTACACAGCTATGATTTAATAAAAATATATATATATCTTGTTGGTTTAGCATAAACGTGTGACATTTTGAACATTTACATTTATAATAACAAAATAAATATATTTCTTTTTTTTTTTTTTTGAGACGGAGCCTCAAGCTGTCCCCCTGGGTAGAGTGCCATGGCATTACAGCTCACAGCAACCTCCAACTCCTGGGCTCAAGCGAGTCTCCTGCCTCCGCCTCCCAAGTAGCTGGGACCACAGGCGCCCGCCACAACGCCCGGCTATTTTTTGGTTGCAGCCGTCATTGTTGTTTGGCAGGTCCGGGCTGGGGATTCGAACCCGCCACCTTAGGTGTACGTGGCTGGCGCCTTAGCCGGTTGAGCTTATAGGCGCCGAGCCATAAATATATTTCTTATATCAGTCCTAAACTTTTTTTTTTTTTTGAGACAGTCTCAAGCTGTCACCTTGAGTAGAGTGCTGTGGTGTCATAGCTCACAGCAACCTCCAACTCTTGGAGTCAAGCGGTCCTGTTGCCTCAATTTTTTTGTTTTCTATGTTTAGTAGAGACGGGGTCTTGCTTTTCCTCAGGCTGGTCTTGAACCTGTGAGCTCAAGCAATCCACCCACCTCGGCCTCCCAGAGTGCTAGGATTATAGGTGTGAGGCACTGCACCCCACCCCATAAACTTTCAAATGCAAAGGCTGTCAAGCTTGTTATATTCCTTAACCCAGACATGTCAAATTTTGAAGTGGACAAATGTGAATATAGGACATCCTGTTAACAGCACATATTTTATAAGAAAACCGTTTTCCAAGTTTTTCTTCTTAATTACTGTGTTGCTAACAAAGCAGACTTGGGACCATAATTTATCCAAGGCGAAATCATCAAATCTCAAACCTTATTTCAAAACTACCATAGATTTCTGAAATGTGAATTTTACTCTAAGTACATGAAATTGGGCTTTCTGTGTCTCTGTGTTTTCTCTTTTTATGGCTCTGCTACCAACATAATCATTGAATCATAGAGCTAGAAAGAGACTGGAAGGCTCATTTAAATCAAACTATTTATTTATTATTTTAGTTTATGATTTTTTTTTTTTTTTGAGACAGAGCCTCAAGCTTTCCACCTGGTTAGAGTGCTATGGCATCACAGCTCACAGCAACCTCCAATTCCTGGGTTCAAGCGAGTCTCCTGCCTCAGCCTCCCAAGTAGCTGGGCCCACAGGTGCCCACCACAACACCTGGCTATTTTTTGGTGCAGCCGTCATTGTTGTTTGGCGGGCCCATAACAGAGAAGGAAACAGACTGTTACCTGTTGCTGCATAATAAATTACCCCAAAACTTAATGGCTTAAAACAGCTAACATTATCTCACAGTTTCTGAGGTTTAGGGCTCCTGAGATGACTTACTTAGGTTGTATGGCTCAGAGCCTCTCAGTAGGCTGCAATGAGTGTGTGGGTGGGGCCATGGTCTCAATCACAAGGCTCAACTTAGAAAAGATCCAGTTCCAACATGTCTGGTTGGCAGGATCCTGTTCACCCAGTGTGGTTGGAATGAGGCTTTCAGATCCTCTCTGGCTGTTTTCTGGGAAAGTTCGTTCCTATAGTCCTCTGTCTAGGGCAGTCCACAGCAGGACAGTTGGCTTCACTCACAGTGCATCAAAGAGGGAAATCAATCTCTTTGCAACATGGAAGTTACATTCTATTACCGTTACTATACATTAGAAGTGAGACACTAAGTTCAGCCCACAGTGGAGGGGAGGGGATCACGCAAAGGTGTGAATACAAGAGCAGGTATCATTAAGAGGCATCTTAGAAGCACCTACCACTGAGACTCAGATAAGTGAAATTCTCAAAATCATACATACCATTTTTTAGTAACAAGCAAGGCAAGCTCCCTATCTCTGAATTCCTAATCTACTCTTCTCCTATATTTTCTGTATTCATTTTAAAAAGTTGAGGATATAATAACCTTTACTCTTCAAGTGGAGAGATTACTTTTAATTCTCCACAACCCATGAGATTACTTATAATATGGTAGTAGGGAAAAATTGCAAAGGAGGGTATGATAATATCATAATTGATCTTGCTTTCCTACTCAGTGGAAATCTGTGCTGACAATAGAATCAAGGTTGTGAAGAAGAACTGGGAATATTGACAGCAACTAACTTAGAAGTCTCTCAATTAAGACTTCAAAATACTCAGCTAGATATAGATTTCTTAGCTGGGTACCTCTATAATAAACTCACATTTTTAAGAAAATGATAGATAACAGACATTAGTATGCTCCACAACTCCTTATATAACTTATCCTACCATGCAAATAAAATACATTGACGCCAAGTAGGAGGGTTAATATGAATTAAAAATGTGAAAGGCAGCAGTAATACTGTATTGGATCCAGTAGTGCTTATTGCCATCAGATGTTGGAGAATAAACCTTACAGAGTAGGAAAGGGGAGACACGCAATTTGTGATTTATAAGATGATATATAAGGAAATAAAGCAACACAAATTATCCCCGCTGCTTTCTTTTTAATTTTACATTCTTCGAGCAGTTCTTACTCAAAAGGGGAAGAGATAAGCACCAAGCATCCAGTCATTGTTTTATCACCATACTGTAGCATGGCTGGTTATAACTATGTACCTATCCAACAATGATTTGTTAAGCCTCTACTTTCTGATTTAGAAGAAGCAAGCTGATACTGCTTGTGGCCAAAAAAACTATCCATGACAAAAATAGGAGATAGCCATGCCTCTGATGTAAATGGAGAAGTCTGCTAAGAAAAAAGATGGAATAAGAAATGTTAATATATAGAACTATTGGGTCATTGATGAGTAAAACATGGTTTAAAAATGCATGCTCTGAATGGTTAGCTATTATTAATTACCTTTAGGTCTGTCTCAGTGCAAAAGTTACTTCTAAGAGACATTTCCCCACCATCCTGTCTAAACGTGTGTTTTCCCCATTCCTGTCATTGTTAAGTTTTTCTGTGTAGTACTTCATAGTACTCACTCATTTTTCAATTTGTCTATGATCTCTACCCTTTCTGTATGAGAACATACATACCTTGAGAACAGATGCTTTGTCTACCTCATTCACTGCTGGATTTGCAGAACGTTGAACAGTTACTGAAACACAGGAGGTGCCTAATACTTGCCAAATGAATAACTATAATATTCCGAACACATACAACAGAAAAATCCATATGACAAACTTTCACCTTTAGTGCGGCTGTAATTTTTATCATAGTGCCAGTAGACCAAAAGAAATACCTAACACTTTCATTTGTTAGACAATTTTGTCCAAACAACTAAATAACCACTTATGTCTAAAAAACTTAGTGGCCCTTAGGGAAAAAATACACATAAATTTAAGAAAAACAATACAGCCATTTATAAATGGGATCTATGCCCTTCTTGTATACTACACAATTTCTCAAACATTTGAATCAGATTGGACTGCCACCCTCATGTCCTGTTCCATAGTAATTCTTACACTTTTAATTATAATAATTAACCCAAAATCCAACTTTGAAAAAAATATCAGTGAAATAAATGTAGTGTGATCTACTGTTAAAACTGTGAACTATCCCAGCAAGATGGTTTATGCATATAGTCCTCGCACTCTGGATTACAGGCTGAAACAGGAGGATCACTTTGAGAGTAAGAGTTCAAGACCAGCCGCCACAAGAGTAAGACTCCCATCTCTACTAAAAATAGAAAAATTAGCTTAGACACAGTGTCCTGCACCTGTAGTCTCAGCTACTCAGGAGGCTGAGGCAGGAGGATGGTTTAAGCCCAGGAGTTTGAAGTTGCTGTTAACTATGTTGATGCCACTGCACTCTAGCTTATGCAACAGAGCGAGTCAGGCTCAGTCCAAAAAAAAAAAAAAAAAGAAAGATGTTTCTAAATCCCCTAACCAGATAAGTCCATTTTACTATAAATTCTTTACTGTATAATACCACACCATAATACTACTTTTTATAATTGAATAATTCTTTCATTCCATATTTATCTTTTTCCAATAAATATCAATTCCTCTGTATCAAAATTTTTTAAAAAGCACAAAAAAGAAAAAACTGTAAACTGTCGCATCTAGTAGATCGTGTGGTATTCAGCAGATGTTTAGCAAAGCTGTATTTTCTTCCAAAATTTAAAAGCTCTTACAGCACTCTGGGAACCATAATATAAATGGTTTGAGTTTACCTCATTTTTTATTCGCTAAATTGAAAGCCTGGATGTTCAGGGAAGAGGCTCGGGTACAGGGAGTAATCTAAGGTTCTATTACCAGGTCAAGGTCAGAAGCATTGACCTGGGGAAATCAAAACCAATCTGTACTGAAATCAGAATTAGGCACATTAAAAAATAACAAGAGCAGACTCAGGCTGCTAAACAAACCAAGACCCTTTTAACTATAATAGACAGTGTTAGCATGAGTTGATTTTATTATCAGAACTGTAGTATTAAGTACAGAGTAATAGTATCATGTGGAGCGGGTTGCCCTGCATTGAAAATGAAACTGGGCTAGATACCTATAAAACCCTTGTAAATCTCTTGTAAAATGATCTACCTAAAATAACAATTTTTTGGCCTGTGAACCTTTACTAAAAGAAGGGAACTTAGAAATTAAATTATCTTCTTAAATTTCCTCTACATTACTCTAGTTACAACGAAGCCTAATCTTGCAGTTGGTTATATGTACAAAAGTGAAAAATCATTCTGGAATTCAAAAAGCTTGTCTTTAATGAACAATAAAAGCCTACAGTTTTCATGACATAAAGCTTTTTTAATGCTGAGTAATTGTTTAATAAAACCTGAAATCTTAATATGTATTAAGTCTAAATTAGAATTTGTTAAAATAATCAAGTTTATGAATATTATAAAAACATGAAAATAATAGTGACTGATATGTATTGTATTATTCCCTATGCTAGTTTTCATCATTGTTATCTAATTCTTAACCCTCCTCTAATCATTCACTAACAATTAATTAGAATTAGAACATCCCTAACCCAAAACAACTTATAATAAGATGCCCACTAGTGTATCTAATATACACAGACACCAGATTTCTGTAATTTTAGCAAGATATTTGTAAAGGTTTCTTGCCTCTTAGAGTATTTACTAAGCCCTATCTCTGATCAGAATGCATTGCAGCATACAAATAAGAAATTACTACTGATTTTATTGGGTGTGATACCATGAGTAATGTAAGAAAAAGGCCTTATCTTTTTAAAGGGTGCCCTTTATGGTGATCAGTATCTGCCTCAAATCTTAGCATACTACCTACTTCTTATTCCCTACCTCTGCCCACTCTAACCTACATCTAAGTATCTTCTCCACATGCCAGTAAAACGGATTAATGACTTTCTGGGCATTTTTTATCAGCATAAGTAATGTGAGTAGAGCGTGAAGCCCACCCTGACAGAACTATGCTGTGCTCTTTTGAAGTTGGATTAAGGGCTCACTGAGCAGGGCGTGCCCATTAAATTATAATGTTGTAAAGCTTGAATCCTGGAAACACATACTGCTGATATTTGGGGAGTTTAATAGGATTAGCTCTACTGTGAAAGAATTTGAGAACATATGTTCCTGGGGAACTGTGTTTGTGGGTTAATTTGGTATAAAAAGAGATGAGTTGCTTTCCCCTTTGTGTCCAGAAAAGATTTTTCTTGTACTCTGGGGATTAGGAAAAATAATGTAAAAAGTTAGCATTTCATAAAGTATTTTAATCCTTATTATTCTATATAATAATATTTCTTTTTCATGTACTTAGAGTATAACATTAAAAACATATCTTAACTATATGACATTCTGGGAAAGGTAAAACTATGGAGACAATAAAAAGATCCCTGGTTGGCCAGAGTTGAGTGTGAGGGAAGGATGAGTAAGTGGAGCCCAATGGCTTTCTAGGGCAGTGACTGTTCTCTGTCTGATACTCTGTAATGCTAGATACACGTCATGATACATGGTCCATACACATAGAGCATATACCACAAAGAGTAAGCTCTACTACAAACTATGGACTTTGGGGAATAATGATGTGTCAATGTAGGTTCATCAATTTTTAACAAGGGTACCATTATAGTTCATGAAATTGATAATGGGGAAGTCTATTGGGGAGAGGGAGGTGAGAATTGAGTGGGTACATGACACATCTCTTTATCTTCTATTTAATTTTGTTGTGAACCTAAATTGTACTAAGTAAAGTCTATAAACACATACCACAAACATACATACACACACGTACACACACACATAGACAGCTTAATATCTTTCGTGTGTTTGTTCTTAAATTGCCCAAAGATTTGACAGCTCTGTGGCCTGTAAATGTCTCCTATTGATAAACATAGTCTTACCAGGAAGTATATTCACACAAGAAGTAAATTCACTGGAGTCTCTCACATTTCCAAAACTTGAGTTGGATTTTTCTCATTACGTCTACCATGTTTGCTTTTTCAATTTATTATTTCTACTTTTATTATTTTCTTCCTTATATATCTTAGGTTTACGTTGGTTTACTGGCTTGAGTGCTCAAGTAATTTATTTTTCCATTCTTTTTATTTTCCAATAAATGTATTCTAACAAATACATTTTCTTCTGAGGCCGGCTTTGGTTGTATTTTATAAACATTGGTATATAGTGTTCTCCTTGTTGTTCATTTCTTAATAGTGTGTGGTTCAATTTTGATGAATATTTTCCTGAAGAGTTATTTTTAAAGCAGTTTTAATTTCCAAGTGTTTAGTGTTCATTTTATTGTTATATTATTAAATCTGAGCATTTATATCTTTGGTAGCCAAATATAACATTTACCATGTTTGCTTGTATTTTGGCCATCTGTCATGTTTTCTGTATGTGTTTCCTTTTCTCTTTTACTGAATTTTGCTGTAATCAAATAATCACATTGATTATTGTGTAACAATAATCACATTGTTTTTCCTCTCCCACCTTCTTACTTTTGACTTCTGCATAAAGGTCACAAACTGGTGGTCCTTGAGCCAGATAACCACAGATTTTTATTGATTCACTCATACACTGCTGAAGCATCTTTTAAAAGTGTCTGCCAACTTTAAACCAACTACAGATTCATACTGGGATGTTTTTTGGAACTGGCTGAGGGAAGTCAGGCTGTAGTTTGGATTTAGGGGCTATATTTATGTGGTTTATAAATATACTTCTGTATATGAAGGACTGGCTTCCAAGTAGTTCTGCTGCCACCAGGCTAACTATTTATTTTCAAGGAAAGTTCTAGTGCCTCAAAAAGATTCCTCTGCGTATGAAGTAGGGGTGAAGAGGAATTGATAAGAGAAGGACGTAGGTGTGTGTATATGTGTCTTGGGGTTAAAAAGGGGGGGCCAAGTTTGTCAGTGTAGGCTCACAAATGCCAGCAAATCCCTCAGGAGTGTCCTACGCCTATTATGTTAGGTAGTTAATCTACCTTTCATATTTATTCTCACTACTTTAACTTGTTTCTTGCCTTTTTCTTTTCTACTGTCTATTTTTCCCCATTGGAATGTACAATAAATAAATAATGGGAGTAAATATCAGATTAGTATGTAGGCATGCCTTGGAGACATTGTGAGTTCTGTTCCAGACTACCACAGAAAAGTGAACATTTTATATATTTTGCAATAAAACAAATCTCATGGGTTTTTTGTTTCTCAATGCATAGAAAAGTTATGTTTGCACTCTAGTATAGTCTATTAAGAGTAAAATAGCATTATGTCCGTAAGAGCAACATGCATACCTTCATTTTAAAATGATCAAATATTAACAATCATCTGAGCCTTTGGTGAGTTATAATCTTTTTGCTGGTGGAGGATCTTGCCTTGATGTTGATGGCTGCTGTCTGATTAGGGTGGTGGTTGCTAAAGGTTGGAAGGGTGGCTGTGCAATTCTTAAATTAGGACAACAATGAAGTTTGCCCCGTCAGTTGGCTCTTGCTTTCATGAAAGACTTCTCTGTAGCATGCCATGCTGTTTGATACCACAGGATAAAGTTGGAGAGTCAGTCCTATCAGATTGTGCTGCTGCTTAATCAACTAAGTTCATGTAACATTCAAAATGCTTTGATGTCATTTCAACAATGTTTATAGTATCTTCACCAAGGGTAGATGCCAGCCATCTCAATAAACTACTTTCTTTGTTCACCCATAAGAATCAACTCCTTATTTGTTCAAGTTTTATCAGGGAATTGAGGCAGTTCAGTTATATCTTCAGGCTTCCCTTCTAATTCTAGTTCTCTTGCTGTTTCCACCCCATCTGCAGTTACTTCCTCCACTAAATACTTGAACCCTTCAAAGTCATCTATGTGGGTTAGAATCAACTTCTTTCAAATTTCTATTAATGTGGATATTATGATCTTCTTTAATAAATCACGAATGTTCTGCATGACATTTAGAATGATGAATACTTTCCAGAAGGTCTTCAATTTACTTTCCCTGGATCTATGAGACAAGTCAGTACCTGGGGCAGCTATATCCTTGTGAAATGTATTTCTTAACTAATAAGACTTGAAAGTTGAAATTACTCCTTAATTTCAAGGAGCTGGCTGCAGAATGGATGTTGTGTTAGCAGCCACAAAAATAGCATTAATTTCCTTGTACATGTCCCTCAGTGTTCTTGGGTTACTAGGTATATCAGTAACGTCTTAAAAGGTATCTTTCTTTCTGAGTGATAGTTCTGAACAATGGATTTAAAATATTCAGTAAACCATGCTGTAAACAGATGTCCAATCAGCCTGGCCTTGATGTTGCCTTTGTAAGGCACAGGCAGAAGATTTAGCATAATTCTTAAGGGCCCTCAGATTTTCAAATGGTAAATGAGCATTGGATTCAACTTAAAATCACCAGCTGCATTATCCCCTACTAAGACATTTAGCCTGTCATGTGAAGCTTTGAAGCCAGGCATTGACTTCTCCCTAGCTATGAAAGTCCTGTGGGGTATGGACTACAGGCTGCATGCTGATTTTGTGTGCCCTTTTGCTCATCTCTGGTGTGGGACATCATGAAATGTATAGGGGACCTTATTTTTGCTAATCAGCTTTGCTTAGTATTTGTGTATTTAATGTGCAGCCCCAAACAACTCTTATTCTTCTCCCAGAGCCCCTAACACTCTGGGAGACAAAGGTGGGAGGATTTCTTGAGTTCAGGAGTTTGAGACCAGCCTGAGCAAGAGCAAAACCCCATCTCTACTAAAAATAGAAAAATTAGGGGGGCATTGTGGTGAGCCCCTGTAATCCCAGCTACTAGGAAGGCTAAGGTAGGAATATTGCTTGAGCCCCAAAGTATGAGGTTTCTGTGAAGTAGACTGACACCAATGGCACTTTAGCCTAGGCAACAAAGTAAGACTGTCTCAAAAAAAAAAAAAAGTCTCTCTGGCTTTCCTATCATTTGTGTGTTCACTGGAGTAGCACTTTTAATGTCCTTCAAGAACTTTCTTTTACATTGGCTGAGTATTTGGCTCATTCCTTACTTAGCTTAACCATTTCTAGCTTTTGATTGAAAGCAGGTAAGACCCTTCTTTACACTTCACTTAGAGGTCATTATAGGGCTATGAATTGGCCTAATTTCATATTTCAGTTTCAGGGAATAGGGAGGCTTGAGGAGAGGAAGAGAGATGGGGAATAGCTGGTCAATGGAATAGTCAAAACACGTACAACATTTATTGTCTCATACAGGGATGGTTCTTAGCACTCCAAAACAATTACAATAGTACCATCAAAGATCATTGATCTTCATAACAGATATAATAAAGAAAAAGTTCGAAATACTGTGAAAATTACCAAAACATGACACAGAGACACAAAGTGAGCACATGCTGTTGGAAAACTGGTACCCACAGACTCGACCCAGGGTTGCCAAAAACCTTCAATTTGTAAAAAGTGCAATGTCTGCAAAGCGCAGAAAAGCAAAGTGCAATAAAAGCAAGGTATGGTACTATGCTTTATAAAGAATTCTAAGGGAAGTTTACTATGAGTAGAGAGCCTGAGATTAAAACTGTTAAAAACAAACAAACAAAAAAACTCCCTCAATTTTATGCCACTCCTATTTCAAGAAAAGCATCTCTCCTGCCCAAAAATTAATCCTATCAAATAAGCTCATGATGCCATCCCGCTCGTTTCTGGGTGTTTTTACCATCGCACTTCTTCCTTATAATATCTCCCCTTTCTCATAGCTCATATTCTAGAAAGTCAGGGCTACCCTGTGTCTCCACTTTCTCATTCTTCTCCCGTACCCTTAAGCTCTCTGCAAGCAGCCTGCTTCTCTGACTTTTTTACTAAGAGTAAGCTGCCCACAGCCCTCTCTGCAGGGTCACTTTCAGCTGTCAAACGCATTGAACACTTTAAGTGCTGACTGCACTGAACCTTTGTCAGCCTGGGGCTCAGCCAGGGTCCTTCAGTGACGCTCTCAGCTCTTGCATCTGTGTTGGTGTGCTCTTCTAGTTGTCTTCTTCATCTTTACTGGCTTCTGTTCTCCTCTTTAAATGTTGATACTCCCTAAAATCTGTCTTTGGCTCTCTTCTCTTCCAAATTCCACATGCTTAAGAGGTTACTTCATCTTATTTCCATGGCTTCAGTCCCCACGTATCTGTTGATAACTCTCAAATTTATTTCTTTCCTGATCTCCTGACCCATATTTTCAAAAGCATTTTGGTCTTTCTAGTTGGAGGTCCTGTTGTACAAAAAATTCAGCATGCCAAAACTAAATGCATCCTTCTCTTCTCATACAATCCATTCTGTTCCCATCACTTGACTTAACAATATAGTGTTAACATCTCCTTAATTTCCCAGCTCAGAAACATGGGGGTCATCTTCAGTTTTTTCCTCTCCCTCACTCTCATTTAACCATTCCACTTTCTAAATATTTCTTATCTAAATGTTCTTCATCTCTTCTTTGACTTTTATGTCTAACCATCACTTGTCCAGGTTTAATCACACTTAGTCATTCTCAGATTTCCCACCTCTTCTTTCTTTCCTCTTCTTCCCAACACAAACTCACAGGAATACCCAGAAGAGAGCAAGTCTGCTGTGTGCTTTCATAGCCATCATTGTGGAGCACAATTTTAGGACTTACCCAGTGATTATAATGGTCTGTTTAGCTGCCTCTCTCGTATACCACCTTTTTTTATACTTGAGATCCCTGAACAGTACCTGGTCCATGGCAGATATAGGATAAATGCTTATCAAATACGTTTCTTTTGAAAGCAAGCAAGATTAGTCATTGATTGGGTTTCACAGAAGGTCGTGAAATCCCTTTTTTGTGCATATATAGAAATTGACAAATACCATATAGGCAGTTTTGTCTGATGGCACTATGTTTGGTTTTTGGTTTTTGTTTGTTTGTTAGTTTGTTTGTTTATTGTTACAGATTCATTAAGGATACAAAGAACCAGGTTACACTGATTGCATTTGTCAGGTAAAGTCCTTCTTATAATTGTTTCCCACCCCCAAAAGGTGTGTCACACACCATGACCTTCCCATCCTCTCCCTCCTTCCCTCTCTCTGTTCTCCACTTCCCCCACCTCCCACTAGGATGTACTAGGTCATCAATTGTCATATCAGAATTGAGTACATAGGATTCTTGCTTCTCCATTCCTGTGATGCTTTAGTAAGAATAA
>NW_003852498.1:4642720-4649864 GCF_000181295.1 Otolemur garnettii
TCTCCGTCTTATTTATTTATTTATTTATTTTGAGAATAGTGTCACTATGTTGCCCTAAGTAGTGTGCTGTGGCATCACAGCTCACAGCAACCTCAGACTCTTGGATATAAGCAATTCTCTTGCCTCAGCCTCCCAGTAGCTGGGACTACAGGTGCCCGCCAACAACACCCGGATATTTTTTTGTTGTAGTTGTCATGTTGTTTAGCAGGCCCAGGCTGGGTTTGAACCCACCAGCCCTGGTGTATGTGGCTGGCACCTTAACCATTGTGCTACAGGCACCAAGCCTTTCCATCCTTTTTAATGACTGAATTTTATTCCATGGTATACATAGGACTTTTCTAGACCTTAAGAATCCTGACTTTGAATTTTTTTTCCAGATACAGACATGTAGAAAAAAATGAATAATATCAGCTTTATTCTTAACAAAATAAAAAAAATCGATTTTATAAATTTAGATGACACAAAATGCTAAAATATTTTAAATTATCTACACATAGGCAAAGTGAGAAGTGAGTATTAAAAAATGATGTCAGTTGCTATTGATGCACAATAGTTCAACAATAAATATGGTCAATTCTCATTATTTGTAGTAGTTATATTCTGTAAAGTCATAACAAATGCTGAATTAGTAAATATTGAACCATTGCTTGTACGGGAAATATAGGGTTAGGTTCCTCTGAGCCTCTGGTCACATTTTCGTAATTCAATCAATATACAATTTTATTTTGTGTGTGTTTCTATTAGAATAAAGAGTAGTTTTCTTCTGACAAATTTCTTTAAAGTAATAAAATGACAAACTAAAATATAGATACATCTTTATTCAATTACATTAATAAATGAATATCTATCATGGGTTACAGGACTTCTGTTGTAGTGAGCTTGCAATTTTCTCTATTTTTTTTATTACAAGAGAGAAATAAGTAATTATCCTGAGAACAAAAATTTAAAGTAAACAAAATTAAAAGCAAGCCTTTTTTTTTTTTTTTTAAGAGACAAGAGTCTCACTTTATTATCCTCGGTAGAGTGCTGTGGCATCACAGCTCACAGCAACCTCCAACTCCTGGGCTTAGGTGATTCTCTTGCCTCAGCCTCCCAAATAGCTGGGACTACAGGCACCCGCCACAACGCCCGGCTATTTTTTTTGTTGCAGTTTGGCTGGGGCCAGGTTTGAACCCACCACCCTCAGTATATTGGGCTCACACCCTACTCACTGAGCCACAAGTGCCACCCTAAAAGCAAGCTTTTGATGTCAGATGTAGAAAAACTGTCTGTACAAAGATTACATATAATTTACCTGTCATTTTCTTGTAATAATTTGTGTACATTAGTATCTTCTGTTTTTAAAATTTACTTACCAGTTATGTGACTTTGGGCAAATTAACTTCTGTGAGCATACTCTTTCCTTAATTATAAAATGTGGGTAATTAAGGATATCCCCAATTGTGAAATTAATATAATGAGGGATATAACTTATTTGCAGTTATAAAATGAGGATATCATTAGGTTAAAACAATGTTTTATATAGTACAGTATATAAAAACTACTTAGACTAGAGCTTGGCAATATCGCGATATTATTTGTTTGCTCATTTCCTCGGAAAAGGTGAATATATTCTCTAAACACTTAAATGTTGGAGAAGATAGGTCTGTTGCCTTCGCATGTAAATGCAGCTGTGTAAAGAATTCTTAAGTCCCAGTTTTCTTTTAAATATTGCTTCACCATGTGGCATGTAATGCTGTAGAGAGATCTGAGGTCAACCTGTCTGGTTTGGGTTTTTTTGGTTTGTTATTAGTTTTTAGACAGAGTCTCATTTCATCACCCTTGGTAGAGTGCTGTGGCATCACAGCTCACAGCAACTTCAAACTCTTGTACTTAAGCAATTCTCTTGCCTCAGCCTCCCAGTGACTGGGACTACAGGCCCTGGCAACAACGCCTGGCTATTTTTAGGTTGTAGTTGTCCTTGTTGTTTAGCAGGCCCTGTCTGGATTCAAACCCGCCAGCTCTGGTGTATGTGGCTGGCACCTTAGCGGCTTGAGCTACAGGCACCGTCCATAGTTTACTTTTCATTTGTCCTTCACCATGTTCCTCATGCTGCTCTCTGACTCTTTTTTTCCCCTCTTTCTTTCTCCCTCTGCCTTTGTTCTTTGTCTTCAGGAGGTTTTCTTAAGCCATAATCTAGTTTTTCTAGTAGGAATTCTGCTTTTTAAACATTTATAATGCACTGTTTGCTATGTTTTTAAAGCTATAATAACACCACACTTCTGTGAAGGTTCTCATATCTAGAACTATGTAGACTAGTTCAGTTGGGCAAATACCACCCTCTAATGTGGAGTAGATAGGAAGGATAATCAACCCGTATTTATTGAAGGCCAGTGGTTTCCTTTATGGGGCTATTTATTTCTCACAATAGTCTTATCAAACAGTATTGTTATTTACATTTAATAAATGAGAAAGCAAATACTCTGAAAGATTTTGTAACTTAACAAAATCAAACTGCTAATGAATGCCCAAGCCAGACATGAAATACCAAAACCTTTGTTCCTTCCACAATACCAATTTGTCGCATATGGTAGCACACATTTCCCTGAGGAAAGCTCCCATTTGGTCTTTAAGTCATACTCTTATTTTTTTCTGTTTGTTGGCACTATTCTCAAATTTTATTGGCTGGCATCCAGTTCTACAGGGAAGAAATGGAAATAGAGAATGTGAAAATAAACATTGATAACATCAAGAAACTTCCTGCCAATAGTCCAAGAGTAAAGAAGAGATAGAAGTACTATAAAAAAAGCAGACTGAATAAACTAGTTCTAACAAAAATTGGGAAATAACATGTATCAGAGGGCACTGTTGTAATACTATGTATATGAGATATAATTGATATGCATAAATATAACTTGAAGTCAATAAAGATTAGATTATATTCAAATTTTTTTAAAGAAGTCTAAGAAATATATAACTAACTTAAATTTCATAATTATAAAGAATGTTTTGGGTTGCACCTAATAGTTGAAAAATCTGAAACATCCCAAATGACTATACACAGGAGAACGAATACATAAATTATATTATGGCTCTATAATGGAATATGTAAGAATAGTGAAAATAAATTATAGCTTCATCAACATGGATGACATTTGCAAATAAAGATAAGTGAAAAATTCAAGTTCCAAAAAGAAATATATATTATGATTCCATTTATTTAAACTTTAGAAATATCAAAAAATAAATATTATTAGAAATATATATATATGCATGTGGTAAAACTAAAAAGAAAACCAATAGAATGGTAAACACAAAATCCAGGATAGTGGTTATTTCAGTGTAGGGGAAAGTGATGGAGGTACACCTTGGGTCGGGACATGTACATAGGACGTCAAAAGTATTGGTAATGTGCTGTTTCTCAAGCTGGATATTGGATACATCAATATTCATCTTACCATCATTTTTATTTATAATTCATTTATGTTTAGAATGTATTTGTATGTATGAAATATTAAAGAATTTGGGTTCTTAAGAGAGGTATATACATATATACATATATATATTTGTTTGTTTGTTTGTTTTTGAGACAGGATCTCACTATGTTGCCCTTGGTAGAGTACTATGGCGTCACAGCTTTCAGCAACCTCAAACTCCTAGGCTTAAGCGATTCTCTTGCCTCAGCCCCCAAGTAGCTGGGACTACAGGCGCCCACCACAATACCCGACTATTCTTTGTTGCAGTTGCCATTGTTGTTTAGCTGTCTGGGGCCAGGTATATTTCAGTTAACTAAAAATAGTTATGAGAAATTGTTCCAAAATATCAGATACGTGATTCATTGTTGTTATTATTACAAAATAAAACATAAAAATAACCAGAAGGCTGTATTAGGAAGCTCATTTTAAAAAATATATTCATTCACTTATTTATTTAAAGAAACTTTATTATATTAGAGTGTTAGTTACTGTATATATAAGAAGATAGTTTTTGTAAGAGAGAATTATTCAAAAAAGAAGTGCAATCCTCTCGATTATTATATGCTGTGTGAAAACCTGTTTTCTAAAATGTATGGCGTTTTGCATTAGTGAAGAGCAAAATTCCAGTAACAAAACATTGCTTTAAATTCTAGAGAGAATATCACCGAATTCAGAGGATTTATATGCCATGAGATTTACTATTAAGCACCTTTGGGTATTTTAGAAATTTGGGGAGCATTTTTGTCCTCTAGTCATCATGACTGAGCATTTACTATTGCAGTGCTATTCTATTATAAAATGTTAATTTTGTTTCTCCTTTACATTATAGCTAAGTGATTATATTTATTTCATTTAAATTCCATAGGTAAGTGATTATATTTATTTCATTTAAATTCCATAGGTAAGTAAGCTAAGTGGTCTTCAAATTCCATTTCAGTATAATTAAGAGGGATATTATAAAAATATCCATTAAAAAAAGATGTTAGAACTGAGAGGGTTAAAAACAATCTAATCTCTACCTACATGAACTATATGGACAAATTTTTCTGAAGGGTTAAGATCAAGCCGGAAGTCTCTGAGAAAAATTGCATGAACATTTAGAAGCTTTACATATTTCTGCTTTGTGTTTGCATTTTAATTACATTATAACCCATAATTAATTAATAATCTAGTACAGATGTATATCCATGATTAAGAAGAAAAATCTATTTTCATTTCTTGCTTATGAATAAAAGGGTTTAGCTTCCCTTTGGTTAAAATTCTAGAAGGTACATATATCATGAAAGGTTTTCAAATATTTTTCATTAAGAATACTTTTTTCATATACAATGATGTTTTAATTCTGTTTTGGTTTGTATTGCTTTTTAAGAGGTGGTTTAGGAACAGAGCATGCTCTGATGCCTTCTATCAGGTCCCTCCTTCTAGGTAAAATGCATTAGTTTTCCTGGAAACTAATCTCCTTCTAAGCTGATACTCAAATCAAACAATGTACCCTTTTTAGTGCTGAATAAAAATGGGTCAAGAAGGGATTAAAAAACTGGCACTGCACTAAAGTGAAGCAATGAAAGTTCTACTTCTTTAAGCTCCCCCTTGTTATGTGAAAATTTATAATTAATTCAGAATCCTCTGCCTCCTCTTTCTTCCCTTCCCCTATGTAAGCCCTTATTGTTCATACATGTATGAAACATTGTTTCCTTAGAAATTTTCCCATTGCATCCGTTAGAAATTTTTGAATATCAATCAGCATTGATTCCATTTAGTCATCTGTGTATTTAATCAATGAAGAAACCCAAGCTGATTTCCCATCGTATAATTACTACCTCTGTTTCCACCTGTGTTCCTTCTTCATTCACTTCTTTTTCCTTAGTGTCTGATGACCAACACTATGCCTCTGAAGAATTTTACTAAAGTATGTGATTCAATAAAAATATTTGAAAATCAAATCTACTGGGTATAGGGACATATAGAGTTGGATAAGATGCGAGAGTTTGCAGTCTCCTTAAGAATCCCTTAAAATGGGACTAATTTGGACAATTCCAGTACAATTGAAAATAGTTATTTCACTGTGAGGAAAGTATCTAAACTTTTTGAGCCCCTTTCATTTATATGAAAAATGGTAACTGCCTACCTTTAGGTAGTTTTATGCAGGTCGTTTTCAAGACAGGAGATAAAGTAGGTAAGGTATACAAAGTTTTTAGCATGGTACTGCCATGTAGGAAGATTCCAATAAATGGTTTATGGTCTTGGGACTATTTTCCTGTTTGGCCAGTTAACCATGTTTATTTTCTCCACATTATTTTTCCTACTTTGAACCTTTCAGTGAAAAAGAATATCCACCCACCTAATGGGTACAATGTAAGGGTTTATGGCACAAGAAGGACTCAACTCCAACTTAAACTTTACCTTACAAATGAAAACAATGTAACAATCATATTAACTCTCATATTAATCTTAAATATTAAGAAATAATAAAGTACACAATTGTTCCAGATCGAAGACTTGAAAATATGATGAGCTAGAAAGTGTCTCTAAGGTCCTTCTCCTCCACTCTGCTGACAACTGTCCTCCATTGATAACCATTAGAACGTTTAAGTTCTAGAACTATTTTATTTTTAATTATAGCCTTCTTCTTTCCTAGAAAACATAGCTTAATTTACATACTATTCTGCACCTTGATTTTTATTTCAATTAAAATACATTCTGGCAATAATGTAGATAAGGGTGTACAGACAATTTCCACATTTGTTATATATTATGTGCATATGGCAAAATATATCTACTGGTACCCTATTAATAGATGTTTAGGTTGTTCCTAAAACTGTTCTTTTACATAAAGTGTTTTAATAAAGATAATTTGCTTTTATAAAAAAAAAAATTCACGTCTCTTTTTTGCCAAGAAAATAACTGGATTGATTAAATAAATTTTAGAGTTTCACCCATCTTTATAATTGCATAGATCTTTATTTAATGAAGTAAGTCTTTAATATTATCAATCCTCATATAGATTTTTCCAAATTAACTCATTCTGCATACATATTTCACATCATTTCCTCCTCTCTTCAAATTTTCGATGTTTCCTCCCCTTATCTCTTAATTCACAGAAAGAAAATGGGGTTAGGGTTTCTAATGCTTTCATTAGCAAACACGCCAGTATACCTGTCTGTACAGCTACACGCTGCAGACCCTCTAGTCTTATTCCCATTGAAGCCCAAGACTGACTTACTTTCTTTCTTTCTTTCCTTCCTTCCTTCCTTCCTTCCTTCCTTCCTTCCTTCCTTCCTTCCTTCCTTCTTTCTTTCTTTCTTTTCTTTCTTTCTTTCTGCATTTGGAAGAGCTATTTATAACTAGTAAACACTCCAGCTGGAAGGAGGTAAGAAAACATGGTCTTTTTATACACAATATGCTCAAAGTTTCTGAAAACTAGTTGGATATTAACATTGTAAACTGTTCACTTTCTTAACAAACTGGAACTTAAAGAGCAAGATTTTCTTCTTCCTTTTAAAACTGATGGTGGCTTTTCATCTCCAACTTTTGAGTGTTCACTTTCTTCAAGTCAAATTGATACTATACACTATTTTCTGGATTTTTTCCTCGTTCTTCAGGATATTGGCCTGCACAGCGCAGATCTTGTCCTGCAGGTCTTTGATCAGCTACTCCAACTCTGCCAGCTCAGCCTTTAAGGGCTCCCC
>NW_003852498.1:4650409-4657207 GCF_000181295.1 Otolemur garnettii
CAGATACCTGAGACTTCTCTCGACCAAGCTTTCTCTGTGCGTTGTTATCTCATGCCCTCAGTAATTTTTTGTATCAGTTATGCCCACCAGATAACAAAAATGCTCAAGTATCCTCACTTTAAAAAAAAAAAAAAAAGTTTTTATTTATTTATTTAATTAATTTTTGCAGTTTTTGGCCGGGGCTGGGTTTGAACCCACCAATTCTGGCATATGGGGCCAGTGCCCTATTCCTTTGAGCCACAGGTGCCGCCCATCTTCACTTTTTAAAATCCTTCCCTACCCCACTTAGCCTACCACCCTATTTACTCACTCCTTGAAAGTCTTTTATCTTCTCTTCTTCCACTCTCCTCCTCCAATTTTTTATTTTAAAAAAAAGCACTCCTTTTTTAGAAGTGGCACAATGAATACCTATGTAATTTTGATATAGATTCATCATTTTTTACTATTTGATCTTACCTTCTCTCTTTAAGACATACATTTTTTCCTGAAACATTTGAGAGTTAGTTCCCTGAAGACATTGTGGCATTTTACCCCACAATACTTGTCTTCTAAGAACAAGGGCATTGTCCTGTATAACCCTCATCCAGTTATCACGTGCAGGAAGTTTAACATTAATACAATACTACTATGAAATACACTGCCCATGTTCAAATTCTCCCAATTGTCCAGTAGTGCTCTCACTCTCTTTTAATATTCAGTAACGAATTAAGGAACATGCATTGCTTTTAATTGTGATATATCTTAAGTCTCCTTTAATTCAGGACACCAGACTTTAAATGGACTTTAAATTTTTTATTTTGTATTTGCATTGACATTTTTTTGTTGTTGTTTTTATGGAGATAGAGTCTCACTTTGTCACCCTCAGTTGAGTGCCATGGCTCACAGCATTCTCAAACTCTTGGGCTCAAACAATTCTCTTGTCTTAGCCTCCCTAGTAGCTGGGACTACAGGCATGCGCCACAATGCCCAGCTATTTTTTTTTTTCTGTTTATTTGTTGTTTAGCAGGCCCGGGCTGGGCTTAAACCCACCAGCCCCAGAGCAGGTGGCCTGCGCCCTAGCCTCTGAGCTAGGGGCACCCCCAGCATTGGCATTTTAAAAAGAATCTATACCAGTTATTTTACAGAATGTTCTCTATTTAGATGTATATGTTTCCTCTGCTAGATGAAAGTTCAAAGGTAAAATATTGGCAGAATCCCAGTAGAATGACTCATAAGCATTTTGGCTAGGATATCATAGAGTTGATATATCCCTTGAGTGCACCACAGTGGGGGACATATAAGTTTGACACATTATTTGTGATACTAACGTTGATTACTTGGTTAAGATGGAGTCTGTCAGATTTCTCCATTGTAAAAATACTGATTTCCCTTTGTAATGAATAGTCTTTCAGGAGATCCTCTGAGGCTGTATCGCTCCCCAGGAGTTTTTCACCAGTTGCTTTCGCATCCACTGATAGTTCTTACCCAAATCAGTTATTACAATGGTCATTGCAAAATGGTGATTTTTCTATTTTCTAATATTTGTTTTATGCCTTATACATTTATTAGTTTTGTTTTCTCTTGAACCCATGATAATCAGTCTTCTGCGCTATTGCTCTAACAAAACTGCTGTTGCCAAGGTCACCAATGACTTGTTTACTAAATCTAATGGACAAGCCTCAGTCCTTATTTTATTTGGTAGATCAGCTGCATTTGACAAAGTTGATCATTCCCTTCTTGAAATACTTTCTTTAGTTTTCCTCTGAGAAGCCCATAGAATAACTCCTTATCCATCTCCTTTCCTCGTTCTTCTTCAGCTTCCAAACCTCTAAACATTGAAAAACCTGAGGGCTCAGTCTTCATACCTCTTACTACAACTCAGTATGTGGCAGCTTAATTCTTCTAATTGCTCAGGCCCAAAACTCTGTCATTCTTCTTTCTTTGCTTTCTTTTATCCTCTACCTCAATCCATCAGCAAATTCTGTCAGCTTTGTTTTTAAAAGACATACCAAATCCAGTCACTTCTCACAACCACCACTGCCCTATCCTTAGTCTAAGCAACTACCACGTCTAGGCCCGACAATTGCCATAGTGTCCTAGCCTGTAGAGATCTTATTTAAAATGTAAGTCAAATAATGACCCCACGCCCATCTAACTCACAATAAAATCTATTGTTTCTACACAGATTATAAAGTTTTGCATGCTCTGGCCCCTAACTACTTCTTTGATCTTCTCTTCTGCCAGTTTCCTATTCACTAACTACAGTAGGCTTCTCTTATCTGTGGTTTAGTTACTCACAATCAGCTGCAGTCTGAAAATACTAAGGGGAAATTCCAGAACAATTTATGAGTTTTAATTGCATGTCATTCTGAGTAGCGTGATGAAATCTCAGGCCATCCCACTTAGGACATGAATCATCCCTTTGTCCAGCATGTCAGTGCTGTATGTACTCCTCAACCACTGGTCACTTAGTAGACATCTCCATGATCAGATTGTGCTACATAATAGCACCTGTGACAAAGTAACAATTATTTCAATTAATCATTGTCATAAAGCACGAGAATAGTGATGCTGGCAATTCAGATATGCCAAAGAGAAACCAATACGATGCATCCCTCAAGGAAAAAGAGAAAAAGTATTAACTTAATAAGGAAAGAAAGGAATTAATGCTAGTTTTGCCGCTGCACCTTGAGCTACAAAACTTAGAGCCTCAGTATGTGAATAGTGCTCAGTTGAGATGCAAGGGCATTGGATTTGTTAGTGGAAAACATGAGCAGAAATATGTTTTCATTGATAGTAATTAGATTGGTACTACCAAAGGTTCAAGGCATCCCCATGGGATCTTGGAATGTATTCCCTATGGATAAGGGGAGACTGTTGTATACTTGCTATTCTGTTTATATGGAAAATACTCTCATAATCCATATACTTAACTCTGTCCCTTCATTCAAATCTCAATTGTCACCTTATCAGAGAGGTTCTTTCAGATTGATAGTAAATTTGCTCTTCCTTATTCTTTCTCTCCCTTCCCTTTTATTTTTTTCTTCTTAGCCTTTGATATAGTATATATTTGTTTTTTATTTATCACCTATGTACTCGCAGTGGAATACGTGCTCTATAGCTACAAGGATACTATATATATATCCAAGCCTCAGAACGTGCCTAGCACATATTAGGCACCTAATAAGTATTGGTTGAATTAACTATTGGAATTCTTCTTACTCTTCTTTAATGATGAAAAGAAAATAAGGGTTTTTTTTTTCTGCTTACAATGAAAATCTTAATTTTATAACTGCTCTTTTTTCCACTTGAAACATTGTTTATAATTTTTCAAAGTTTACTTTAGTAAAGAAGTCGTATTTTTGTGGGTTGTATAAATTAATGGGTTATTTATAGTTTTTCAGTTTCTTACTACTAATCCCAGAATGTTTCTCAGTGTTTGGATGTAATTCCTTAAAAGGCAACCAAAATTCTCAGATGCTAACCTAGTTTTATTGCTTTTATTATAAAGAAAAGCACAAGATCGTTTATTAAATCATTCATTTATGAATTTTAAAAGCCATCAGGACAGAGGTATTTATTTTACTGTCCTACATAATCCTCTAGAAAGTCTAACTGTTTTCTACTGGCTAATGAAGGGAGAAAGTTCCAGCTTCTTTTTCATGGTTTAAAAGTAAATATTAATCACGTGTTGCAAGATTAAACTAATGAAAGCAAATGGGAAATTTTTAACTTACCACCATCTCCCTTGTATTTTTTTGTTTTACTTATTTGGTTTGTCTCTGTATCATATATATGTGGGACTTAAATAGTGGGAAAAAATATGTAAGACTTCAAATCTCGTTTTAGCAGTTTGTAGAAGTTACTAAGATATGCATCCCTATTTTAACTAGTGAGGCAATTCTCATGCCTGTTCTGTTGGTATGCAGATATGTGGATGTGACCTAGAAATGCCCTAAATGCTATCGCGTCTGTGTCTCCAACATCAGATGATAGATTTTAAGAACAATAGCAAGGTGTTTATATGTATTTTATATTGGATATCCAGAAATGTTAAGTGTTAAGCATTATCCTCAAGAGATGATAAGCAATTCACTGTTTGGGTATATAATTAAACAGTGCATCTGGTGAATAGAACTTATACCTCTCTGTTCTCAGAGTATTTTTAAAGTTTACACTAAATATGCCATGTTGTTATTCAAGAAGTAGTATTATAATAATTTTAATACTGGATTTGAGCTTTTAAACATAACTTTTATAGCTCTCAATTTCAAGAAAAAAATTGATTTTGGTGCCTTTTCTTTTTATTGCTACCTCAGTGAGCATGTGACTGAATTTTGCCTGTTTTTGTTGTTGTTGTTATTGTTGTTTTTATTTTTTGAGACAGAACCTCAACCTGTGGCCCTGGGTAGAGTGCCGTGGCATCACAGCTCATAGCAACCTCCAAATCCTGGGCTTAAGCGATTCTCTTGCCTCAGCCTCCCAAGTAGCTGGGACTACAGGTGCCTGCCACAACACCAGGCTATTTTTTGGTTGTAGCCGTCATTGTTGTTTGGCAGGCCCAGGCTGGATTCGAACCTACCAGCTCTGGTGTATGTGCCTGAGTTTTGCATGTTAAGTAATTTCTGGAGGTCCCTGGGAAATATGATTGCCCCAAGGGAGAAGGGTTTGTAGTCTAAAAAAATCCAATCTGTATCTTTGTTTTCTCACTGTATTTATTGGAAGTAGTTTTTAAAGTATATGTAAGCATGTTTAAGCAAAGAGGTAGTAGCTTTTAAAGTATGTGTAAGCATTTTTAACCAAAGCAAGATTTCCTAAAGCAAGTTCTAAAATAATCCCTAGAGATTGGGGCTAATAAAAGCAGTTGGTAGTTAAGCATTTATTACGCTAATAGACATAGTGATTCTCAAAAAAACTGGATAATTATTAATTTTCCAAAACTGGTGCAATTGATGGTGCAATTTTTTCCTCTTGGTATCTCTTTGTACTATGTGTTTCCTCTTGATATCTTTAAGAGACTAATGTTCCACTGTTTGGGATTTCTAAAATAGTGGTATTCATGGCAAAGCAAATAGCATGTTTAAAACGTCAGAAAGTTAATTAGAGCGTGTTGTGCTTGGAGAATAATTGGTAGTTCTATCTGGGTGAAAAACAGATGAGAGTATGGAGGAAAAGGAGTGACAGGAAGTGAGCTGGACCAAATTGTAACGTCTCAATGTTAAAAACTGATAGGATGAGCATTTGAGGAGCCTATGAAAACTTTAAAGAAAGGAAATCACATGAACATAATTGCACTTTATAAAGCCTGGGCATGAAAAGGTGAGAAAATAGGGCAGAGTGTTTAATTAGAGACTATTACAGCAGTACGAGTGGGAAATAAATAAGAGCATGAACTAAGGATATGGCAGTTGGTTGGAGGATGACGAATAGATAACGGTACCATTTATAAATAGAAAGGATACCAGACATGTTTAATTTGAGATCTTTGAATGATGTGGACAGATATATTAAGGATGCAACTGGAAAATCTAATCTGGATCTGGTCTAAAGTTCCAAAGAGCAGTATTAACTGAACTACATACAGATTTGGGTGTCTTGGGTATAGATTATGATGTCTCAAACTATGAGAGAACTGAGAGAGGCATGGAAGGCGGGGAGGAAGAAGGGAAAGAGAACTTGAATAGACACTTTCCTAATAAGAAATATTTGCCCATCCTTTTAAATTACACATGAACTTTAAGTCTACCCTGTGTATATATATTTATATGTGTTTATTATATATATGTATAAATTTCATCTAGCAGGAGTTCTTTAACTATATTCTTCTAAATTCTTCTAACTAAATTTCTTCTTGTAGGAGTTCTTTAACTGTATCTTATAGTGTATGCCTCTTAATGACAAGTTAGCCTTGTATATATAAAAAAGTCACTGTTTTGCCTTTTAAAAAATACATTTAAAAAATGTTCAAACAAAAAAAAATATTTGCCCATCCCAACTTGGTATTTTATAATTAATTCAAATTTTACTTCTAGGTTCTTCTGTTCTGAGTTTCTGAAAATTCTTTTTAATGAATTTGAATCTAGAAAGTATTCCTTTGACAAATAAACATCAAGAATGTTGAAATTACTTGGGTTATTTGTTGGTTGGTTTTACATTTGTGTACTTGTGCATATTCACACATATGCAAACTATTAAACTATTAAAAGCAGTAGTTTATAATGAGTTATTAGCTATTCATTTCACACTTTAAAGTCTAAGCAGTGAAGACATAAGAGAAGAATTAGTACGTATTAAATTTTGATCTTAGCCAAAAGAAGCACTTGCCCCAGACATTGCAACCACCACTAAGATAAGTTTTGAATAGCATTGTTTTACAAAATCAAAGTTATTTATAGATCCATGCTTCAACTCCAGCAATCCCACCACATGACATTTCCTTGAGAAACAGAATTTGTTATCTGTTTTATGCTGATTTTGAGACCAGAATTCAACATATTATCAAAATACCAAAGAATGAAGTTTAATAGTGATGAAAATTTCTCTGGTAAAAGATATACAGATGAAACACAGGGAGGAAGGCAGCATAAAGCATTAAAAAAAAAAAAGTTTTTATTTTTTTCTTAATAAGATAGCAGACTTCACTACTATTTAACATACGTTTTGATAGTATTGTGTATATTTGGTCTCTGTTTAAAATCTTTTACTGATAAAGATTTATGATTCCTGGGATGGTAGATAAAAGCACAGGCACTGAGTATAACTGGCAGGATTCAGATCTTTGCTCCATCATGGAGTAACTGTGTAACCAAGGCAACTTAA
>NW_003852498.1:4657717-4658557 GCF_000181295.1 Otolemur garnettii
AAAAAAAAAAACATGTTTAGCACATAGTGATCATTCAATAATGGTATTCAATCAGTGACTTTATATACATGTATAGAGGTTGGGCATCCCTAATCTGAAATGCCCAAGATACAAAATTTTATGAGGGCTGACATGACACCACAGGTGGAAAAATCCCTGTGATTCCTATAGATACTTAGCATAAACTTTGTTTCATGCAAAACATTGTTTAAAATTTTGAATGAAATTATCTTCAGGCTGTATATAAGGTGTAGATGAAACATAAGTTTAATGTTTAGACTTGAGACCCAATGACAATCTCATTATGTATATGCAGATATTCCAAAATGCAAAACACTCTGGTCCTAAGTATTTTGGAAGTTAGTGATGACATAGGATAAATATTTATAATTATTTCCTATGGCTGGCTTCTTGGTATTCAGATCTCACTTCACCTAGTCTGTTTCAACTATGTCATTCTGTTTTAATTTCCTTCATATAATTTAACACTTGATATAATTTTTTGTTGCCAAACTCCCATCGCTGGAAGTTTGGTCTTATGAGCAATTTGGAAGCTATTATAAAGGGTTTTTTTGTTTTGTTTTGTTTCTTAAAGAACAAACAACCAAGATACCAGAGCAAAGTAATATTTACTTTATGTGGTATAAGTTGTGTTTGAATGAAAATTATGTGTTCAGCTTGGCGCCTGTAGCTCAAGTGGCTAGGGCTCCAGCCACATACATCAGAGCTGGCAGGTTCAAATCCAGCCCACCAAACAACAATGACAACCACAACCAAGAAAATTATGTGTTCAGTTAATTTTGGGTTCTTATATTCTAAAGCAAAAATATCTCATTCATC
>NW_003852498.1:4659147-4662433 GCF_000181295.1 Otolemur garnettii
CATCAAAGATGTTCCCAATTTATTTTCATTTCTTTCCTTTTAGATAATCCAATTTGGCAACAAATTGATTGTTCAACTTCCCCATGACACTGTTGTATAAAATCAAAAAGTTTGTTATGGTCTCCAGGTGGAGAAGTGCCCTCTCTTTCTGGAAAGAGTGACACTTGTAGATAAACTCACTAAACAGAGTGACTTGTCTGACCTCTAATGCCTTATTGATCTATTAAAGACAAAAACCAGGGCAGAGCCTGTGGCTCAAAAGGGTAGGGCACCAGTCCCATATGCCGGAGGTGAAGGGTTCAAACCCAGCCCCAGCAAAAAAAAAAAAAAGACAGAAACCAAGGGTTATAAAATAGCCTGTGTAGGCTGAGTTGGTTGGTTGATTTGTTTGTGCATGATTAATATTTATAAGGTCATTATTACCCTATTTAGCAAGTATAAATTGGCCACTTTTAACATTCTGGATTCCAGTGAATTCTGTCGTCTCGATTAATAATTATTGGTGCTATAATAATATATAACCAAGTTTTAAGGGTTAAAATGCCGTAACACTGTTACACTGCTATTGATTACATTTACACTGTGGGTATGTGAATGTGGGAGCAGTTTCAGATGAGTGGCATCCACTGTTATCGCTCTGAGGTCAGTGCAGCAAAGAGGATTAGTGATACTCGCCTGCAGTTGGCTTCTGAAAATGTAGAAGTGGAAGAACTGTTATAAATGTTTAGTATTTCCAACAAGTCATCTCCAGAATTAAAACAACCTTGACCTACCCTACAGTGTAAACTTTTTGTTGGTGCCTAGTTCATGCATCTTCTCAGGAATTTCTCTAGGAATTCTCTTCCTCCCTTTCTAACTTTTGAAATCTGTTCAATACATACAATTTTATGTATGTATAAAATTAGAAACTTTTCCATCCCTACTTAAAACACTGTTTTATAGTTGACTTCTTTTACTATTTTAACAGATACAGATATGTCATTGGTACTTATTTGTTTTCATACTATACCTGGCATAATGCCTTGAAATGCAGTTTGTCATAATTGCAGAGAAAATTCATTCATTAAATTTTATTGAGCACCTGGTATGGGTATATCAGTCTCCTAATACATTTCTTCATTTAATTAGGCCCAAGTTTATGTAGATCCAAGAAGAAAAGTATCTGTAAAAGTATCTGTAAATACTGTAAAAGTATCTGTATTTCAGGGAGAGAAAGCAATTTCAGCTAATTGTTCTTTAGGGGAGTTATTACGATGAATTGTGTCTGGGTATCATTTTATAAAAGAAACTGTATCACTAGTTAACAGTAATAGGCTTTATAGTATAAAAAATCAGTTATTTTGGGGTGATAACAAAGACTTTGAAAAAGTAACTTTTTTTCTCTTTGGTCTTTTAAAAAAATTATTATTACAAAAGTAATACATACTCTAAATTCAGCCCGGAGGAAAGAAAGGTAGTGGGGTTCCTAAGGTCCTAAAGCAAGGGAATAGGCAAGGGTTATTTTAATGGGTAGATTTGGAAGAGACTGTAGTAATATACCCAGGTAAAGCGTGCTCAGTGATTAGCTGTGGCACAAAGAGACAAGCTGATGGACAAAATTCTTCCTGGTTGTATCAAAGTAAGAGGAGCCTGGAGAGGAGAGTGAGAAGAGGAAGCCAATAAGAAGTCCAGGGGATTTTGTGATCTAGAACACCAGATTTCAGAATGATTCCATGAGTTCAGTTAATCCAGTTTTATTTTCTTGAATCACTTAATGGCAGTGTCTACCAATTGAGGTTCAGTGCTCCAGAGAATTCCCAACTAATCTAAGGATATACGCTATCCACAATAAAAATGATACAGACTGGCATTATGAAAGAATACTTTTAGTATGTAATAATGTAAAATTAGCAGCATTGTCTATGCAAATAGAACTTGTCTCTAAGGAGCTCTAAGCACATTAGATACTAAAGCAAGGCCGTGTTTTTTTGTATTATAGGCTGTAGAGAGGCAAAATAATAAACAATGACCTTTTCCTTCTTGCCCTGCCTGTATTTCAGATTTTTCAGGCTTATCTGGTGTTCTACCTCTTCCCCACAGATTTTTTTTTTTTTTTTTTTTTGAGAGAAAGTCTCACTTTGTCACCTGGGCTACAATGCCATGGCCTCAGCCTAGCTCACAATAACCTCAAACTCTTGGGCTCAAGCAATCCTCCTGCCTGAAGAGGTAGGACTACAGGAACATGACATCACACCTGGCTCACTTTTCTATTTTTAGTAGTGGTAAGGTCTCACTTTGCTCAGGCTGATCTTGAACTCCTGACCTGAAGCAGTCCTCTCACTTCAGCCTCCCAGAGTGGTAGGATTATGGGCTTGAGCCAAGGTGTCCAGTCTGATCCCTCATTTTTAAGCTTAAGTGAGCTAACCGTGGTTTTCCCCTAAGTTGTGCCATATTGTTCTTGTCATGCCTTCCCTAGCCATTCTATCTAGTAAGTTCTGCTCATCCTTAAAGACTCAGCAGAAGTGCCCCAGGTCTCTGTGAAACTGTCTCTCTAACTTTCTCAAGCAGTTAGTACTTTTATCTTCAGCGCACATGTCTTTGCACTTAACACACATACACTTCTTAGATACTGTGGTAACTCCTTAAGGAGAGGGACAGTGTCTTATTCATATTAAGATGCAGCCTCAGGAAATAGTCAAGTCCTGGGCATATAGTAGGTGTTTTAGTGACAGTTCCAAGAATGAAAACCATAGCTACCCTGGGGATGGAACCAGGGCTTCGCTATTGACTGCCCTATAAAGTGTGATAATTGACCGTTCGTGGTCTTTCTTAATGCTGTTAATCAGGCCTCTTTGAAAACATAAAATTCTGTGGTCATCACCTGCCTTTCTCCTGTCTGACCAGTGCCACTTTGCTCAGTTATCTTACACCTTCTCTAAGAGTAGTGTAGACTCATCAATCTCTGTTGAAGAAATATGCTTTTGGTCTCTTGATTTTATAGCCTTTCAAGTAAGTGTGTTTTTAAATCTCTAAACCATTAGTTTTAGCCTTTTTCTTCATCTCCACATTTCATTGATTTCTATATTACTTTTATTTTATTTTATTTCAGATAAATATGAGGGTATAGACAATTAGGTTATATTGTTTGCATTTGTTAGGTAAAGTCCAAGTTTTAGTTGAGCCCTTTGCCCAGGGGGTGTGCCATATACCCTGACATTGTGCCCATCAGGTGAGAGCACACCAGTCCCCCTCCCTCCTTCCCTGTCTCCCCTCATTCAAATTGTGTTTTTCTTTTATATGGGGATAT
>NW_003852498.1:4663087-4684382 GCF_000181295.1 Otolemur garnettii
ACAATTTATTAATCCATTCATGTGTTGATGGGTACTTGATTTGATTCCACATCTTGACAATTGTGAATTGAGCTGCAAAATTAGAATTTTTTAAAAATCCACAGGATATAGCAGATGTGCTATATCTCCAAAGAAATGCTTTGAAAACAAAGCAGCAAAATAATCTTTAGGAAATATGTCTAATGTATATCCACACTCCCAACTATTTTCCTTTCACAAGTTAAATTATAACTTGAAAAATACTATTGCATTAGGCTAAGAAAGAAAAAATTCAGAGCTACCTGATTTTGGACATAAATTATAATGCTAGATTAAACATATATCCTGGATACACGTGTGCAGATTTTTTCATTGATTTTTTTGTATTTGCTGTTTTGCACCGACCAAAACCACTAGTGTTTTAAAACATGGCTTCCTCCCTGCTTAAAAATTGGCTTTTTTGCAAGTATCCAATGTATTTAATACTAATATGCAGCCAGTAGATGAATTAAAACGTACCCACACAAGAGAAAAACTCAATTTAATTCAAGTTGGGGGGATGGAGAAGAATGGAAAGCAGAGGCGGGAGGGGGACAGGTGTGCTCTCACCGAATGGGCACAGTGTCAGGGTATATGACACCTCCTGGGTGAAGAGCACAACTGCACAGAGACCTTACCTAACAAATGCAAACATAACCTAATAGTTTTTACCCTCACATTAATCTAAAAAATTTTTTCAAATTGGCTTTTTTACCTTTGTACTTTCTTTTTGGCCAGTGAAAACAACATTAAAGTTGTCTAAATAATCAAGGACCTCTTAACTTGACTTGGACAAAGAAAAGACACCATTGCAAACTAATTCCATCATAGAACAAATGACACCATTTGTATTTAAACATTCTACACTTGGGTTTATTTTTCTTTGACACTTAAAGAACCATCATTTTACTCAGGCTATAAGTAGATTGTAATTTTATGCCGATAATGATGTCTCAGGGACAAGGATACTGGGTAAAAATAGAAAGTAGAATTTGATTTTTAAATTAATACCGTATCCCCAAATACCACTTTTTTACCTTGTTGAATATATTTAAGATCCTGTTCATGTTTCCAGGGGGTTCATAATATTTATGAAACTGGAAAGGAGAAAAGGAATGCTTTATTAGAGCCAGTTTTTTTTCATAAAGCATCTAGGCATCTTGCTGCTGTATTTTTAGCTCAGTCTCTGTGGATGTTATGTGTAGCTTATGGTCCCTTTACTTAACCACAACCCTGAAAAGTACCTCTTTGCCTTCATCAGCCTTCATTTTAGCATGAATTTTTTTTAGTATGCGCAGATGCCGTCTTAGCAAGAAAAATAGATCTTCATCAATATTTGCTTATAAAAGAAACCCAAGGAAGTTAGGTAATTCTAAATTTCTACTAGAAATATGGTATAGAACTTGCTACTAGGCTCTGCACCCGGAGCACAGTGGTTACGGCGCCAGCCACATACACCGAGGATGGTGGGTTCGAACCCAACCCAGGCCAGCTAAACAACTACAACAACAAAAAAAAGAGCCAGGTGTTGTGGTAGGCGCCTGTGGTCCCAGCTACTTGGGAGGCTGTGGCAGGAGAATCGCTTGGGTCCAAGAGTTTGAGGTTGCTGTGAGCTGTGATGCCACAGCACCCTACCCAGGGTGACATAGCGAGACTCCATTTAAAAAAAAAAAAAAAGTTACATTTAACAATTTTTTTCTATCTCCTTGCTATTACCGAAGGATAATTACTTTTGACTTTCTTTCATGACAATTTTTTTGCCTAGAAACTGCTAAGAAATCCACAGAGCAAAGACAGAAGTGCCTGTTCTCCTTCCCTGCCTCATGGTGGCTTCATTTAATAGCAGTGTTTGTGACTCTAACCCTCCAAAGGACCTCAAAGTGCTTTTCTTTTTCCCTTTTACCCCCGCACCTTTCCCTGCTTGTTCTTATTCTTGCTTCCTCCAAATTTAAACTGCATTGCTGTAGCAAACTATGAGGTATATTTGGATGATAGAGGGATGGATAGAAGTATGGTAAAGCAAATACAGGGTGCAAAATTTAATTTGCACACGAACTTTATGTCCACCCTATATAATAAGTTGTTAATGGTAGGATGTAGATGGAGGTTATAGAGGCATTCATTGTAGGATTCTTTCGGCTGGGGTGTATGCTTGAAAATTGTCATATTAAAATCTCTTAGGAGTGATTACCCATGAAGGGTGGGATGACAGAGGTTATTACTTTGTGTTTAAATATTTTACAATTATATTAGAGAAAAATGAAGATAATTCTTTTTAAAACTACATAAAACTGTTTTCACAAAGTCACAAGACTATTGATTTACATGGTCTTCATGTTTCAAATTTACATTAGTTTACGATAAGAAACTGAGTGTGCACAAAGAATCAGCTATATGATGATGATGATCACTGTCATTACAATAGGAAATTGGTTACATAAACGATGGTGTGTGTGTAGTCAGTGGAATATTATACAGCCATTAAAATGTATAGGTTAGAAACAAATGCACTGAGGTGGGAAGATTTTAATGATATAATATTTTATATGTTATCTATACAATTAAGAATTTCTGAACATAGCTGGAGGTACCCTACGTACACATAAAATGTTACTCAGTTATGAGGTTATGAAATTGTTTCTTATCTAGATCTTTTTTAATCCACATTTTAAATGTTTTCCTTAAGAGAAATTTCCCTTTTTTTATTAAATTCAAAAACCAAAAAGAAAAACACAAAAGTGAAGAAGAAAAGAAAAAAAATATGTTATTTTTCTGTGAAAATAAAGGAAACCTTGGTATCTTTAAATAATTTTGGATGAAACCAAAAAGATTATCTCAGTGTTCTCTTTTATCTATATCACTAAAATCTGTTCTCTTATATTTTCTTAATCTTGCTCTTGTAAAGAATGCATTTGAAATATGTGAAAACAAATAATTTCATTCATTCTTCTGAAGATATTTTCATGGACTTAACTAGTGGCTTTTGAAAGAAAAGTTAAGATGATTTCATGCTGTGGGGCCCAAGGCATTTTGTACTTGAAAATATCCTATCTTTAATCTCTAATTGCATTAAATTTCTGTGTCTGACTCATGAAGAAAGGAAGCTTCAAAGCAGAAAAGGGAAAATTTAATTTCCCTCTAAATACAATAACCATTGATGATATAACACCAATGTTCCAAGGTTTACAAATGTCCTACCCAGAAGAAATAAGAGTTTGATGCGTGTCAGTTAAATAATAAAACAATGTTTTCACTTATTCTGGATCTTCCTAAGGAGAGACCTTAGCAATATGTTGAAATTAGGCAGTCTTTACAATATGTCTCTTAGAGAGATAAAGGGAGAAGACAATTACTGTTACTTTTTTCCATTCCCTCAACATTTATTAAATACTTTATGACTCTGAGCTTAATGTTTTCATTATTGTTTTTACTTTATAGAAGATGTATTTTCTCCATATATTTTCTTTCAATGACTATTGAAAGAACAGTTGGACAGAAACAAAAGTAAACTAAGCAAAAATAGAGTTCATCTCTGGGTTCCATTTCTCTAGTCCACTCATAGTCAATGATATTGAATCTGTAACTCATTCCCCTGTGTACGTGCGTGTGCATGTGCGTGTGTGTGTGTGCGTGTTTATGCTCCTCTACTTCCTCTCCCAGGCTGGTAGTCTATTCTAAGCATGTCTTCTTGGTCCCTCAAAATGTATAATGTTTTGTGTTCTTTATCTCTTGTCCTTCAGGTAAAATGTCCATTGATCGAGCTTTGAGGAAGCAGCAGCAGTTAAACAACCTTGTTTATGTGGTGAAAAATCAGGCCAAACCTGGCGACAGAATTGTGGATTTCTGCAGCGGTGGGGTAGTATATCTCCTCTTTCATCATTTATAGCGTTTCTGCAACTGTTCTTTTTCTACATTACATTCAAGACCATGTTTTTATTTGGCAAGATTTTTGTCTCAGAATGAGCAAAAGCCGTGGAGAAAAAGTTAACTTGTTTCTTTCGCTGACTTTTTCAGGGCCATGTTGGAATTGTCCTTGCTCACATGCTGCCATCATGCCAGGTAACATCCTGATCACAGATAAAAGGAAACACTGAAAAACTGTACAGTTCAGCTAACCCAATCTGGCTTCTCCTTGCTCTTTGAGTTTCTAGTCATTGACCCAAGTCAAGTATGTGGCATAAGCATTTCCTTTTTTTCTTTGAAATAAACTTCCAAGATTCAGAATCTTAAGGAGAAAAAAGTAGAATAGGAACACAAAGCAGTTACCAATTTTTTTAAAAGGCTTGTATATTTAAATAATTTACAAAGAAATAACTATTTCATTTTTATATAAAATAATTATGATTCTACTATTTTAATTTCAATGTAATTTTAAATGGAAATACTGGCTTTTGAAACTTGCTGAGCATGTTCTTTTGGTATCTTGTTTATGGTGCATTGCATCAATATTGTACCAATAATAAAATTATTTTTAAAGGAAAAAAGTTAAAGTAATAAACCTAAAACCTACCATAATGATCCATCAAATATTTTTGTTGTTGTTGTTCTTAAGTCATTGTCCATACAGATGTTTATCATTGAAAAAACAATTATAGCCCCCTGCGTTCACTCAATAGTATATTATAAATATTTTACCTATTGGTATTAATTTTGCACATCATTATGTGTACATATACACATATGTACACATTATGTGTACATATACACATATGTAAAAACAAATGTAATATGTTTTTAGGTAAATACGCCATGATTTGTCTCAATCATGGCCACAATTTGTTAGCAGTTGTGCTGTTTTTAGTCTTCTGCCATATTAAGTCAATTCCTCAAGTGATTACCTTTTAACAAAAATGTCTTGGGGGGAAATGTCATCTTTTTAAAACATATATATAAATTAACTGGAGCAGAGTCTTAGCTTGTGAGCTCTCTGAAAGGTATGAATTCTTTAAAGTGAATACTTTGGGAAGAAAAAAATGTGAAAAAAAATGATAGACATACTGGCCAGAATGATATAGAATAAAGAAAGAATCTGGAAGAAGAGGCAGGTGTCTGTTTTATTATTAAGGAAAGCAGCAATTTCATGATTAAGAAGAAAAGAGCTCACAGAGTAAAAGCCTGGAGAAGCAGAGTCAGGGGTAGTGTTAGTATCTTTTTTTTTTCTTTCCTAGTAGTTTTCCTGTAAGCTTAGACAGGTTGAAACTCAAAAAGGGAAATCTTGGTTAGAATAAAGGCCAGAAAACCTTTGACACCAAGTATACTTTAACAGGTTTTTTAAACAAAGGGACCTAAGATTTTTCCATAAGGACAAGATAAGAACTAGAAATGATAGTGATGAAAGTGACTTAATTCTTCCCATTTTTCTCCATCCAAACCATCTTCTCTGTCTGGGGAACTCTTGGAAACACCCTGGGAAACACCCAGGTTTTTCCTGCCTTCTACCTCACCCCCACCAATGCAGACTACTGAAACTTGCGTTACCATGTATGTGGGATCTGGCTCCTATTTACCTCTCCAGCCTCACTTCTATGCTTCGTTCCCTGACCCTACCCCCACTGTCATCATCAGACACACCGTGCCCCAGATATACCAGTTTTCTCAGTTTTTCAAATACACCCTCTCTTTCTCACCTTGGGCTTTCATATGTATTTCTCTTTCTACCTGAAACACTCTTCTATTCCCCAGCTAATTTGTGCTTATTTTTCAGGCCTCAGTAAATATGTTACTTCCCTACAAAAACCTTCCTTAGTCATCAAGTATGACTGCTCCCATAACTTGTGTATATTGTTTATCTTTCATTACTTATCACATCAGATTATTATTACCTGTTTCATTTGTATCACTATACTATGCTTTAAGAATAGTTTGAGGATCTTTAATTTTTCATTTTTGTACCAGCTTATCTGGCATACTTCTTAGTATCTGGCATAGGATAGAGAGTCAATATAATATGTTCTACATTATTAAAACCATGAAATATAGTAATAATGCTTTGTCCCAATGTCTGAATTATGTTACTGAATATGCATACTATTATTTCTTGGGTCAAATCTAGGTTACATTAATAGAAAACAAGGAATTATCTTTAATTCGTGCTAAGAAGAGAAGCGACGAGCTAGGTTTAAACAACATTTGGTTCATTCAAGCAAATATGGAATATTTTACAGGCATGTTTAATATCGGGGTAAGTATTTAAATAATGTCAATTTCTTTAATTAGATAAATAAGAGAAGTTATATGCCTTAAGCTAAAAAGGGGAGAGAATTTTAAATTCTTTGCTAAACAAAGAAATCTGTAACCTATATTTACATTTCTCTAAAGTATATATAGCATATTAGTATTACTGTAATCATAGAATGTTATCATGATTTATCATTGGTTCATCTACCAAGAAAAGAACTTTCTTTTCTTCCTATGGAATTCCCAGTGCTTTTGCTTTAGAACAATATTCAGCACAAGTCAGTGCTTAAAAATGGTTAGTAATTAAATGAATGAATTCTAATGAGATGACTTGCTGTGGTTTATTCTGCATTTTGGGAGGACAGTGGAAGAAAAGAAAAATAAAGAAGGTAATAAAAAAAGAACAATATTGGCTCTGTGCCTGTGGCTCAAGTGGCTAAGGTGCCAGCCACATACACCTAAGGTGGTGGGTTCGAATCCAGCTCGGGCCCGCCGAACAACAATGACGGCTGCAACCAAAAAATAGCCGGGTGTTGTGTCAGGCGCCTGTGGTCCCAGCTACTTGGGAGAATGAGGCAGGAGACTCGCTTGAGCCCAGGAGTTGGAGGTTGCTGTGAGCTGTGATGCCACGGTACTCTGCCCAGGGGGACAGCTTGAAGCTCTGTCTCAAAAAAAATAAAAAAGAACAATATTAATAGCTTGTTAGTAACCTCTGAATACTAATGTTCCCTTTAGATAATCTTTTCTTTATCCGAGATTTGATATCTTCTTGTACTTCTAGCTTCTAAGAGATAGAAGTTATGTTGATCATGTCTCTAAACCCTTAGATCAAATTGTTATTATTTGATATTAGTAAAATTAATAAAAGACCTAAGATATTTGATTCTACCTGATCATGAAAAACCAAAATTCTATGTTTTCTCATAGAATTTGACTTTCATAAATGTGTTAATGTTGCTGTTATTCTTTGTATTTGTTTTAAATAATGTTTTTTCTGCTTTTGATAAGAATATACATGTTCAACATAGAAAAATGCATAATACTACATATACATAAAGAAGAAATCATCTATTTGTCCACTATTAAATAATAAATACTGTCCTATAGCTTAGAGCTTAGGGTTAAAAGTACTAGGCACTAGGGACAGAGTAATCTGGACAAAAGCCAAGAATCACTAGGGACCATGAGTAGTGAAAACAATACTCACCCGTCACAGCATACCATCTCAGCCCAAAGTCCTATATTATCAGTAATAAGATTAAGGCAAGATAGAAGTACAGTAAACAGGATGTGTTAGGAGTTCAAACATGCAGTGAGAGAAAAACTACTTCTTTTTTAACTTCTTTGAAACTTACTACTGTATTGTATTTTCTCATGCTTGAGACTGCAATAAAAGCCAGTGAGGAATGTTGGGAGGGGGTGACACCCTTGTTTCTCCTTGCAGAGGGCTTGCTGGTGTTAGCCTCCCCAGGGCCCTCAGTTCAATGCAAATGGACTGAGTAGGTGTTATTCATTTGTATTGAGTCACTCCGACACTGTCCAAAATCTTTCCTTTTATATATTTATTCATACATATAAATGCACATTTACTTTTATGTGGACAGTGTTAAGATCATACTACTTAGAGCTTCTATAAGCTGAGTATTGTCTTAAGTGTTTTTCCTACTTTTTAATCATGTTTCTTTTTTATTTCTTATTGGCATAATGTGATTTTTACAATCATAGATATTTATGCATCATTTAAAATTTTTGATGCGTTTGCCAAATTACTTTCTAGGAAAGTCTTACTAAGATCATTCCCAACTGTGTATTTTGTGTTCACATAAGCCTGTCGAAGTGGAACTTTTCTCCAACTTCAGAAGCTCATACTTTTTATAGTACTTTTGATTTTCATCCAATGAAGTTTATTTCATAAATATTGGCTATTGCAAATTGAGAGAGGGGTTGCTTTTTCTTTTTCAGCTAAAAAATATTTATTACTTTCCTTTGTAGACACAATCTAGAGTAATGATCTCAAGCCAGACCTATACAAAAAGAAGTAAACTGTTAATAAGGAAAATATAGACATCTGATCCAGAAAATTCAGATTAAAAAATACCTATGTGCAGCTTTAATGTTACATATATGTTGAAGTAAAGGTTAGAGCTTCTCCCACAAAACAAGCCGTTAAGCCAACCCCCAAGTTACCAGTCAACTAAGCAGAATGGTTAAGTAGCAAGATATTGCTACCTATTTACTCACCTCTAAAAATACAAAATTTCCAGCCTAAATCTGTTCCAGATGGGTCTGTTTGCCTATAGATGCTTAATCATGCTAGCATACTCTTTAACTTCCAAGTTAATAATTCACTAACACCAACTAAAAAGAAAAGAAATTATATATATGTATTTATTTATATATTTCATATATTTACATATTATATATATCTTTTTGGAAGCAGTATTTTTCTCCATATTTCAAAATAATGTACCTGTAATGGCTCTTTTTCTTTCCATAATTACCTCTGTCAAGGTATATAGAAAATGAATTAAAATTACTTAAAAGGTTAAACCAAAATTAGATTCACTCTCAAGAAAATAATTTGCCTAGGAGGATAATCAAGGTATTGTCACTAGATAAATCAGACTAAATGCATCAGTGGCTCTAACTCTTTTTGAGTTAAATAGATTCCAGTAAAAATAGTATAGCTAGAGAGGAAATCAGAATAGCCAGGTATTGGAAATGCATTAAAACTGCATTAATCCAGGACTTTGTGATATTTCAGTAAGGGCTTAGTTGACATTTATCTTTGCTTAGTAAATGTGGGTTTTGTTCTTTTACTATTTTTTTTTTTTAGGTATAAAATTAATGGTGTAAACAAGATTTTAAGGAGAGCATTTTAAAGTCTCAGAACCAATTACCTGTAGGAACTTTAAACAAACCATTTATATATAAGAAATGAAAGATTGTTAGTCTTACTTCCATTAACACAGCAACCTGTATTAGGTGAAAATGAATAGATTAATTGACTTTGTTAACCTAGTTTAATTTGAAATAAATAACAGGAACAAATCTAAATATTTCAAGGTCTTCTTTGGTATGGTTTCCAGCACCCCGCATGTACTGTACCTCCCTCGTTTAAGTTTCTGATTACATTTGTTTACTTGCGAAATCTATTTTTTTAGAAATAATAATGCCTAATACACATATACAAACATTCAAAATGTCCAGTAATTAAATACATTTAATTTAAACAACAATGACATTCCATTTTTACTCTTGAAATTTTCAAAGACTTTTCAAATATTATTACTCATTGGCTGCAGGGCTTCAGTGAGATGAGCCTATGCATGAAGGAACTTTAATAGTTTATGTGATTTTGCAGTGATTTGCTAATCACATGAAAAATTTGTTACATGATAAAGAAATATGTAAATATATTGTTTAACAGCATGTATTATAATAGTGGAGATCTTTCTACCAAACTCCCGATTTGACACTTCCTTGAACTTGAGCAACTTATTTATTAAACTCTCTGATCCTTAGTTTTCCTATTATAAAGTGGGCATAAACTATTTGACTAATAGAATGTTGATGAAGTATATGTGAGTTAAATACATTCCAGAAAAATAACGTGGCCTGCCACTTAAAAAGTACTCAATAAAGTGAGCCTTTTACTCTGTGCAGTGTGATCCCCACCATGGAAAAGCTGCATTAAAAATAATGCGAGCAAATGATGCTGGTACATAATTTTTTTTTAAGTGGCTGTCTCTATATGTTATATAATATTTTAAAATTATTTTTAGTATTTTCAGTCTTTCCCACATTTTATATTTATCAACGTAAGCAATAAAGATGGAAGAAATAAATATGTATGTTTAATATTACTTATGTTCCAAAAGATTCTGAACATGTAAATATACATATTTACTTGATATATAAAATATATATATTTTCAAAACATGTACTTGATTGTTATAGAAATAGCTTTTGATTGACTTATTCTGATTTTGATTATAATAATTGTTCATTAAAGAAAATGTAAAAGTCTTTTTAAAAGTAAAAAATATCCAAAAAAGATTTTAAAGATTTTTTCTAGTTTCTCTCTATATATATTATAGCTGCATGACCTTGATTTGAGTGTGCACTGGTTATCGTACCCTTGAAAGACAACTTACAATAGGTTATAAAAGTGTATTTTTTTAAGATAGCTATGGTTGTTTTCTTTTCTAATATAGGATAAATTATCCGCATTATTATGACAATTTACTTTATAAGACTAAACTTTTTTGATAAACTTTGTAATATGTAAATCATATCCATATTCTCAAACAATGTTATAATAATTATATTCTCAAATAATTGTATAGAAGGGGATGTGACCATGGAAAAATGCACATTTTGCATCAAAAACAAAAACTGTGAACAGTAAATAAGCTGTCCACCAAAATGTTTTAGTTGGATAATTCCAACAACAACAGTCATCAGTTACCAACAATGAGGTACTGATTTCTAGCAGTATTGATAATCTTTTCTATTTGTCAACATATATATCAAAATCTCAAAACAGTATTACTTTTTTTTTTTTCTTTTCCTGGAGACAGAGCCTCACTATGTTGCCCTCAGTGGAGTACTATGCCATCACAGCTCACAGCCACCTTGAACTCTTAGGCTCAAGCGATTCTCTTGCCTCAGCCTCCTGAGTAGCTGGGACTACAGGCACCCACCACAATGCCTGGCTATTTTTTTTTATTATTAAATCATAGCTATGTACATTAATACAGTCATGGGGTACAGTGTGCTGTTTTTATATACAATTTGAAATATTTTCATCAAACTGGTTAACATAGCCTTCATGTCTTTTTCTTCGTTATTGTGTTAAAGACATTTGTATTCTACATTTAGAAAGATTCACATGTACCCTTATAAGATAAACCATAGGCGTGATCCCACCAATCACCCTCCCTCTACCCATCCTCCCCCCTCCCCTACCCCGGCTATTTTTTTTGTTGCATTGTCATTGTTGTTTACCAAGCACTGACCAGGTTCGAAAACACCAGCCTCAGTATATGTGGCTGGCACTGTAACCACTGTGCTATGGGCGCCAAGCCAACAGTTTTACTTTTAAGTTAGGTTTAGTTATTTTTATTTTACTCATAATTTTAATGATTGTTTATGACTTATCAGTGTTGAGTGTTTAATTACAAGTTCATTTTAGTTATATGTGAGTGTACAATTAAAAGAAATGTGTAATTATAGACTGTAATTTAGTAACACTTTTGATGAGTAATTATATAATCCTTATTTTAGAAGGCAAGTAACTTGAGAAATTATATGTTCCACAAGCACAATTTTAAAAAATCATTAGAGCAAAATAGAAGACTTCCAAGATGAACATGGCAGATACAGGTATTTCAGGGACCCTTCTCCCCAAGAAAGATCTGATCCCCAAATAACAAAAACCAAAAAAAATCAAACACCATCTTTGATGAAACTGTATTCAAGATTCTATAACTTGATAACTAAGAAAATGCCATGAAGGCTATGTTAACCAGTTTGGTGAAAATATTTCAAATTGTATATAAAACCAGCACACTGTACTCCATGGTTGCATTAATGTATGCAGCTATGAGTTAATAAAATAATAATAATAATAATTCTATAACTTGAATCACAACAAGAAGTGTGAAGATAAAAAGCAGATTGAAGAAAAATGGTAGGTTAATTGAGTAGAGAGGAGGAAGCCAAATTTAAACGTGGCAGGTTGAGGAAGCAAAGGGGATATTAGGAGGCAATATCATTTTGCACCCACAGAATCCCAGAAAAGTTTTAGAATTCAGGGCACCAGAAGGCTCAGAGAAAGAGAATAAGGAGTGGCTGAAATCATATTTAATTAAAAGTATTTAGAGACCCAGATGCCTATCTTCATCTTGTATAGACAGGTAACTACCTGTCCTTGACTCCTGCAAGAGACAAGGTGTTTATTCTGTGAAGAAACTGAACCAGACAGCCTCCGAGGATAGCTGTGTCAGACACAGAGGAGGGCAAGAGTGATGTGCCATCCTGAAAACAGGAAGTGAGAATCTGCACAGTGAATGATGGAGCTCTTCCCTACCCCCTGTCTGCTTCCCAATTCTAGAACCACAGAAGCTAGGATCATTTCCACAATCAACAGGAATAAAAGATGCTCCTCTGTAGAAGCAGAACTATCTACAGAGAAAAGAACCACAGATCCTATAGCTATAATTTAAAAAAGAAAGAAAGAAAGAAAGAAAAGAAACAGCCAGTTAGGCCACCTGATCACCCAGTCACTAGTAAAGCTCAGCAATCTTCAAACTTTACCCTTTAATTGAGAATTTTTAATCAACTTCTTAGTAGTTCACTGTTCAATATGAACTGACAGCCAAAGAAACATCATCCACGGAAGATAGAAACCAAACACAACAAACACAACAAAAGATCTTACTCAAGGACAGAATAGAGAGGACAAGGCATTAAGGAAACATGGATGTAATGAAGAGGAAGAAGAAATGAATGTTCAGAGAAAAGAGAGGCCTTCCTGGAAAATAAAAATAGATTAGCAAAAATTAAAAATAAATAAAAAATTAAAAGATGAAGTATTTTTTTTAAAAAAAGATGACATATTGAACATCACCTGAAAAAAAAGAACGAAAAAAAGAGAGAGAGAGAGAGAGATAGAATCTGGAAAGAAGCAATTTTCTTTTTTCTTTCTTTTTTTTCTCTTAGAGATTTAGTCCAGAAATCTGAACCTCAGTAATAGCAGGACCAAACATAGATAATAGATAAAATGGTAGAGAGGGAAATATCAAAGAACTAATATAAGAAAATGTACTGGCTTGGCGCCTGTAGCTCAACTGGCTAAGGCGCCAGCCACGTACACCTAAGGTGGCGGGTTCGAATCCCCAGCTGGGACCCGCCAAACAACAATGACGGCTGCAACCAAAAAATAGCCGGGCGTTGTGGCGGGCGCCTGTGGTCTCAGCATCTTAGGAGGCAGAGGCAGGAGACTCGCTTGAGCCCAGGAGTTGGAGGTTGCTGTGAGCTGTGATGCCATGGCACTCTACCCAGGGGGACAGCTTGAGGCTCTGTCTCAAAAAAAAAAAAAAAAAACAAACAAACAAAAAGAAAATGTACTAATAATGAATAAAGCATTTTTCTTGACTAGAAAAGTTAACTCTGAGAATAACTAAATCAAAGCATATTGTGAAATTTCAGAAAACCAAAGATGAACAGAAGTTCATTTTAAAAAGTAGGCTAGACAGGACGGTGCCTGTGGCTCAAAGGAGTAGGGTGCCGGCCCCATATGCCAGAGGTGGCGGGTTCAAGCCCAGCCCCAGCCAAAAACTGCAAAAAAAAGTAGGTCATACACAAAAATTTAGAATCAACATGCTATCACTGAAGACAGTGAAACATGCCTTCAATTGTAACAGAAAATTTCCATTCTAAAATTCTATACCTATCAATCAAGTAGGAAAGTAAAATAAAGAAAAATTGTAGACACTGAAGGCCTCAAGCAAATGTTGTTGTATTTACCCCTTTTCAGCAAACTATTAGAAAATGTGCTTCACTAAAATAAGAAAGTGAGAGCCAGATGTGGTGGCTTGTGTTTGTAGTCTGTGTTACACTCAGAAGGCTGATGTGAGAGGATGGCATGAGGTCAGGAGTTTGAGACTAGCCTGGGCTAGAGAGCAAGACCCCATCCCTAAAATAAAGAAATAAAATGTAATTGATAAATAAAAGAAGAAAGTAGATTAGAAAAAAGAACAGATGTCATCACGTACAAGAGAGGGTGAAGAAAATTCTTAGCGTGACAGCAAAGGGAAGTCTCAGGGCAAGACAGAGGCAGCAAATCTAGAAAGCCTTGACTCCATATTTTAGTAAAAGGTCAGAAGACCCAGGAAAGATGCCTCAGGAAAGAAAACTGGAGCTAATCAATTATTTGACACTTTCACACAATGGAAAATTATAGGGCATTTTACACATTTGGGGTAAGGAAAGGCTTTGGATGTTTAACAAAATGTATGGCACACTTTCCTCAGTAGTAAACAGTATATACAAAGCCATTACAAGAGGATAGAAAAGAGAAAGAGAGTGTATAATGTGCAAAAAAAAAAAAAACCCAAACTCTTCTTCCATAATAGAAAGACAATAAATAATGTCATAAGTACCTAGTTAGGGTTAGGACCAAGCCTGCTTCTGTCTCAAATACCTGTGGTTAAGAATCCTCCCTTGAGAAGTAAAGGCTCAGAGCATGACTGTGCTGGGGCAAGATCAGAGATCATTCAAGTCAGACTTTTCATTTTACAGGTAGAGAATTTGAAGCCCCAAAAGGGGAGGAGCGACATAGCAAGTTAATGTGAGAGTTGGAACTAGAGTCCATTCAGTGACGCCCTGTTCAGTGACGCCCTGTTCACTGCCGTCATCTAAACAAAAGAGCAAATAGGAGCACAGAGAACTAGGATAAAGTCTGGTTTGGAGTTAGACATACAGAGCTTAAAAATTGGTTCCATCACTTGTGACCGGTCACGTAACCTTTTTGAAGCTTAGATTCTTTATTTGTAAAGTGGAGAATAATGATACCTATGTGCATGGCTTGAGCTAGGAAAAGGCTCAGTAAATGTTGAATGAATCTCTCAGCAAAAGAAGGACAAGGAGTCTAATAGAATCATAAATATGTCCTATTAAAGTATGAACATAGTATAGGCTTATTATATTTCAAAATAGGTCAACATATACTCGTTTCTCTAAGAATCAGCTATACCATTTTCATTATGTAATAATGAAAATATAGTCTTGCTTTGTGAGCTGCCAGTTCAAAGACATTAGGAGCGTGATGATTAATTTCATTTTCTTACTACTACATATAACAGAGATGTGCAGATTGATGTTTATCTGCTGTTGAGTTTTATTTCAATGATTTACATGATAAGTATTGTACTTAGAATTTTTTATCACGTATACATAAACTAAAGTAACAAAATGTTAGGAAAGGGCCCTTAATTTATAATTCATTAATTCTGTAGCATACATCTGGATCAATAGCCTTTACCTTTACTCTAGAACATGCATTATCTTGGCTTTTGTCCCCGTTTTATTGGAATTCAGTATATATACAGAGAAAGGTGTAGATAATAAGAAACTCACTATTTCAATGGTCTTTAAGATTCCTTCCAGCTCCAAAGATACTGGTTGAAGAGGGTATAGATATAATGGAAAGGGTATGAGCGTTGAAGTCAGACTTGGATTCAGAGTTCATCTGGAATGCTTGCTAACTAGGGACCTTGGGCATGTTGTTATGAATGAAGATAATAAGAACTACTTAAAGTATTAAGAAAAAGAAAAGGATAAATAAAGAAAACCAACCATGTCCCCATTTTGCTATCTAGTAGGTACTAAATACATGCTATTTCACTGTGACATTGTCATTTCAAGGCTTAACCTCTCTGTGCCTAAATTTTCTCATCTTAAAGTAACACCTCCTGTTGATGAGGTGTTACTCATGTTCATCTCAGCATTATTCCCAACAGCCAAGAGGTGGAAGCAGCCCAAGTGCCCATCAGCAGATGAATGGATAAACAAAATGTGGCATATGCAGACAATGGAATTATCAGTAAGCCTTAAAAAAGAGGAAGATCCTGTCCTATGCCACAACATGCATGAACCCTGAAGACATTATGCTAAGTGAAATAAGCTAGTCACAAAAAAGACAAATGCTGTGTAATTTTACTCAGATGAGGTATCCAAATAGTCACAATCATGGAAACAGAAAATAGAATGGTAGCTACCAGGGTCCATGGGAAAGGAGAAAAGGCAAATTGTTGAATGGGTATAGCCTTTCAGTCTGGAAAGATGAAAATATTCTGAAAATCTATTTCACAGCAATGTGAATTACCACTGCTGATTGTGCACCTACAAATAGTTAAGATAATAAATTCTACATTATGTTTTTTACCACAACAAAAAGTCCAAAAATATATAGTACCTACTCCATGGCATTGTTGTGTTAAGTACATGGAAAGCACTTAGCATAGTGTGTTACTCATTAAATGCTAAATTTTACATTATTAATATTGGTATAATGCCACTCTCTTTCTCATGAAAATATCATCTACTTTTTCACTTCTTTGCTTTTTACTTCTTGGCCTTTGAAATCCTTTATCCTACAAAGCCCTCCTCAAAGGCTACCTCTTCCAGAAGACCCTTCCTGACTTTCCCCTATCTGACCGTCCCCCTCCCTCCTGTGATGTTTCTGTCTGAACTCTTTTTGATGGCACAGCACAGTCTGTCAGCACGCGATAAGGCTCCTGAGCTCTCCTGTGCTGTAGCTTGTGTAGTGTTGTCCTCTTCTTTTTGTTCCCCGTGTGCCCACAGTGAGTCATACACATTGGGTACATAAAAATGATTAAATTTGGAGAGTTGTTCAAGCCTCTACAATTCCACATTCAGTTGAATAATGTATGTATATACTTTGGATTCAGTTATTTACTATTGATAGAGCATAGAAAATTTTGGAACCATATTTTTGACCCTTTACTCCCAGCAACTAGCATAATACTGATATGTAGGAAATGCCCAGTAATTGCTGATGTAATTAATAAATGAATGGTGAACGAATGAACTGTACAGTTTCTGGAACTAAAAGTAGCAACAATAAGCCTTTAAGGATCAATAAGAAAGAAAAACAAATTGCTCAACACAGTCATTCACATTTGTGCAGCACCTGTGGCTCAGTGGGTGGGGCGCTGGCCCTATATACCGAAGGTAGTGGGTTCAAACCTGGCGCCGGCCGAACTGCAACAAAAAAAATAGCCGGGCATTGTGGTGGGCACCTATAATCCCAGCTGCTTTGGCAACAAAGTAAGACTCTGTCTCTAAAAAAAAAATCATTCACATTCAAGTTGCTACAGAAGCTCTCCCACACGGCAGGAAACCCAGCACCATCCACAACACACAGGGGCTTTTTTGAAGTATAGATGTCCAGGCCCCTCCCGAGGCCCACTGAATCAGAATCACATTAGGACATGCACATCTTTCAGGGGTCACTGTGCCTACCACTCCATCCCTGTTTCTTTTCTTTTTTTCCCCTGCAGTTTGTTTATGAAACCATGTCATTTGTCTTCATTTATCCTTTAGAATTTTCCACAAGACAAATCTTGGTTATTACATCTCATTACTGCTGTTTCACATATTACCCTGTTACCTATATTGTCTAAAAATTGGTAGTTACATCTAGATAGAACATAGAGGCATACTCAGATTCATGTTCAATTGGGGGATAAGACCACAGGTGCTGGTGGTGTTTTTTGTCAGCAGTCTGACAGTCTTGTGTAGTGTTAGCAACGTTCTTACTATTGTCCCCAGCTCCCTTGTTTCAATAAAGATTACAAAATGGTGAAATTCTGATTTTATCATTCCCTCTTCATTTACTATCTGTTATCAACTCTTTGGTTACTCTGAGGAATAGTTCATATAGGAAAGTTCAGATAAAACTTGATTATTTTCTTATATTTCCCAGTTTTCAAATGAGTTGGCTATCTCCCAAAAATGACTAAAAACAAGGGTTGTTTTTTAAAGCATCATTATTGACTCATCAGTGTAATATTTGAAATACTTCAGTTTATTGCAGTTACTATTTTTATCGATGCTGAAAGTTTCCATCTTCGTTCAGAGAGAGCTTCTTCAGCCTGAGTCCTTTTGACAAGGTGTCAGTGGCATTTGAGAGCTTCCTTTCTTTGCAGTATAATAAAGTGTTCCAGCTCATCTTATATATTTCTTCCCTTATATATTAGCTTTTTCTCCAAAGAGCTCTGAGCTCTTTAAGGGAAAACAAAAGGGCATTAGAAATACTGACATCTAGGTGATGGCCATTGCCGCTGGCTTGGTCTTTGCAAGTTTTTCAGTGATCTGAGCTGGGGAATACTTTTTCTTTTTTTTTTAACAAAATCATCATGAGTTTATGCTGACACTTCCAATTTAAACTCAGGAGAATGGGGCTCTAACTTTGCCTCATTTCTATCTCTTTCTTCTTTCTCCCATGCTAAAATATTTAATATTTCTTAATGGCACCAGCACATTTTTTGTTTTAGCCCAGAATATACATACTAGGGTACTAGAAACACACAATACAACAACCAGTGATGAATGCTGAAAATAGTTTGAGAATTTTTTAACATGACTTCATTTAACAGTATCTCCTGGTAATTACCCTTTGGCCAAGAATAGAGATGAGGGGTCCTCAAACTATGGCCCACGGGCCACATGCAGCCCGCAGAAGACATTTATCTGGCCCGCTGGATGTTTTTGCTGCTGCTGTCCTGCTTAGCAGCCAACTCATCCCGGGCCTGTAGTCCGGCCCTCCAATGGTCTGAGGGACAGTGAACTGGCCCCCTGTTTAAAAAGTTTGAGGACCCCTGATGGAGATAGTCCACGTTCATTGTTAAAGCTGCAGAGCATTCTATCGTGTTTATTCCAGCAGCCCTCTCTCAGTGGAAAATTGGGTTATTTCCATTTTGTTATTATTTCAAATATCAACTCAGTGAATAGATATTTTTTAAATTTTTTATTTTATCAAATTTATTAATTTATCCCTTGTTATATGTGGATTTTTCAGCCGTAGTTAGTATTTGTCACTCCCTTATGGAGGAATTCACTCATGTCTTTCTTGTTGCATTTTAAACCCCTAATTCATTTGAAATGTTTTTCTGATGTATGGTAAGAGGAAAAGATCTAATTTTTATTTTTTATATGGTTAACAAGTTAACCCAACATCACATATTAAAAAGTCCCTCCTTTCTCCCCTGGCTTGAAATAACCACCTTAATTGTATGCTAAATCTCCGTATCAAATGGTAACATTGACCTATCCCCATTTTTTGCTGGTTATTTCTGATTTGCATTTGATAACCATGGAAACTAGAAGTATGTCATGCAATAAAACCTCTTAGACCTAAAATCTACTACTGGAGGATAATTATTACATTATCTATAACTTATTGTGTAAATAGTTCTTCAATTTATTATTTTGTTTAAATGAGGGAAATAAACTTACTCTTGCATGTAGCAAAAAGAATGTGAACCCATGTAAAGAGAAACTTAGAAAAATACATTCTCTAAGGTTTTCTTTGTTCAAAGCCTCCAGAGGGTTTTGCAGAGAAGCAGCCTGATGTAATTAATGCGTGAGGTCAGGATTTGGGGTCAAGATCCTGCCCTTCAGTAGCTGTTTTGTTGTGGGCAAGTTCTTAATTTCTGTAAGTCTTAGTTTCCTCGTTGCTGAAATGGAGAAAGTAAAATCTCTCAGAGCTGTTGTGAGCACGGTCCTGTGTGCCATCACCCAGCTCAGCATAGTGCCAGCACATCAGGGACACTCAGTAAGTGTCTGTTCTCCAGTCTTGTCTTTGAGGGGAAAATGCACATACAATTTTCACTATGAGATTATCTCTAGCTACTCATGAAATTAAGGATTAGCCTGATTTCTACTCTGAGAAGCGGACTACATACAAGGGGCAGATGAGAAATCAAAGCTGTGCACTTTTTCTTTCCTTGTAGTTGTTGCTGCCTTTACCCGAGGGCAGCCTTCCTAGGCTCGTTTTAGAGTGAAAAAGAAAGGTGGGCTGACAGCAATCATAGAGATTATAGACTTCTTAAGCAATGTAAGTCTAAAAGCAAAGGAGAAGTCTAGAAGGAGGAGGGTTGAGAACAGAGATCTTGCTTCCCTCTTCTCAATATAGTATCCTTTTTAGCTTTCTAATTCAAAAAGGAATCTGGCATATAAAACTTTACATCTAGAAATTTCCAGAAAATCTTTTGAGTGCTTCTCCCTACCATGAGGGTGGTGAGATCTATCCCTAGAAGGAAATGTATAATCCAATATAATTTGTCTCTCTCCAGAATGAAATGGAGTTGTGAGAATTTTTCTGGCAAAGTTAATACATTTTCATTCATCTTTTAGGACCCTCATATCTGATTTTCTTTCATAGTGTTCTATTTTGCTTTTTTAAGCCTAATACTTTTTTTCATAATCGTTGCTTTAGAATGTAATAAGTCTAGGTATATTTAAGGATGTGTGTTTTGAATACATTTTTAAATTTTTTTTAGTTATTTTTATTTTCACGAATGATTAAAGCCCTACTCATTCTAATTCATAATTTCATTCATTCCTCTTTAAAAAACTCATTGAAAGTAATTCATGTAATTGATCATTCAATATTAAGTGTCACCATTATATGAAAACACCTCGAAAGGTACTATATAAATAAGACTTTTAATCAGGTTTTTTAAAATATGAGGCTAATTAGATATAACATTTGCAAAACATGTTCAAATACATTTTTATTTAACTTTTGCAGCAACATTGCAGTATGTCAGTAACCGCTATAGTCTATATGGAAGAGACTAAGGCGCAAAGAAGTTAAACTTTGAGTGGTCCAGGGCCTCATAGCCAAGCAGAGTTGTAGACTAGAAATTCTCATTTCAAATCTATTGTTAATGGCCCATGCTACAACTGAACTAAATCCATAATCAGCAAAAGCACTGGTTTACATATGTATACGTACCAAATTTCCATGTTAAAATTGTGTCAGATTTCCCATTGAACAAATCTTATGCTTCACTTGTGATGTTCCATTTGTAACTTTCAACTTTGCTTAATTTTCTTAAATTTCTCAATATGAATAGCTAAGCAGTCCTTTGGTATGTACAAATCAGAACTATTTAAAGGGCACTGAAGTGGCACTTTTGTTTGTTACAAAAGAGCATCGTACTGAGGTATGGTTTTATTTTCCAGGTGGCGCTGCACGCTTGTGGAGTGGCAACAGACATGGTGATTGACCACTGCATCAAAATGCGGGCTTCTTTCGTTGCATGCCCTTGCTGTTACGGTTTCATTCAAAACACCTCAAAATTTAGTTTTCCAAAAAGGTGAAATTTAGTCTTCTACCTAAGGCACCAATATGGAGATAAAGCAGCACATGAAACTTCTTTGATGTAAAGTGACAATGAGATTTCATTTGGAACTCATTTCCTCTTTCCGCAGTGGCAAATACTGTTTATAAGTTGTGTAAGAAAGAGAGGAACTACTTTCTGTCTGTCCCTGATTTTTCCCC
>NW_003852498.1:4684703-4689137 GCF_000181295.1 Otolemur garnettii
ATCTCAATCACCAATTTTATAAGAAGTATAAAGCCCTTAGAAGGAGCATAGAATCAGCACTCAAGAAATGTGAACTGTCACTGGTAACAGTAGTAGCATTAGTATTTTTAAATACTGCCTCGGGGCATTGATGACTCATCAGGAAGTTTGGCAGGCATTTTGATGGTCCTTATCCAATATAGAAGAGAGAGATATTTTAATTCTCACTGCTTTACTGGAAGGCCATCCTCTTGGTGCTTGTGACATTTTCATATTCCGATTCAGTGATTAAGAATCACGATGATCACTTTAATTGTGGAACAGATTAAATATGTTAGTTTTGGGAAACATATCCCATCGTATCTTAAAAGGTCTTCTGATCAGTTGCATCATTTCTTTAAAATCTTAGAAAATGTCCATTAAAAATTATATCAAACTTCTACATAGATAATTTAAAGTAACAAAATACAAGTAATAGTCTTCTCTGTCTTTCTGTGTTTTGTTCTTTATCACAATTTGCAACAACTTGAGAGGGAAACCAAAGGAACTGTTGGAAAACAAAACATAAAATATAACTTGAGGCTTATTCAGCAATTTGAAATTTTGTTCTGTACCCATGTTGATAAAATGTATATCTTTACACTCATCAGGAGTTTGTAAGTCTAGCACTATAAAGATTCTTAAAAATGCTAGTCGCCTTGTTCAATCTATATAGTCTAAGCTATTTGCAAGTTTCAATTATTGTCAACTTTTTTACATCCTATAGATTTACTAACATATGCTCCTTGGAACTGCTATCTTGTGTAGAACACCTACCTCCATCGCCAAAGATAGAGTTGGAAATTTATAGATAGCATACTGTTTCTGTAATATGTAGTAACAAGTACTCATTTCAAACAAACTAACTGGCCCTATAAATTTAGCATAAACAAAATGTATACATTGATGAGTGTTGATGACTAATCAGGAAGTTTGGCAGGCATTTCATAGTCCTTATCCAATGTAGAAGAGGGAGGTATTTTAATTCTCACTGCTTTATTGGAAAGCCACCCTCTTGCTAAAACAAACTAATTGGCCCTATAAATTTAGCATATACAAAATGTATACATATACAAAAATGTATACGTACATATTTTTGAGTGATAACTAAGAGCAAAAGCTTCAGCGTAAATAAAAGACAATGTTTGTGGAATGTATGTCTGCCTTTCATAGCCATGACAGCAGTAGTTTCCCAATGTTATTAATATATTTTCTGATGTTTGCCTAGACTGTTCTTCCCAGAGCTAGCCAATTCCTGGAGATAGTAAAGGACCTGGAAAGGCTCAATCCAGAGCCCTTACTTAACCCCAGCTGCCTCATTTATTGAGCTCTTACACTTCTAAGCCTCTCTCTCCAGCCTGTATACCAAGGCTTGGTCCCAGACTACAAGAGACAGTTCTACGGCCAAGAGCCCTCCCGAAATTATTTGAGCCAGCCAGTCCTAAACCTGCTTACCCTGAGGTAGGCTGTTCCTTCCCAGGGAACCACTTTGAAGGCCCCTGCCCACATTTTACCCAGCTCCCTCTGTCTCCTGACAGACCCTGTGCTGTGGTTCCCGGTGGCCCTTATGGCATGGTAACAAAGCTATGTGTTCAGTGGCAATCATCTCCCCATCTGTTGGCCTCCCCACACCTGAAAAATAATAAACCCCCATGGTAGAACACGTAGATCTATGTGTTCCCTTGAGAGGAAGATGAAAAAACAGACTGTGCTTCTCTGACAGTCTTCTCTTAAACACTTGGTGAAAGAATATCTCTAAAATTAATAGCATAGTGGTAGATATGCTTTCATCTTTTTATAAAGGTATTTCAAACTGACATAGTTTTTACTTCAGTATTGTTATTCGATATTCTTCAAATATATATGTTTTATTTGTCATTTATTTTCTTCAGGATTACTCTTAATATTTGGTATTTAGAATGATAACTAATTCTTTTTGTTTTTCCATTTCAGTAAACAGTTCAAGAAAACTTTATCATACAAGGTAAATCCAAAAAGATCTATATGTCTTCTTAATATACTGTTTTTAGTCCTGTCTTTATATTTTTCCCTTTCAAATTCCTAACGGAGTAGGTAATCTGTAGTTATATTTGAATTCCTCGTGAACATGCTAAAAAATACGGCTTTTTTTTCTTTGTCTTCCTCAATCCAGGTTAACTTTTCAAGTAGGTGACAAGATTTGTGAAGGGTTTGAGATTTTTACCGTACCTGAAAACTAAAAAGGTAGCCTGCCACAGTGAATGCTGGCAGAAGAGATGGGACTCCTAAGTCAAAAGCAAAAGACAGTTTAGTGCCCACAGCAGTAGCAGTGGCCAGAGCACTGTCATTTGCACTCTGACTTTCTGAAGCCCAGTGCCCCCAGGGCTGAAGGAAATGGGCAAGTGACATCCTCTCTTTGTTCCAGAGGGAGACACTATATACATTTTTCAAAGCTGTTCATTCTGTAAACACACTTGAAAAGATAATGGAGAACAGGAAAATTTTTCTGTAAAAAGTCAGATAGTAAATATCTTTAGGCTGTGCAGGCCACAGATAAATCTCCCTATAATCTTCTTCATTGTGCTTGACATTGTTACAGTTTTTGTTGTTGTTCGTTTACAACCCTTTAAAACAAAAACTTTCTTAACTTGGAAGCCATACAAAACAGGTCTCAAGCTGGATTTGGCCTGTGCGCCATAGTTTGCCAACCCCTGATCTGGCACAAAGACAGGTATTGCCTCTGCTTGTAAGACATGGAGAAACACACAGACCCATGGAAAATTGTGTCCCCAAAGTAGTGAGAACATCACAGTCTTGAGTCACCAGTCTGAGTAAAACAGTTTCCAATTCTCCAACTATCACTGCTAACCAATTAATTGGTCAATAATATGACATAATATAATCTAAGAAATAATATTTGAAAAAAAACATAAATTATTCTATCGGAAGTTGTTAAATTAATTTGGTTTCTTAGTTCAGTTAATTATGGTTTTTGCACAAACTCACTAAAAACATATAGTCTCATTTTATATGCCAGCCCCTACATTTTAGGATTTTTACCTTCATCAGACAGTGAAATAGTGAGGTGCAGTGACCTAAAAATGTGTATCAGCTCAGCAGTTATATCTCCTTCACCTCTTCTTTACAACATTATGACTCTTACATGTCCACCTCCAATTCTGTCTCCCCCACCCCACTGCCCATATCCTCCTCCCCTTCCCAGCCTTGCCCCCACTCCCCCACCCCATCCCCCATACACATATGCTCAGATACCTATGGAGTGGTTATGCTTTCATCCAGAACCAGAACATGGCTGTCATTTGCCCTCTAGTTTTAAAGTTTGAAAGTTTTCGTGTCCTGTGGAACTGTACAATTTGGAGGGAAACATTAAGACCCCAGAAACTATTTGCATAAGATTCGAAACTTCTCCTTTCTCTCACAAGCCCATGCCAAAAAAGTAAAAACGAACTAGGGAGAGCAAAGCCTAAAGCTAGACCTCTGTTTTTAATCCCTCCTTGAGTGATGCTAGGTAAAGCAACCAACAAAAGGACATAGGAACAGCACCAAAGGTGTTGAGAAGATGCGGTGCCCACAGTCTCACTGGCTGGAAAACTGGGTAAAAGCTGTAGAGTAGAAACTAGGCACACAAACTTTTCCAGAGAGCAACTCCTCAGCACCCTGGTTCATAATCATTACCTCCTCTTCCAAAAGCTGCTTGATTTTTCAGTGTCTCAGGACTTAGTATCCAAATATCTTGCGAGTCACTTTGGAAGTATTTGTCTTCCTGGTTCAATGTAGCCAGAAACGTTACTGAGTACCTACTTGGGGTCTTGACCTTTGAGAACTTAACTTTGACTGAAGAGAACGTGCACCCAACTAATTCCAATAAAATATGGAAAGATTTATCAAGAGAATACAAAAGAATTGAACCTTACCTGATTATAATTGCCTTGACACTACCTTTATATAAAATGAATCTTAATTTACAAACACCATAAGTATAAGGGATGTGCTTTTTCTTGCCTTTTCTTCAAATCATATAATTCTAAATTCTTCTGTCCCTTTGTTGATGCCAGTTTGTTGGTGGGAGCGTAATAAAAGTTATTCATTTAAACCATTTAAATAAGTTGCCCACCTGTTGCCATTAAATCATTGAACTTTATAGTGAGCATTAAAATGTTTTTTTTTAATGCACAAAAGTTGAGACAAAGATATCCTTTTTAGGCCAGGGACAGTGGCTCATTTCTGTAATCTCAATATTCTGGGAAGCCCACCCAGGAGAATCACTTGAGGTCAGAAGTTTGAGACAGGCAAGAGCAAGACCCTATTCTACCAAAAATAGAAAAAATTAGCCCAGAATGGTGGTGCATGCCTAGAGTCCTAGGTACTCAAGAGGCAGAGGCAGAACAGCTAAGCCCATGAGTTTGCGGCTATAGT
>NW_003852498.1:4689256-4695587 GCF_000181295.1 Otolemur garnettii
AAAAAAAAAAAGTTGAGGCTTCAAATTTCATGTATACGATACTAGGAGGAAAAATGATAAATCTGTTGAACCTGTTTGCTAAGCTGACAGGTGAGATCTTACACACACTTGGAAACTGCAGCTGTTCTGAATGAACCGTTGTCATGGGAACCGTGCATTCATTTTGAATGCCTAATAACTCACCTCTGGCGACTTGCAAATTTAAGAGTACTGTGCAAACTCATCAACTGTTTCCTTTTAAAGCCTTCTTGCTTTCTTTGTCATTCATTTAATCTTTTCTAAAACTGTTCAGAAGTAATAATCTCCCTCCCATTCCCTTAAGTCCTCTTCATAGTTTGTCTTGAAGCAGAAAGGGATACACCTCCTACAGCCTTTTGGAGTGGGAGAAGAGAGATCCAGGCTTCTCTCCTCTAAAGGGAAAAGGCGGGCAGCACCTGTGGCTCAGTGAGTAGGGAGCCCCATATACCAAGGATGGCAGGTTCAAACCCGGCCCCTGCCAAACTGTAACAAAACATAGCCGGGCGTTGTGGCGGGCGCCTGTAGTCCCAGCTACTCCAGAGGCTGAGGCAAGAGAATCGCCTAAGCCCAAGAGCTGCTGTGAGCTGTGACGCTACAGGACTCTACCAAGGGCGACAAAGTGAGACTCCTGTGTTTAAAAAATAAATAAATAAAGGGAAAAGGCAAGAAAAGCCAAGCGCTCCCCAGCCCCTGCTGGGCATTCCTGAGAGCACCGAGGCCACAGACAGGGATCTGCCTTCTGCCTTGCTTCCTTTGCCTCTGATAATTAAAAACCACTTAGCCTTTTTTTTTGGAGCCACATTCCAGAGATTTAAATTTTATAAAGGAAAAAAAATGAAATTTAGGTCTTCTAATGCATGGTAATAGCAAAATATAACCGTGTTTTCCTATTTCAGCTAAAAGCTACTAGGCAAAATGGCCCTGAGGAAGTTATGCTCATCTGTGCTTAAGAACTACATCTAAGGAGCAGTATACTTGAAGTGAAGAGATTATTGGTCCCGTCTCTGAAAGTTTACTTCTTTCAGCAGCACTATTTGTGCAGCACTTTATTTAATTAAACAATGTTGAACTCCAGAAAAATGAGATAGTTTTTTTGTTGTTTTTACAATTTTGAAGAGGAAGATTAAAAGAAATCCACATTCTATTGCTTTTTCTTGTAGGAACACATGATTCTGTGCAGATTTGCAGATCAGACAGCTGTCCAGCTTCCTCCCCAGCGAAGGCTCATAGGTATGTGTAAATTATGAACAGTATGCCTGGGAATCAAGTCTATATGGGGCAAACTTATCAACAAGTCTATTTCATGAGCAAGAAGCTAAAGTTTGTTCTTCCCAGAAAACTTAATCCATATTAAAAAGAGCTTTGGGGCGGTACCTGTAGCTCAAAGGAGTAGTGCGCCAGCCCCATATGCCAGAGGTGGCGGGTTCAAACCCAGCCCTGGCCAAAAACTACAAAAAAAAAAAGGAGTTTTGTGAATCCAGTAACATTTTATCCCATTTTGGTTACCATTAATACTTTTAAATACATTTTCAATGTTTGTACATTGAGTAAAAGTCTTGTGTAAAATCTTTCTCTTACTGCTATGAACAAACTGCAAGATCTATCAAAAACCACAAAACAAAAAAATAGAAAAGTCAACTAAGCTTGCCACAATTTTTGGATTAAAATGTGTACAAGCAGAATGATAATGGTTTCTTTCTCAGGAAAAAGTATATTCATCATAGACCAATTTATTCAACATTTGCAGTATTTAATATGACTAAATTGGAAGACTTACAATAATATTTCAAGTTTATTAATCTACTTATTAAAGACTTCTCTTTAGAAAAAGAAATCACATTTAGACATATAATAACATGTAACAGTTATTATACATTTAAGCACCGAGCTGAATGCCCTCGCCTATTAGCTGAGCAAATTCTTAAAAAAAAAAAAAAATACTTAATGGAATGGGTACTATTAGTTACATTTTAATAATGAGAGAACCAAAACAAAACTTTGCCTGGGATCCATCATCTGGTAGATGATGGAGCCGCATTATGAATCCAAATTATTTGATTCCAGACATGAAGCTCTTATCTACTTTTGCAACCCCACTTCCCCCCACACTGGAGTCATATCGCTAGAAGTATAGGTTCTAAAATAAGGATTTAAGATAAATGTGTGGAGTCAAAATTAATCTTAAAAATTATTCAGAAAAGCCCTTCACTGGACACCATCATAATTTCTCTCCAAAATTCCAGCACAGCCCACTGTCCAACATAGAAAACAGATTGTTGTTTGTTTGGCTGAGCACCAGATGAAGGAGTTAGATTGCATGCAGAGAGCATGTTGCATGAGAAAAAGTTATCTTTAAACTCTGAAATCAGAGATGCTCACACTTGAAGAGGCACCCAAGACCTGGAATAGGCAATACATGATTTCCTTCTCTTTCTCACTCTCTGCGTCATGAACATATCAAGAGTCTGCTTCTCCTGCCTAAAACCTCTCTTTCTCTTTCACTCTCTTTCCCGCTTCCTCCTCCTTTTCCTGTCCCCAGCACTTTGTGAGTTAGCCAAGTGTACATTTGATAGAATTCCACTCACTAGCTCTGTGTTTTAGCCTGCTTTGTGCTGCTATGACAGAATACCATAGACTGGGTAAATTTATAATGAACAGAAGAAGTTTATTTGGCCCACTTTTCTAGAGGCTAGGAAGCCCCACATTCAAGGTCTAGCATGTAGTGAGGGCTTCTTGCTGCATCTTAACATGGAGAAGATATCCCATGGTGAGAGAGAGAACAAGAGGAAGCTGACCTTGTCCTTTTGAAGGAAACTACACTCTCAGTAATGAACCCACTGCCAGGAGGACAGCTTTCATCCATTCACTCCACCCTCACGGCCTAATCACCTCTCATGAGGCCCCCACTTCCCAACACTGTTGCATTGGAGACTAAGTTTCCAACATGTGCTTTTTGGAGAACACATTTAAAGGACAGCAACCCAATGAAGGCATAATTACTGTGGTAGATGGATCTGTACACAGTAGATGCAAGTTTTGTCATCAAATCAGAGGAGAATAGCTGGAATGGAAGTTGCCAGAGCTGAGGAAGAGGATCATTGGGCAAAATCACGGGCCACTAGGAGAGAGGAGGCCATCAGATCCAAAGAAAGCCACAGACTCCCTGAGATGTCTGCATCTTCGCTTTGCCCAGGCCATTCCTGTGTTGTGTGAACATTTTGAGGAAATTCACCAGACCTGCAAAGGTAGACTACCAACAACTAAATTTCAGTTGTGAAGCCTCTTCACCATGTGAAAAGATAAGATTCTTCTACATAGTGGAAAAGTAAAAATACAAACAGGACTGGGATCAAAGCCAAGGGTGAATGAGCTGCAATGTAAACCCAGGGTGGATACTGAAGGAATGTAGAGCATCCCGCTCTGACAGAGAATGTTTCATTTTAAACTAAAAGGCGTTGGGGAAACATTTACAGAGGTCTTAAAAGAAGAACACTATTTTAAGGAAGATGAGTGTAAGCCATAGGCTGTTGATGAAGAGGGGATGATTTTGTATAAACGCAATCCTAGATGTCTCATTTTATATCATTTCTAACACAGTTCATCCTTCGTGGTGTGGGTCTTTTTAAGGAAAATGTACAAAACAGACATTTAAAATCTGCATCTCTCATTCCCAATTCTTACCTACTGATTTCACCTTCCACTGTTTTTTTCTGTGAGAATTCTGTTTTCCACAGAATAACTTTTCTTTTTCAGTTATCTCTTCTGAAGTTGTTTTAGTTTAACATTTTCCACTGACATTCAGATAAATTATTTTAAATGTTTAGGCATTATTATAATTAGTGAGGAAAAAGGGAATGAATGAGGTTCAACATAGTCAGCCACCATTTTTTAAGAGAATAAAGAAGCCTACATATTGTTTTTAGAGCAATTAAAAGTGTAAAGTAAACCATAGCTCTGAATGTATTCAGCCCCAAATCATTTTGTCTGTAACTACTTTTGAAGTCTGTGTTTGCCAACGGAAAACAAATTAGTTGCTTTGCTTGTCAGTGATATTTCCTCTTCTGCCTTCCAAAGATGGCAAAGAAAATAGAATACCGCTGTTTTATAGGAGTGAAGAGCTCCGAGGTCTGACAATTAAGTTCATGAACTTGTCCTAGAAAAAGTGCTACATACCTCAGTGCTGAATATCCCTGTGGTCACCAGATGGCCAAGGGGAGTACATCAAAGGTGACTATAATGATATTCACCAAGGAGGTATGTAGCACTTTTTCTAGGATGAGTTTATGAACTTAATTATCCGACCTCATATATTACACTTGACATTATATATCCACCTGAAAAAATCAGCACATAATTGAGAGTTTTCTTAAATATTTTCCATTGCTCATTTCTTAACAGTCCTAAAAAACTCCAGGTAGAAAAGGTAACATGTCTCTCAGATGGCCCTTTGTCAGCATGGCCTTTTGATATTCTTAAAAACAGATTTTTTTCCCCCAAAATCTTATAGATAATGTAGTTTTATAGGGAAGACACAGAAAAGGTCTTTAAATGCATTTTTAACCAAGTAGGAAATAGAATCCGCAAATACATTTGAAAGGGTTAACATTATTTAAAGTATTATTACAGACAGTTCCATGAAATGTCATATATTTGTAAACTATCTTCTCTCCACACCAGTCAAGAATTAAATTGAAAAGGACTAAACAGGACTTGGGCATAAACAGCATTCTCCACAGTATAGATGGGTTTTGTTACTGTCTGGATTCCCTGAAATAGGCTGACATTGTCCTGCTAGCAGAGGGATGTCTCATGATACCATTTGACTGTATTTCAGGAAAGCAGTGCATGTACCTGGTGGATCTGGATCGAGCAAAAGCTGCAGAAGAATGTGGCTACTCCGTACAAGTGATATCCATGGAGCCAGAGAGCTGCTCTCCCAAAAATAACATGATCGTGGGAGTCCCCATTTAGAGTGGATATTCTCATTTGATGTTTTGCCATCAGTCTTTAAGTTGAAAGCCCGTGGCCTTCAGGGGATTCTTGGCATAACTAGGAAACAATATTAGCTACCTTGAACCTATTATGCTCAGGAAGGGAAGCAAGAGGAAAATCTGCAAAGAAAGGCTCCCTGCACAGCTTCACAAATGCTCTTAAGATGTGTGATTAAAGGACTGCTGGTTTACCTAGTAAGAATCCCCTGAAATCTGGGCTGCGGAAAGAATAAAACTCACTAGAGGAGGTACCATCACTGGAATAACAATTTCCTTCTCAATTCACAAGCTTTTCTCATCTTTCGGATGTGATGTGCAGTTCAGAACAATAAACATTCTTGGCAGTCTCTATTTTATAAGTCCTTAGATACTCATGTGGGGACTGAAACTAGACTCAGTAGGGTTTTTTTGTTTTTTTTTATATTTTTAATAATTGTACTTTTTCTATAATTTTTTAAAGATTAGTGAAGAAATTACAGCATGGTTATTTTTAAGCAAATTGAACTTATATATCATTTATTATACTCCTTTTAAATACATTTCCCATAAATTACCAAGTGAGACCATCACTGGTTCAAACATTGTATGTGAAGAGATTATAAAATAATTGCAGTTCATTTCCTATTATGGGAATGTGGAATTTGGACATACACAGTAACTACATTGATTAATAAACTAGAGATTATAAGTAATTATTGAGGACCCATTCTTTTCAAGACCCTGGTCTAGATTCTTCTGAGGATCCAAACATGAGTTGTAAGACACACAGCGCTTTGCCTATGGAAGTAAATCTCCCAGAACAGTGGTTCTCAACCTTCCTAGTGCTGCGATGTATTTTCATTGTTACAAAGGGGTGACAACCCACAGATTGAAAGCTGCTGTTCTAGAAGAAAAAATTAATTAGTTACGTTCTTTATATTATGATGTATGGTCACAAGATTTGTTATTCAGATGTCTATCAGTTTTTATTTATTTGGGGGGAGTAAAACTTATTGAGTATAAATTGGGAGTGTGAGGATTACATGGAAATTTATTTGAATAGTTATTTCTACCTAAATCCTCCTTTTATATGTCCTAGGTTATTTTATTTAAGATTTATTTCATTAATTTTAGTGTTTCTAACCTCTATTTTATACATACCGTGAAAGGAAAAGAAATTTAATTGGTTATAAGTATGGAATAAAATACTAGACTAATTTATAGAGTGGGATGGGTGGGGGAGGGAGGTTTTAGAGTCTATTTTCTGGAATAAAACCATCGGCTATGAATATTGTAGTCATTCATACCTATAGATAAGAGCATGCACTTTTTTTTTTTTTTTT
>NW_003852498.1:4696294-4697487 GCF_000181295.1 Otolemur garnettii
AAAAAAAAAAAAGAATATTTTTTCCCAATCTAAGGCTTACCTATTCATTTTCATAATGAATGTTTTAATTTTCATGAAGCTTAATTTACCCTTTTTCTTTTATGGTTAATATTTTCTGTGTCCTCTCTCATAAATCTTTACCTACCCTAAGGTTATAAAAATGTCTCCTATGTATTCTTCTGGAAACTTTACGGTCCTAGCTTACTGCATTTAGGTCCATGATCTATCTCAAATCATTATTCACAAATGGGGTAGGTAGATTTTAAGCAGTTATTTCAGCACCATGTTTTACAAATCCTTCTCTCCCACCACTGAACTGACTTGGCACCTCAGTTGAAAATCAATTCATGTGTATGTATAGGCCTATTTCTGAATTCTCCAGTGTTTTCCAATATGTCTTGATTGCCATAGCTTTACAGTAAGTCTGGAAGGTAGTTTATCTTCCAATTTCATTTTTCATTCTCTAGATTGTTTTGGCTGTTCTGCATCCATTGTATTCCCATATAAATCTTAGGATTGAGTTACCAATTTCTTTTAAAAAATTGCAACAAATAGGTCAGCTATAATTTTTGGTATTAGATCAATTTAGGGAACATCTTCACAATACTGAATCTTATAATCCATGAATATATCTTTCCATATATTTAGGTATCCTTTAAATACTTTCTACAATGTTTTATAATTTTCTATGTAGAGGATTTATTTTATTATTATTTGACTTTTTTTCTTTTGAAATGGAGTCTTACTCTGTTACCCAGGAATCAGTCTAGCTCACAGCAACCTCAAACTCCTAGTTCAAGATATTCTCCTGTCTCAGCCTCTGGAGTAGGTGGGACTCCAGGTGTGTGTGCCACAAGGCCGGGCTAATGTTTGTATTTTTAGCCACAGCCATCAGAGCTGGAGAATGCTATGCCATTAAAAGGCTGAGAGAGCACTGGGGTCCTATTCATCTTATGATCTCCATAGTCGTCATATAGGCCTGTGGGGGAGGAAAGGGGTACCTTGGTTCACCTGGGAGGACTTAGACAACTGCTCTGGGCGGTTGACATTTTATACAGAGAAGTTAGGAAAAGATTCCCTTTGGAGGTCAAGTATCAGGGAAGGATATTAAACCAGTAGCAGGAGTAAAAGGAAACTATTCTTTTTTTTTTTTTTTGAGACGGAGCCTCAAGCTGTCCCCCTGGGTAGAGTGC
>NW_003852498.1:4697703-4698504 GCF_000181295.1 Otolemur garnettii
TCTAACTGGTAGGAACAGCATGTAAAAGCTTAAGGTAATACCATGAATTATTATTTTTTTTTTTTGTAGACAGAGTCTCACTCTGTTGCCCTGGGTAAGGTTATACCAGTAATCAAGATCTGAGTGGTCCAGACAAGGAGGATCCCATAAGCTCAGGAGTTTAGGACCAGCCTGACCAAAAGAGACCCAAACTCCTAAAAATACAAAAATTAGTGGAGCATTGTGACACAGGCCTGTAGTCCCAGCTCCTCAGAAAGCTGAGGCAAGAGGATTTCTTGGGCCCAAGAGTTTGAGATTGCTGTGAGCTAAGAAGCCAGGGTACTCTACGCAGGGCGACAGAGTGGGGACCCTGTATCAAAAAAAGAAAAAAAATCAGAACATTTTCAGGGCACACGTACAAAATAATATGTGAATACCAATAATCAAACATTTAGTTTCATTCCTAAGATTTCGGTTATTGCTATAAATAGCCCACTGTCAGCTCTGAAGAGAATCTTTGCATTGTTCCCGGGTGCGGCTTCGTTCTCGTTGCTGCCTTCGCCGCCGCCGTGGACTCCAGGAGCTTTATCGCCAGAGCCCCCGACCTCAGACCTCCTTTTCCATCCCCCGCATCAGATCACCACGTCAGACGCAGCGAGTTGTGCCCCACCCAACAGACACCAGCTCTGAGACCACCACCAACCAAGGGCCTTAACAGAGAAAAAGGAAGTTGTGAAGGAGGCAGGGAATGGGAGAGACCGTCCCTGCTAATAAGGAGAATGGGGAGCCGGAGGCCGACAGTGAGGCGGACGTGGAAGAAGA
>NW_003852498.1:4698728-4701110 GCF_000181295.1 Otolemur garnettii
GCACTCTACCCAGGGGGACAGCTTGAGGCTCTGTTTCAAGAAAATAAAAAGAGGATGGAGAGGAAGCTGAGGCTGCCACAGGCAAACAGGCAGCTAAGGACAATGAGGAGGAGGATGTTTGTACCAAGAAGCAGAAGGCTGATAAGGATAACTAGACAACAAAAAAAGGAAAAGTTAAACTTAAAAAAAAAAAAGCCACTGTGACCTATTCACCCTCCACTTCCCATCTCAGAATCTGAACGTGGTCACCTTGGAGGAGAGGGGCCTGGCTCCCCAGCCACCGCAGGCAGTGCCACCTGCAGATGACAAGCCCTCTTCGCCCACAAAAACCCCGAGAATCTGCAATAGGGGAGGAAAAAAGAACTCAAATTTCCAAGGCCTTGCTTTTTTTCTTAAAAGCACTTTTAAAAAGGAAATTTATTTGAATTTTTTATCTAAATTTTCTGTTTTCCCACATATTGTTAGGGGTCAGCCACTTTTAATGATTTCTGATGCCCAAACCCGCTGTTAGAGCGTTCTCTGCCCTCCTCCTGACTCTAACTTTGCTTGTGCTATGACCTTGTTCATCATAACCTCAAAAGAGAAAAAAGCTTTTAAATAAAGCAGAAACAACAACAAGAAATCTTTTTCTGACCATTCCAGTAACTATTTGTAAGTAGTTGGTTTTGTTTTTCCTTTTTTTTTTTTTTGTCTGTGAAGTTGCTGTTTATTTATTCATTTATTTGGCCTGTTTGATAAAAACACTGTGTGAAACAGTGTTGTCCAACAGTAAACCCAAATTTTTATTTTGCTGAATTATTTTTTTAAAAATTCCTATAAATAGAACTTCCATACGCTGAAACCTGTTTGTCTATAGACTTCTGTAATGAAATTAGACTTGTTTCTATAAGGTAATGTAATGAAATTATGAGAAAGAAAACAATGCGTTTTTAAATTTAAAAATGTTTAAAATACAGGCTATCAATGCAGAAGTCATTCAGAGTTTTTGGATATAATTTTTTTATTTACACAGGAAATACACATTTGTTGTACAACAGCTAAAAGATGTGGATAAGCAAAAAAAGCTATTTAATTCACTGTGTTAATACTTTGTTTTATACCTTCCTAGGTTTTGTTTTATCACACATCCACTCTCACAAAAATTTATTTAACAGACATTAATACAGTACTTAGTATTTGGTAGGCACTATTCTAAGTTTTTTACAAATAGTAACTCATTTAATCTTTTAAGTCATTTGATCCTCATAATGACCGTTCGAGCCATAGATCAGTAGTAATCCTATTTCACAGAAACTAAGGCTGAGGTTATACAGTAAATCTAGAGATATTAGCTCTGTGAATTACTGGGTTTGAAGTAAGCCAATGAGTCACAGAGTTAACATTCAAATTCAGGCTCTTTTGCAATCCTATCAGGAGTGGCTGGGATAGGGATAAACTATGATAACAAAATCTCAGTGCCTTTACACCAGAAGGATATATTTTTCACTCATACTATATGTCTACCCAAGTTGCTATGATTATTCCACATTATCTCATAACATGACTTAGCCCAATGGAGCAGCCTCTAACAGGAAGATACCCAGTTTCCTGGCAAAGGGAAAATAAGCATGGCAAACTATAAGCTAGCTAGTAAATGCTCAGCTTATATGTTATAGGTCATTAAATTTGACCTAATGACATAGGTCATTAAATATGAAATGTCCAGTTGTGAAGCAAAAGTTTGGCTTATTATATCTCAAGAAGTAGTACAATTAATCAAAGTATAAGCCTAAACTACCAACACAGTTTTGTCATCTTACCAGTAGCTTGTTTATGTCAGTATGAAGAATCCTGGAGAGTGAGTGGCAATGCCACCACAAAAGGCATGTCCACAGCTTGTTGAGAATTTAATAATTTTTCTTGCAAGAAGTGGTCCAAAGCATGGAAGAGGCAATAGTTACAGAGTCCAAGATCTGGTGAGTAGAATGAATAACAGATTTTCCAAGTCCAGCTTCTGTAGTTTGAGCAGCATTGTTGGTTCAACATGTGGTTGAGCATTGTCTTGCAAGAGGATTGGCCTGTCTCTATTGACCAATCTTGACTGCTTAATGGCGAGCATCCTCATCATTTTGTCCAACTGGTTGGAGCTGGACATCCACTGTAATCAACTGACCAGGTTTCATGATGCTGTAGTGGATAATACCACTTCCAGACCACCAAACAGATACCATACCTTTTTTTGATATTTAGTTTGGGACTGGTTTCAGCATTTTGTCTTTATTTAACCACAGTGCCAGATGCTTGCAATTGTCAAAAAGAATCCGTTTTCTATCACACATGACAGTACAGCATAGAAATGGTTTGCCTTTATGTCACGACAGCAAAGAAAGGCAAGGTTCAAGA
>NW_003852498.1:4702003-4704350 GCF_000181295.1 Otolemur garnettii
ACCTGAAAAACAGCAATATATTATTAAGCAAGGAAACTAAATTCAGTGGCAAACAGAAAATTACATTTACTGGATGACTCATCTAATAAGTCCTGAAAATTTCCATAGTGTGAGTCAGATATTATATTAATTGCGGTCACATACCAGAAGACTTTTGTCCAACTAAAGTGACCCCTCCCCAGTGCATTTGCATATATGTTCATTATGTCTTCCTCATAGAATTTAAGTTCCAAGTGGTCCTTCTTTGTCTACCAATATCCTCTCAGCACTTACTCTAATGTCAGGTACTTAATAAACATAGGAATGAGTAATATATTTTACCACCTGTCTGGAGCCCCAGATTGCTTTGGTTTACTTTGTTTTTATTTTGTTTAATGTCCTTAAAATACATTTAGCAAATCCAATGCTGAAGAAAACTAAGGAGTAACAGTTACTGCCTTACCTTATCCAAGTAAGTTTTAGGAAGAGGTCAGTTATGTTCTCTGTCCATGCAGGAGAAGGCAGAGGGAATGGGTTTATGCTCAACTTTTGAGAGAAGACTCAACACATTTACTTGGGTATTTACCACTGTAAGCCTGTCTCCGTACCTAGCATGGCTCAGGCGAGGTACTTACTATCTGTTAAATGAGTGATGCTACCCAGGAAGTAAAAGAGTAGAATGTGCAATCCGTAGAGGGGTGCCATTTCTGTCACTAGAGCATCTTTAATGAGGAAGGGAAGCTTGCTCTTCACATGTCTGATAACTGGACTCTATCACATCTTGTCTCACCATCTGCCTGGGTTTCAGACCGGGGTGGGGAGGACCACATGCAAAGCCTACAGATGAAATTTCCTGCTGGATGTTTTCTCCCTTTCACAGAACAGCTAACTCAATTATCTGATGATAACTGATAACTCAGGATCATTCTGGAATACAGCACATATTTTTGTTGAGAACAACTTTATGCCTTCATAAGTTCTCAGTAATTAGGAAAAAGTAAGCTAGAACTTTTGGTATAGGCAAGGAAACCCAGATTGGGGTTAAAATTTAGTACAGAGAGTTAAAGCCATGGTTTATATGCATATAACCAACTAAGTGTTTACTATATAAATAATGGTAATGAAGTGGATTTTATACATAACCAAATTTATTTCACTGCTGATCTTTAACTGACTTTCTCAGTTGTTTTTTTGATTCAAACCTGTCCATTTTTCATATTAGATGCCTCATAAACCATTCCACAATTTACCTTGAGTTTAGTGAAATTAAAAATATGTAAGTACATTCCTCGGTATATAGGTACTATTTCTCCCTTATTACATTTGAGCAGTACTGCTAAGTAAAGACATTAATACTCTTAGAGTTGGTTTCAAGTGATTATGCGGAGGCATATTTGTTGCTGAATTAATAGCAGACAGTTGCTTTGGGAAGGTATATGTATATTTGGGGAAGTGAAAGACATGGTGGAGGGAGAGAAATAAGGCATAGGAATTGCTAGAGCTCTTTCCCCTCAATGTTACTGTAGGAGAGCATCTTCACATCATTTCTTGAATTGCGCAATTGGAAATAGGCCTGGTAAACAAATTATGAATTTCATGTTTTTAAAATTAAACATCCAAATTTTCTGATTAAAGTCAACCTGATTTTTAAAGACATCCAAAGCGAGAGATTTGTCCCTTCCCTCTCAGTAAATCTTTAGTATATGTTCCATGGCTTACCTCAAGGAAATTCTCTTTTAGACAGATTCCTAAGGCTACATTTTAAACGCTTCTCATTTATGTCAATGCAGGTGCTCGTGTTAATGCAAAGGGACAACAAACATGAACTCACTTTCCTTGCTTTAAGTTGAAATGCCCTTCAGAAGCTACTTTTAACCTGTGTTTTCTTTATTATTGTTTGTATAGTAACGTTAGGATCATCGTGTTACTTTTTGAGACTTTCCTAAGTCTTTCGATGTTTCCAAGGCTCCTTTGCAAATGTGGCCCAATTTCCATCTTCTTCTTGGCTATAAATCTTGGATACATTTCAGAACTTGTAAGTAATCTGAACAAAAAATTAAGGTCCATTGTTCTCTTAATTACCTAAAGCTCTGTAAGTCTGTTGTCTGGCAGAGACAAGAACTGCCTTGTTCTTCCTCAGAATAGTTTTGGCTCTTCTTGTCCTTTTGCTCTTCCATCTAAAATTAAGAGCTGCTTGTCATGTTCTATGAAAAACCTGTTAGGGATTTTGGCTGGCACTACCCTGAATTTAGAGATTAATTGGGGAAGAGCTGACATCTTAACAATGTTTAATCTTCTTATTCCTGAACATGGTATACACTAACAAGATGGTTGCTTTCAATTCTTACTTTATCATGAATAGATTGCC
>NW_003852498.1:4704712-4707232 GCF_000181295.1 Otolemur garnettii
CACCCTGGGTAGTAGAGTGTCCTGGTGTCATAGTTCACAGCAACCTCAAACTCCTGGGCTCAAGTGATCCTCTTACCTCAGCCTCCCATGTAGCTGGGACTACAGGCACCCACCACAACACCTGGCTTAGATTGACAATTTTAGCAAATATTTGTGCTATATGCATTGAAATAATAATCTTCTTTTTCTCTTTTAGTATTTCAATGAGGCAAATTTTATTAATATAGTTTCTAATGTTAAATTGTCCTTATTATAGTCCTTTAATTTAATAAAACTTTAATTGCTCAAGATAAGATTTTTTTATAGTTACCAATATTTTATTTTTAATTTTATTATTCTTGATTTTACGTATGATTGGACTTTCTGATGTTAACCTGATCTGTTTGGGGTATGAAAAGTAAAGTTATTCACCAGTCAGTGACCTGAAAAATAATTTTCTCTATTCTCTGGATTTTTTTTTTTTTAATGAAGTAGGGACAATCTTTCTCAAATGCTCAGTTCACTGACTTGTAAAAACCATATAGTATACATGGGAGCAAGAAAATAGTAGTTACATTCTAAGTTATTTATTAAATTTCCTGGATGATTACTGATATATTCAGATTCACCATTTTTTCTTGAATCATTTTTCTAGGCAGATTTTTCTAAGACATTGTCTGGGTTGACTTATTTCTTTATGTAGACTGGTAATAAAAACTTTTTAAAAAGCTAGGCTCCTAAATGACTTTGAAAAACACCTTGTATTATTTTTTCACCCTCTAGCAATTTGTGTTCTCACTTAATAGTTATGCTGTCTGAACCATATTTTCTAAATTTATTGCCTCATACAACTGAATCTCCTAAACTTCCTGGAGATAAATTACAACTATCTCCTTTTTCTTGATGCTCCTAGGCCTTTTATCCTAACAGATCGGGTTAGTCTGAGTGTTTATTCTTCATGAAGACTTGCTGGCAGATATCAGTAAGGTGCATACAAGTATTTTTCTTTCAATCCTTTTTAAATGTACAGACACTTGCTGTATAGAATTTATGCTAACATTGCCATAGTTCTTGGAGGCTTTTACTGTGAATATCATCGAAAGAGCTTTTAAAGCACAAATTTTAGGAACACAGCAATTGGAAATATACCATAGAATGAAATCTTGAACAGATTGCTTAAAGAGGCATGTTGTCCTTAAGAAGACATGGCGGGGGAGGGGGGGGGAGATGCCATCTTCCAGTAATTCACCAAAATGACAAACACAAAGGGAAAGAGGACAGGCACCCGATACATGTTCTCTAGGCCTTTTAGAAAACATGGAGTTGTTCCTTTGGCCACATATATGCGAATCTACAAGAAAGGTGATATTGTAGACATCAAGGGAATGGGTACTGTTCAAAAAGGCATGCCACACAAATGTTACCACGGCAAAACTGGAAGAGTCTACAATGTTGCCCAGCATGCTGTTGGCATTGTTGTGAACAAACAAGTTAAGGGCAAGATTCTTGCCAAGGGGGCAGCACCTGTGGTTCAAAGGATTAAAGCGCTGGCCCCATATGCCAGAGGTGCTGGGTTCAAACCCAGCCCCAGCCAAAAACCGCAAAATAAATAAATAAAAATAAAAAAGATACTTGCCAAGAGGATTAATGTTTATATTGAGCATATTAAGCACTCTAAGAGCCGAGATAGCTTCCTGAAACGTGTGAAGGAAAATGATCAGAAAAAGAAGGAAGCCAAAGAGAAAGGTGCCTGGGTTCAACTGAAGTCCCAGCCTGCTCCACCCAGAGAAGCCCACTTTGTGAGAACCAATGGAAAGGAGCCTGAGTTCCTAGAACCCATTCCCTATGAATTCATGGCATAATAAGCATATAACATAACACACAGGAATACCAATGGAACCATGTTTTTAGGTGTAAGAACCTACTTATTCCCCATGAGCTCATGGCATAATAGGTGTACAGCATAGCACACAGGATAACCAATAGACCCCATGTAACAGTGATGATACAAGGTGCTGGAACCTATTTCCCATGAATTCAAAAGTCAACACTTTGTCACTTTCAATGGCAAGGTGCCTCCCTGAGCTACTGGAACCTCTTCCCTATGAATTCATGGCATGGTAGATAAGAATAATAGCCTACTGCTATTATAAAAATGGTTTTTGTTCATTCACTAAACAAAAAAAAAAAGAAGAAGAAGACATGGGGAATGTATGTCAGAGTAATTTCTTTGTGGTTTTTTTTTTTCAGCAATAATTACCTCTTTAAATATTGAATTTCCAGAGCAACAATTACACATATAAATAAAGGCTGGAAGGCTTTGAGGCATGACATTGCATGGCAAACATATCATTCCCCAAATCAACCCTTTTAATAAAACACCAACAACATGTTTTGGGCTGGGTCAACCAGTTTTGAAGGTTGGAAGAAACCAAATGTAGCTCCTCCGGCCTCAGCTTTCTTGGCAGGTTGTCATTGGCTATCTGAGCTCTGAGGGACAAAGATGGCCCTAGAAGTTTGCGCTGAGCAAAACAGCAATAC
>NW_003852498.1:4707293-4707989 GCF_000181295.1 Otolemur garnettii
CACCCAAGAGGTGTGCCATATACTGTAACTACATCGTGCCTATTAAGCTGGAACGCATCAATCCCCTCCCCCCAACTTGAATAGAGTTTTTCAGTCCAGAGTAATTTGTACTCAGCTCTGTGTGCTTTCCTATCTTCCAGTCATAAATTAAAATATACTACAAATTTCTTACTCACTGGTAAGAAAAACTTAGGGATGCTTCTGATGATGTTTCAATTGTTTCAAAGCAACTGAAAGAAGATTGCCAGTTGCTATTAGATGCAAATTAAAAGATTATTATCCAATGTGATGCGAGGGGAGGATCATCCCAGTGGGTTTTTTGTCCCCTCCTAGGCATTCCTGAAGGACAGATATATAGCAGTTGCTGTTCTTTTACAATGGTTGTGTACATGTGTGGATCTATTAAAGAGATCCCAATTTATAACTACAGACAGCCAATTATTTAAAAAGAATTAATTCACAAATGGACAAATTATAGCCTAAGAGCCAAAGAAATATTTATTTATTTATGTATTATTTATTGTATGTGCACATTTTACTAGTAAAAGGGTACTGTGACTTCTATCAGATTCTCAAGAGGTTTTGGTGACCTAAAATGTACTAGGAGCTAATGCTCTAGATAAATATTGGTTATGTGTTCTTTTGAAGGCCTTGTAGAATGAGATAGAAGTAAAGACAGTTAAAAAAACTGACCCA
>NW_003852498.1:4708363-4713765 GCF_000181295.1 Otolemur garnettii
ATCAAACTGGTTAACATAGCCTTCATGGCATTTTCTTAGTTATTGTGTTAAGACATTTATATTCTACACTTAGTAAATTTCACAAAAAATAAGGAATGCTTCACGCATTTGCTTGTCGTCCTTGCACAGGGGCCATGCTAATCTTCTCAGTAACATTCCAATTTTAGTATATGTGCTGCCGAAGCAAGCACTGACCCAAAGGTTTTATGAGAGGATGAAAAAATTGGTAAATACTGTTGGATCAGGGAATGTTTTTGTATATGAATCAATTCTATAACTTCAGTTATTCTAACTCATTTCCTTTTTCTGATTATACGCTGTATATTATTCATAACCTCTTATTTTGTCTCTCTTTCCCTGGCTTATTTCACTTAACATAGTTTCCTCCAGGTTCATCTATGTTGCAGCAAATGACAGGATTTCATTCTTTTTATGGGTGAATAATATTCCTTTATGCAAATGTACCACATTTTCTTTATCCATTCATCCATTGACGGACACATAAGTTGACTCCCTATCTTGGCTATTATAAACAGTGCTGCTATAAACACGGGAGTGCAAATATCTCTTTTACATATTAATTTCATTTCTTTTGGACATATGCTCAATAATGGGATTTCTGGATTGAGTGCCATTTTTAAATTAAGAAGAAATCTCAAATTGTTGCTGCAATTGGAATCTTAATGCTTGAGGTGCATTCCCACTAAGCTTATCACACAGTTCTTCCACTTGAAATCAGATGGCTTCCATACAGTGGAATAAAGGGTTCCTGTGCTCAAAGAACTCACTGATTTTCATAAGGCTGGGGAAATGTTTCTTCTTACCTATGGTCCTCCTCAAAGTCATCCTTTTCTACCCTCTTCTTGTAGTAGATACCTAGTTCTGCCTGCGCAACAAGCCCAGACTTTGGAAAAAATAGACAAAGGTATTGTCTTCAAGTTGCTAAATTTGAATTTTTGAACACATTATCCTGCAACAGTCTTAGATTCCAACGAGATGCTATTCAGTTCTTTAAAGAGGGGACTGATAGATCAAAGTACTGTTTTCAGAAACTATAAATTCTATATATTTCTTCCCAATTTAGAATCAAGACTTGACCATCTCATAACAAAACAGATGTAGACTATCTCATGAGGGTCAGGGACTTCCAGAGCTCTTGCTACTTATAGCTAAGAATAAATGGGCTGATGCAAAATAAAACAGGTAAAACAATTAGGTAAAAATAAATATCCAAATGTAGAACTGTTGGGTATTTTATTAGGCATCAGGGATTGTAAAGGCAAAGGAGTAACCTAGTGGAGAGAACATATTTTGAACTCAGTTCCAATCAACAGTCTCTTATTCATCTTCAGGTTAACCAAACTTTATGTATATGGTGAACACTAAAATTATTATGAAATAAAGTTTACATAGGTTACTTGAGAATAATTGCAAATACACAAATGGTCAAAATTCACCTTGAATTGTAAACTTCAAATAAAACAGAAATGAAGGGGTTTTCTTCCCTCCCACTGCCTTATACCTTTGGTGACTTTTGCACATAAGAAAAATAAATAAAAATAGAAATATTTAGCTTTTCTACTATTAAATCACTAATTTATTACACCACTCTTTGAAGATTAGCAACTAGTATATTTCTTTGTGATACCAGTGTTCACAGCCCCAGTGTTTTCTTAGGAAAGGAATACTGCTTTCTGGATGTACAAATCATTTATACAATGCTCAATCCATCATTCTGGATCAAATTGCTTTTGGTCTTTTTATATCACTGCTCTTGAAGAACGAAAGGTCCTGACAACGGCATTTGTGCTTCTTGAAGTGGGAAACAGCCCTTCTGGGTAACCTTTTATGAAATCACATGAATGGCAGCTAGCCTAATACTGGTTGTCCTCCTTTAGGCAATGACATTTGAGCAGCTGTGGTCTTCATCCTGCAGCATCTCAAAGCCAATTATTCATCCAGGTTTTCTTGACCAATTTATAAAATGTATCTTGGCATTTTCAATTACCCAAGTACTCAAAAGGACAAGCTTTGTGTGAGTGTTGAGTCAGGCTCACACCCCTGGTAATGAGAGGTCCTGTAACTACACAGCCAACTCCCTAGAGGGAATGTACACATGTTGGACAGTTTATTAATCCTATTAATCACCAAAATCAAATTCTGAATTATCCATGCTAAATGAAAGGAATAATTTACAGCTAATCCAAATTATCTTTTGTATTAAACTTGGCTTCTTGCTTACAATTTACTATGAATAACTGAGGAGGGGGCAACAGAAAAGCATGTGATTCTTAGTAAAAACATAGAGAATAAAAACGTGTTGGCAACAAAACACTAGGTTAAGATTTGAAAATAGTCATGGATCCACAAATTAAGTAGTCTATGTATAAAGAATGGAGGGTAGTTTTAAACACGCACTATAAAGTGTCTTTGCAGGGAGCTTGCTGACTTAGAGAGTGGGTTTTCTTAAAGTTGACACATATCCGCTATCCATTTTCTGTTCTGCTGGTGCTCTCAGGAAGCTGACACCGGGAAAGCACAGCAGAAAATCAGAAGACAGAGACGAAGAAGGTGGTGGAGGAAGAGGAGGAGGAAGAGGAGGGACAGAGAGACACTATTCCCTGCCTCCTGCTTCGGGGAAGCAGTCTCTGCCTTAACAACCGTAATTCCTATCTGAGGGGTTTTCCTCCATGATTCCTGTTGTCAGGGGCTGTGGTCACCTCCTTTAGCCCTTTACACCCAAAACTGTTTATATGCTTCCCACTTTTGCTATTCTCTTAGCTTCTCGCCATCCCTTATTTATTCCCCTCAACCTACACCTGTTTCTGTTTCCTGCATTAAAGCAAAGCTTTGTATGTGACCCCTGCTATGGTCTGAAGGTGTCCCCACAAATTTACATGTTGAAACTTAATTACCAAAGTGATGGTAATAAGAGGTGGGGACTACGGGAAGTGATTAAGTATGAAAGTGCCCCCTTGTGAATGGAATTAATACCACAGAAAAGAAGCTTCACACGGCAATCACCTCTTTGCCTTTCCTCCTCCCACCATGTGAGAATTCAGCAAGAGGTACCACCTGGGGAGAAGAAAGCCCTGACCAGGCACCAGATCTGCTGCTGCCATGATCTTGGACTTCACAGCCTCCAGAACTGTGAGAAAATAAATGTATGTTCTGGGCTGTGCCTGTGGCTGAATGGGTAGGGCGCCAGCCCCATATACCGAGGGTGGTGGGTTGGAACCCAGCCCTGGCCAGCTAAAACAGCAGTGGCAACTGCAACAAAAAATAGCTGGGTATTGTGGCAGGCTCCTGGGGTCCCAGTGGCTCGGGAGGCTGAGATAGGAGAATCGCTTGAGCCCAGGAGTTGGAGGTTGCTGTGAGCTGTGACAGAGTGAGACTCTGTCTCAAAAAACTAAAAAAAAAATTATGTTCCTCATAAATGACCTAGTCTCAGGTATTCTGTTAAAGCAGCATGAATATACTAAGACAAGCCATTTGATGTTACTTATTATGTATTGGAATCCTGATTGACGCAGAGAGACAAAAAATAAATAGATTGATTTGAATTTTACCTTTTTAACCGTCCAGTTATCAGAAATTGCCAGGAGAGTATTTAAAGACACAGATTACTGGGATCAGTTCATTCCTTCTGTAAGGGACAGGGCAGGGTGGGAGTAAGTCTGGTTTGTTCATCATTATATACCCACTGTTTAAGCCAAGACCCTCAATAAGCATTTGTTGAATCAGAATGTCTGAAGTCTAGGAACTTTTTTTTTTTAAGTACCCTCAGATGATTTTGAGGACCAGTTCTCCCAGATGATCCCCCAGAAACATTGGCCTTTACCTTAGTATCTGATATCTGGAGGAGATTGTAACCATCATCTAATTTTACCAACTTATTTGGAAATTGAAGTATATGAACACTGTCAGATTAAATAACTTGTAACATATAATATTTTCATATTCAGCAATACATTTTGGGACAAATGACAAGAAAAATGAGTCTAAAAGACTTAGTTTTTACCAAAAAGGGAAGCTATTTACAAGTTGGCCTTAAGGACTGTAAGGGGTCATCTCTGTGCAGGCTGAAGTGTGTTTTGAGTGTGAGCTCAGCACAGCACATGTCTACCTTACACCCTGCTGGACCCCCCCCCCAACAGGGGTAACTCAGGAGGCTTTCATTCTCTACTCCCTTTCTTTCATACAGGCTTTTATCCAGTTATGCCCAATACTTGAAGAAAAGTATTTTTATGAAGTATTTCTGTTGTCTTTTTCTTTCACAAGAATTGCTCAAACAACTCTCATCTTCCCTGTGCAGTATAAATTAAGCAACTAATAGTGAAGTTATTTTTTCCTCCAAAAATCTGTCAATAATTTAAAATTCACTTGCTAACATGATATTTTGTGGAAACATACCAAAAATGTTTAATACCTAACTCTTTCTTCTGCCTGCATATTACCATGATTAGAAAATATTTGTGGGCAGATATTCATCAGAAAGTAAACATGTAGTCACCTAGCTGTTAGTCACAAAATTATTTCACTATGTTTAAATGGACTTTGCTGCTGCCCACAAGAATTCTTCAATATTTTTAAGACTTTAACTACTAGGTGACTTGTTTTTAACTTATGCTACTTTTGAACCCAGGTCCTTCTGAAGCATATATAACTCACACATCTCTTGCCCTATCTTAGCCTAATAAAACACAGTGGCCCCAAGGGGAAAAAATTGACTGTGGGAGTCAATTTAAAGTAGTTCTGTAGCTAATATCTTCAAGACTATTTAATAGCCCAAAATAAATGCAATGTCATAAATGTTTAAAGTATTAGTAAAATAATACTAAGTATTAAATTTAAAGTATTAGTACAATAAAATTTAGTTTTTTGCTAGAAAATGGCCCTCATTCTTTTTTAAAAGAGTATATATTGTATTGAATACTATAATTCGTAATAAAAACTAAATATTAATAATAATTAGAATTAATAAACACTATGTCTCATTATATGCTAAGCATTATGCATAGAATACCCCTTCTATCTAAAAAATGTGAGATACTTGGGCAAGTGTCATGTGTGAATATTTGTTTTTATATGTATACATCCATACAAATATATATGAACATATATTATCATACTATAACATAAACATTTATTTATATTTATATTAAATATAGAGAGAAATTTTCTGGGCAGATATTAAGACATGGTTAATATTATGGTGATCAGTTGTGTTTGTCTACCCAATAGCCATTCCCCTTTGTCCTTCCCAACAGAAGAGGGGATAAGTTGTAAGTGGCCTAAACCAGTCATGGCAAGCTCATTCCCTCATTCCCTTTTGCCAGTGGTAGGTCTGGCATATCCAAGAGACTCAGTTCTTGCTGGGGAATGAGAGAAAAGGAGAAGTC
>NW_003852498.1:4715178-4720835 GCF_000181295.1 Otolemur garnettii
CCATATCTTCAGTTTTACAATTCATTTATACATGACTATCATAATCTTTCTTAAAGACCTTTATCATCATATTATTCCATACCTAAGACTTATTGACAGATAGAAACAAACATCTGGACAAACGGGGAGGTTCAAAAATCAATCCTTTGATGAGAAGAGATGGAATCTATGTTTTTTCAATGAGATATTCTTCTAATTTTTTATCCCACTTGTACATATAAACTGTTACTGATGCAGATGAGATAACTATACGTTTATTTATAATATTTGATTTATTCATTCATCTATATACCCTCGCTACTGAAAATCACAAATATAAAAACATAAATTAACTTAGAAATATTTTTTCTTAATATTTAAAAACATTTTAATGCTTCCCAAGCATCTTCTACATCAATGTCTTTCTTATCTTCGGAGCCACTGTCTGTCAGCTAATGAAAGCAGTCATGCACATGACCTCTCTCTAGGAGAATTCATTTAAGAGAGAGAACCGATAGCTAAGCTCTTGGAAAGATCAAGAAGAAAAAATGTGAGCATCTAGCTCAAATGCCTCTGGATGAAGTCCTTTGAGAAAGGCACTTTCTGGCACCAGCCCCCTGGGTCTTGATACGTTACTTTAGTGATTATATATATATATATGTTACATTTTGGTTGAGAGGACATATGAAGGTCTTGATTTTAATGAGTTCCATCCATGCCTCTCCACCTTCCTGTATAGATAATGCTGCAATACACCTATTTTTTTAATCCCTCACTTCTTACCCAGCTAGCTGAATAAAAATGACTTTGAAGCCTTTTTTCCAGTAAGAAAATATCCAGAATCCCAAAATGTAAAACCATGTTCCTCTGACCACACCTTCAATACTGTCAACCTTAGATGCTCAGAAGTAGAATAGCTTTTATGTTGTTAATTTCATGTAATCATACCACAATGCCTGTGAATTTACTTAAGCTATAATAATCCAAACCTAATGTGAATTTATTACACAAGGCTCTATAGCATTAGCTATTTTTCCTTTTTTAAGGAAAAATTAGGTTGTTCTAAGGTGATGGTTATAGAGTGTAATTTTGTTATGACGGAGTGAGATATTCACTCTTCCAATACCCAGCCTGCTCATACATACATATACACCTCCAATAGAGCTTTTAAATTGAATTGTGTTATAACTAACTTACGCATAAACTTTCTTCTGTCCTAGAAATATGTGCTGTGAATCTACAGTCTCTGAAACCATCCATCCACAGGGCATGGGAGGCAGAGGATAGACTTTTGAATCAGACAGGCCTGAATTAGAAACCAGACACTGTCTCTTACTAGTGGTGTGATCTTGGGTAAGTTACCTAACCTCAGTAGGTCTCAGGGTCCTCATTGGAAAAGTGGGATAATACTGACTTATCAGGGATGTCATTTTTTACTAGAAAAGCACCGAATAAATTCTGCTTGCTTTACCCAGGTTCCTTTTTCTCTCCATAATTAAAGGCCAAGGAATAAATGTATGACAAGTATTAATGTCCAATCAAGCATTACAGACAGACTTTCTTCCTACTCTGGAAAAATCTTGTCTTTCATTAAAAACTATAGTTGGATTTAAAATGAGATATACTCAAGTATTAGAACAATATAAAAAAAAATCTAGTTTTCTTTAGTTTTTGGCTAAAAGTAACAGCCACTAAGTTATACACAAAAGTTTGAGCAAATGTTAAAAGGACTCAAACATCAACACCAATTCAGTGATAGATACAGTGACACTGAATGAGATTTCAAAAGAAAATATTCAATAACATATGCTTCAAACACAGAATACAAAATCAAAATAATAGAAGTTAAAATTTCTTCTAATTATATCTGAAAAACTTGAAGAAAACCTACTAAGTTTTAAAACTCTCCAAAAAAACCTTGTAACTATATACTCAAATTTGTTTGCTTGAATAGGATTAACAACGTATGTAAGATTGATGTGAACATTTTAATATTTAAAAGATTGCATACCCCATATTTTGATAGGAAAAAACTATTTAAACGAGTCAAATTATATTAAAATTTGATAATGTTCTTTTGTTATTAAACTATTCTGTGGCCAAAGATAAACTCTGATCCTGAAAAGATAGCCCTGGAAAGTCCAAGTCCTTTGCCCCCCGCCCCCCGTGTGGCACGCAGGCCTGGGCAGGCTAGGATTTGGCTCAGAGCTTTGATTGTGTTTCAGGCAGACGCTGGCAGCAGGAGCGGCCTCTCTAGGAACTTCTTGATCCAGGTCCTGCTCAATTAGAAAATTACTCCAACCCAGTCACACAAAAGTATCAGAGAGAAAAGGTACTCTTTGCTAACTCCTCAGAAATTTCATGTCGTCTCTGTTAAGCTACATCACAGTAAAGAACTATTTTGCTTTAAAATCACGTGTGGATAGTTGTTCATGTACATGAATTGAATATTCACTACCCACTGCATCACAGTCTCTTGATTTTAGAAACCTCACTTCATTGGTGTCTGTCCTAAAAGTCTTTGGCTAATGTTTAAAGGTACCGCGAACAATTTTATTTCAATTTTAGAATTTCAGTACATCAGTGGAGAGAAATTTATGAGCTTAAACCAAATTTGCTGGAGGATAGTTTACATATACACGTGGGTATAAATATCCATTTCCCCTTTTCATAGCTTTTCTCAGACCCTATTCTAGTATGTGAACTTGCCCTGGTAGTTATTTAAGACTTTGTGAGGATTCCAGGACAGTGAAGCACTGAGGCCAGATCATAGAGCGGAGACTCAGTGTGAGATTGCTTTCCAGTTTTCTTCTTAAGAACACCTCCTTTCCCTTCCCTTCCCTTCCATCCACCCCCTCTGATAGAAAAGAAGAGGTGGACCCCTGATCCACGAACCAGGTCAGTCTGATTAGTTTTTTCTTGAATGTTTGAACAGCTGACGGTCAGGTAGTGGTGTGACTAGAGTTGCAAGGTCATGTAGGATGAGAGACTGAAACAGCTATTGAGGTCCACGCGTGTGAGGAGCATGCAGGGAGAGTCCGTCTGCAGAGAGAAGCTGGACGTGGGAGAGGAAACAGGAAAATGCAGGTGAGAACAGGCAGCCCTCTAGATAAAGCTACTTTCTGACGACTTCAGTTTCCAAATCTAATTCCCCATGGGGCTCAGCTATCTTTCCTCTCTTGAATTCCACAAAGAACTGTTATATAATCAATCTTCCTTTATTTTAAGTAGCCAGAATGAGTTTATTCCTTGCAATGAAATGAGCCCTAAGGCAAAGTGAAGCCATATTCTGTTAAAAATTCTCCCCGTCTAACTCCTTCTACAGCAAGGGAATATTTGCTAATACTTCCATCTTCTTTGAAATACTTCCTTCCAAGATTTGTGTTCATTCTTCTGAGACTACCGACATTTAAACTTAATGTTAATTACAGTGTTGGATTAGATCTATCTGGCCTTAGAGAAAGTCAAACCATCATATTTTGTAATTTAATTCCTTTGGAGAAAGTAAGTTGTAAAATTTATGACTCACGTTCCATTTGCCCTACACTTTTCAATGTGAAGATGCTTCATTTTCCTTGATGAAGAACAGTAGGAGTGAAATAGCTTTGCCTTCTTCTTGGCACCTGTTAACATTTACTGCCTTTTCCAAGCAATAGGCCCATTCTTTTCATGCTGATCTTCTTCTTCCAAACATTGCTAAATAACCTCTGATGGCCTCAACATTTTTGCCAAGCCTCAGTTAATTTGGGAACCTGCAAAGGGCCATTTCTGCTATCTAGCCATTTACCTTTCAATCTGAGGGTGAGGTATCATTTACCTTTCAATCTAAGGTAAAAGTGAAACAAATTTGGTAAGATAAAAAAGTTTCTTTTAAAAGATAGGCGAATGTGATGAAAATATTTCAAATTGTATATAAAAATAGCGCACCGTCCCCCATGACAGTATCAATGCACACAGCTATGATCTAATAAAAAAAAATTAAAAATAGGAGAATGAAAAAATAAGAGATAAAAATAATTGTAATAAGTAGATGAGTCAGGAACTCACTTTGTGGGGGAATGCACATGACTGGATAGGTTATGAAGAATGTCTCCAGAGCCAAATGGAACAGCCAAAATTTCTGTCATTATTTGCCTTTTCTTGGCATCTCTAAAAATGTGGTCCTTCACAGCCAATGTGTGGACTGTTTTTAACAGTCACAAATTAGGAATGCTTCCTAACCTCGTCCTGGTATAATTGTCTTGCTTCAGTATAATACGTGAGTTATGCAGTAGATACCTGTTAAATTATTTATTGAAAAGAATAAATCTCTCCTCTAGACTATAAAGACATTTGAGCTGATTGCACCGACGACTGACATGAGCTGAGAAAAATCTCCCACTTGGCAGAGAGCATTTGGCACTGCTCCTGGAAACTGAACCCAGATATCAAATACAGCCAGTCCTCTCTTTTTCTTGCTCTGAGCTTGGATACACCATTTTCAACTTTATTTCTTTAAAAAATAATAAATTCTTTATGTCTCTAGTGCAGGTGACTCCCTCCCGTTCTAGAAGATTCCCAAGGCTTAAATTGGCTATTCTCTAGGGAGAAATTCATACCAGTTGTTGAAAAACAGTAACCTCTGCTTGCAGTTTCTGTCATAGCAATAAACAGGTATTCATGGCACACAGAAAGAGAGCGCCTAAGAATCTAGAAATACATCAGCTTTCCTTCTTATCCCAGATGCTGTGGAGAGAGAAGTATAGATGATTCATCACTTTATATGCACATATGCCACAGCATTGTTCATAATCTAGATCATAAATGTTGGAGTCACACCTCCTAGGTTACACTGACTTATTTCTCATCATGGCTTCCATTAGTCGAATGTCTTCTACGTGCCAGCACTGTATTGATGGCATTATATACTCACTAAATTTTCACAATAACTCTGCAAGATGCATGTTAGTGTTCCTATATCACGGAAGAGAAAACTGAGTTTCAAATATGTCAAATGATTAGTACGAAGAGGATTAAATCTGCAATCTAAAGTTCTCCCCTGCATTAATTTTTCTTTAAGTTCCCTAAAGTAACACTGTACTCCCAGACATACGTTTAGGAAAATGAGATACCTCTAAAATTCTTTGACTTCTTTGATGGAATTATTTTGCAGGTTAATTGCTGTTAATATGGGCATTTACCAGAGTTGGAGAAGTTGCAATTAAAAACATCAATTTCCCAGTATTCCCCAACTGTTCAATTTCTATGAATTTTACACTTCAGGCTATTTGCACTGGAGATTAAAGTCTTGCTCATTCAATAAACCAAACAGCTTAAGTTGTGTAAAGAAGGGTATTTAGTTTTTTTCCACCCGGGACAGAATAAATAAAAGTAGTCTTAACTGATTTAGATTATACATAAAGAACTTAACAATAAAGAGCTGTGAGATTTGGGGATTGTACTTTGCATCTTCAGTTAGGGAAAGACAATCTATTCTGTGAGAGATTTTACTTTTTAAACAGTGGAGCAAAATAAACTATTATAAAAAGAGTTAACCTATATGCAGGAAAGATTGTACAATTAGAAATTAAAGTTTTTTTTTTTCTGTAGAACAGAACGCAGTGTTAGAAGCAGAAAAATCTCTCATGGGAAATACTAGACAACAAACAACTAAGCTATAGCTTTGAGATCAAGCTCAA
>NW_003852498.1:4722491-4744350 GCF_000181295.1 Otolemur garnettii
TTTTTTTTAACAAGGAGTTTTATATGCTCTAAAGTTCTGCCTGAATAACTGGTCTTCTGTGTTGTTTTGGGAACTGATCCATTTGAGTCCAATAGGGTAGATAGATTATATGAGAGGTGAGAAGCTTAACTAGTACTTCCCCCAGGTGGCAGGGGGATGCAAGGGTATTTGAAGCAACTTCAAATTAGCGCAAATACTTTATAAAAGCTCAGTTGACATTACAGATTCATAACACAGCATGCCAGATCTGGTGTAGGCAGGAAAATATTAATGCAAGTGTTCACAGTTACTTTCCTTGGACATAGAAAAAAAACCTGAATAGAGAAACACTTACTCCCAGCAGTAAAACCTTCACTTCAGTTGAGGCAGCAATCAATTATCAGATGAGTCCTTACTACATGTGCTGAGTGCTGGGCTAGGCACTTTATGCAACTTACCTCATTTAATTGACTGAGTTATATGTTAAGAACTCCCAGATAAATACATTGATTTGTGTACCATATAACGAGAATCTTTTTTTTTGAGACAGACTCTCACTATGTCCCCCTCCGTAGAGTGCCGTGGCATTACAGCTCACATCAACCTCAAACTCTTGGGCTTAAGCGATTCTCTTGCCTCAACCTCCCAAGTAGCTGGGACTACAGGCGTCCACCACAATACCTGGCTAATTTTTGTTGTAGTTGTCATTTTTGTTTAGCAGGCCCGGGCTGGGTTCAGCCCCACTAGCCCCAGTGTACGTGGCCTGCACCCTAACTACTGAGTAATGGGCGCCGAGCCCTATAATCATTGACTAAATGAATTTTGGAAAGTGACTTTCAAAGATAATATATTTGTTTAGTGATGTCATAGTTAACCTGCAGCCTTCTTTCTGGCAATAACTAGATACCAAGTTCACTGGCTTCTTGAGGCCATGAGAAAGACAATGCTATTATTCAATTAAAAGTTTTCATTTTCCTCCCTGGCACACTGGAAAATACATTTTCCAGTTTCCCTTGCAGTTAAAGCTGAGCAGGCAGTGGCCACTGGCATGCCACAAATCCCCCTGTCTGCTTGCCCGTGTTCTCTCTCTCCCTGTACATGTGGCTACATGAGGCTAACTGCAGGAAGAGAGGAGCACGCAAGGAGCCCAGATCCCTGAGCAGCCACGTGTAGAAGGTCATTTGGGAGAGCTGTCCGACCTGCATGGAACTGGCACTATTAGAAGAAATTTTTATTGTGTTAAGTTAAAAATAACTAGTGTTATTACTCCTGGTTTTGTGATACTAAAGATATATTCAATATAAGAGAATCTTCCTATTTTTATAAATCAAAGCATGAATCAACATTTATTTAACATTGTATCAGATCACTGACCCAATTTTTAAAAGGTTGAAAAATGTGAGACTCTTTTAATAACTCTTTTATTATAATTCCTGAAACTGATTTCTAATGTGTTGGCCAGCCATTCCTGCCAGGGATATTAAAATAGAATCAAAAAGCTATCAAATGAAGTCTTCCATTGTCTTTGGCAGAATTATTTGAAGATGGATGAGAAATATCCATAGTAACAGTTGGGCCAAACTTTTTGTTTCTAATTTGTGCTATATTAGACCAAACTCCCAATGCTTCCTGTTTGTAAAGAGTATAAACTTTTGAAGATCAATCCTTTAATGTGGTAATTTTTTCATATTTTTAACTTCTTCATTTAGACATGTATTTATATATTCATATTATCAATTTTTGTTACTGAGTAGTCTTATTTTCTCCAATACATTTTATTTTTATTATTTATTTTTCTATTATTTCTTGCTTCTTTTAGATAATTTTTTTAACTTTCATAATATTAATGGGGTTCAGATGTTTTTGGTGGCATGAAACACCTTTGTAATGCTTGAGTCACAGCCGTAAGTTTGCCAAATCCCCAAATAGTGTTCATTGTACCCATTAAGTAGATTTTTGGCCTCCTCCCCCTGCCTCCCCTGCTTGTTTTACATTCCTCTGTGCACACGGGTGCTCACAGATGAGTTTAATAGTGAGTACAAATAGGTTTTGTTTTTCTATTCTTTTGAAATTTCACTTAGGAGAATAGTCTTCAGTTGTATCCAAATTGTTGCAAAAGGAATTAACTTGTCCTTTTATGGCTAAGGTCCATGGTGTGTATGTATATATATGTGTGTGTATATCTATCTATCTATCTATCTATGTATCTATCTATCTATCTATATATATAGATATATCACATTTTGTTAATCCACTTATTGATTTATGGATACTTGAGTTGATTTCACATCTTTGCAGTTGTGAGCTGATTTCTCAAAAAACTGAAAGTAAACCTAGCTTTCAATCCATCAATCCTACTTCTGGGTATCTACCCAAAGGAAAAGAATTCATTTTATCAAAGAGACATCTGTCTCAAATGGTTATTCCAATAGATTTTAAATGGCTACTTGGTCTACTTATCCACGTAATTACATTGTCATCAGATAAAAGGAATTTGATCTCTTGCATTAAAAAATTTATATATCTTTCTTCTGTCTAATTACATCAAATAATATTTTCAGAATATTCTAAAATTAAAACAATGATATAAGCACCCTCTTCTCATTCCTGGCATTAACAAGAATTCTCTCAGAATATATTATGTAGTACCTAAATAGAATCCATCCCTAATCCATAAGAAGATGTTTTTTTAAAAAGTCAGGACTCAACAGCTCTGACCACAGGGGTCTGCAGCACCCTCAGGAGGTCTTCTTAGGTTTAACTACCTTCAACTTCAAACCTTCAGACTCACAAGACTGTCACGGCCACATCTGGCACCTGAATACTCAGAAGGCTCCAGGACGGGGGCGTGGTTTGCCAGTTACAGTAGCATTAGGTGCCCTTCATGGTCTGTGGAACTCCTTACACAGTATAGCTCAGGTGCAAGACGCAACCCACTCTACACAGGTATGAAGCTGTCCTGGCTTAACAGACTAGTGCCCCTCCAGTTGACCTCTTGTGACAATCTCATAAGTACAGTGTCCAGAGTCCCTTCAAGGGATAGGCCCCATGGGAGACACAGTACACAGGAGGTCCAATGCTATGGTTTCTTACCAGGTATATTTGGTTCTCCCTATCTAAATGCAGTTTGCCAATCTAGGGCCATTTTTTACCAGCAACAAGGTAGTTCTCATACCATCCTGTCAGGGGAGTGAAGCTAGAAAGTTAACACACGATTAAATTCTCATGCAGATAGGGGAAAGAATTTTAACTTTTTACACTTATAGGTTACACTTCTGTCAACTTGAGTGTAATGTTTCATTTAATATCTTCCTAAATTATACTAATCATTTACTTAGGACTTTTGCATTGATATTTGTATCTGAGATGAGCTGTGTATGTTTGACAGGTGTGAGTTGGCTTTTCTTTTTTTGGCCGGGGCTGGGTTTGAAACCACCACCTCTGGTATATGGGGCCGGTGCCCTACTCCTTTGAGCCACCGGCACCATCAGTTGACTTTTCTCTTCATCCCAGGTTTAGATATTGGTGGTTTCCTTTTTTGATATTTTAGAAGATTTAAATAGTATTGAAATTATCTCTTCTTTGAAAGATTGAAAGTTCTTTGACAATGTTACCATTTTATTTCAAGATTATTAATTTAAATTTTCTATTTCCCTTGAGATCATTTTTGATATCCTAAATTCATTTTCAGTTTTTATATCTAATTTATATTCTCCCATTTTTTTCATATTTGCATATTTGTTCAATCACGTTCTCTTGCTAGATAAGCTAGTGTTTTGATAAACATTTTAATAGTTTTCCCCTCAAGAATCAGCTCTTTAGGGTGGCGCCTGTGGCTCAGTGAGTAAGGTGCCAGTCTCATATACTGAGGGTGGTGGGTTTGAACCCAGCCTCAACCAAACTGCAACAAAAAAACAGCCAGATGTTGGGGTGAATGCCTGTAGTCCCAGCTACTTGAGAGGCTGAGGCAAGAGAATCACCTAAGCCCAAGAGCTGGAGGTTGCAGTGAGCTGTGATGCCACCGCACCCTACTGAAGGTAACAAAGTGAAACTCTATTTCAAAAAAAAAAAAAAAGAATCAGGTCTTTAGTGAGTTCTCCTCCCTACTAAAGCTCAAATTGTAAATTGTATTTACAATTATATTGCTTTCTGTTGTCTAATTTATTAATTTCTACTTTTATTGTTGTTGATTCCTTCTTTTTGCATTCTTATTCTCTTTCCAGTTCCTCATGTTGAACACTTAATAATTGTCTTCCTTTGGTTTAACAATGTAAATATTGAAGCTATAAATTTTCCTTTTAATTCAGTTGTAGCCATACATAGATAGATAGCTATATATGGTGTTTTTTAATCATTAATTTCTAGATACACTGCCATTCAGTTATTGCTAAGTTTTTGAACACTGAATCTAATCTTTTCTCACCAATGTAAATACTTGGCTTTTGCAGGCTGTTATTTCCTTTTTTCCTCTGAGATCATTTTCATTAGCTTATCAACATGCTTAAATATCTCTCTTCTTAAGAAAAAAAAAAAAATCACTCCCAGAACCTCACATCTCTCTGCTCTCTTTCAGCAGAACTTCTAAAAAGTTGTCAGTACTTTGTCTCCATTTCCTCACTTCTCTTTCCCTTTTCAATACAGTAAAATCAGGGTTTCATCCTCATGGACCCCAGTAAAACTATCCCTAACAAGATCATCGATGATCTCCTTCTCGTCACATCTAATGATTGTTTCCTAGTCCTTATCTTACTTAACCCTCAGCAGCACCTGGCACAGCTGATCATTCTCAGCTCCATCTTGAAATCTTTTCTACCCTTGGCTTCTAGGACAATATACTCTCCCAAGTTTCCTATTACATGCCTATAGCCTTCTCGGGCTCCTTTCTGGGTTCTCCTCCTTACAAAATTTAAGTATCAGTCCTCCTAATTATACTTCTTTCCTCCATTCTCTTCATTCGATGTACAATCACTCACCCTTTTCCAGTCTCAGGGACCTGACTACTACTGTGACTGCCAAATTATCTCTCGAGCCCCAAACTCTCCTCCACGCTGCAGAGTTGGACTTCATCCTGCCTATCTGACTTCCCACCTGAATGTGTGCAGACATCTCATACTTGTCCGTGACGGAGACTGTTAGCTGCTCTCCAAATTCTGCTCTCCCTGTCTTCTGCTGTGACAGAAATGAGGCTGGGCACATGGTTAGGCTACATTTCCCTTTCTCCCCTGTAACTGGGTGTGACCATCTATCTGATGTACTTCTTTCCAGGGAAAGTGAGTAGCAGTTACAGGAGCTATTTCTTGGCCCTGCTCTTTATGAAAACAGGTGCGCCTCCCTCATACCTTCTCTTCCTGCTTCCTGCTGGTGACCATGAGAGGGACTGTGAGGGTAGGAGCATCACTGTCAGCCTGGGACCTGACTGATGAAACAGAGCTGCCCACCAACCTGACACACTCACCTGTCTGTAACATAATGAAGAAATAAATATGGTGTAAAAGCCTTTGTATTGTTGAGTGTCTGTGTGATAGTATTTTAACACTTTACCTTAATTCACATAGAAGGGATGATATCTTAACAAAAAACCTATGTTTTCTAAATAGGCTAATGTGTAGTTAGGAAGATAGGCAGGAGGAAAGAATAAAGAGTTTACTTTATACTCTGCTTGTGATGAGAAGTCATTGGAGGGACAACATGATTGGACTGTGGTTTTGTAAGGTATAACTACGGTCACTGTGAGTAGACTGGAATGCTGATGCAGCTTATGCTATTTCATAAAGTAATTACCTACAAGGCACATACATATCCAGATTGAAGGAAGATAGTTGTAAAAACTGAGGATGTTAGTGTATTTCACTGCTCCCTGTTTCTTTTAGGAAGGAATCATAAGAAAAAGATCTCCGTAATCATAAATGGAAGGAAATGAGAATGTCTTCAGGGGATTCTCCTTTGGAGCCTTCCAGGGCTGAAAAAGACACCTGCTTTTATATCCCAAACATTAATACAAATAAAGGGATCCAAGCCTTGTCTGAGCAAGGGTCTTGCCTTCCCAAAGAACTCTGTTATTTTAGTGAGCCTCAAGGTGGCCTCTATTAAGATGAGAGAGTAAAGTCTCAACACAAGGAAGCAAAGAAAGAAAGCAGACTTAAGAACTGGGACTAGAAAAGACTTTGGTGGTTGTTATCTTCACAAGGAACTGACTGGAAGCAATTAGAGCAGAAGTCTATTAAGGTTTTGAGGAAATCTAGTTGCCACAGAAACCGTGAGTCTGGCCTGCAAATGTCTGTTTTAGCTCCTTAAAGCAACAACATTTGCCCTTCAAGTTTTTACTACTAGAAAAAGGGTTGTAAATCGCGTACCACCCCCCAAGGAAGGGATCTGCTTTAATAGTTGCTTTGCTGTGCCTGTGAAAGATTACAAACAAGGTAGACTCTAAGAGAAGCATGGTGACCTCACCTGCACGAATCAAAGTATTTCCTATACCACCGGCCACAGCAGAGGTTTCCAAAAATCCTTGCCCAGCTGGGAATCAAAACTGCTGTGAACGAGCACCCACATGTAGCCTTTTCTTAATAGATTTTAAAGCAAAAATCCTGTGCCTGTGTCATCACTGCACATAGCGTTGGAGGTGCAATAGCTTGTTCAACAGTTTGTATGACAGCAACTACAAAACTCATTTCAGAACTCAACAGAGAAAACACATCTTGCTGTGCCCTTTGCCTGGGCACCACCCCCACCCCACGTCCTTATGCAACTCTCTTCCTCACTTTACCCAGTCCCTGGGCAAATGCTATCTCCCCAGAGGTGACCAAACCACTTTACCTAAAAAAATCACACCTCCAACACTTTGTATAACTTTAACCTCTCTCTATTTTCTTTTCACCCTTTCCCCTCTCTCTGGGTTCCTTACTTGCTCCCCCACTGGAATGTAAACCCTTAGAGGGCAAAATTTTGCCCTGTTCTGAGCTGAAATTTCAGTACCTAGAAATGGCCAATATATTATAAGCTGTCAATAAATACTTATGTGTGTGTGTGTGACTCATTCACTCTCTAAGAGCTTCTGATTTCCCAGTGTTTGAAGTTGTGTGTTTTCAGTTTTATTTTGTTATTTCTCTGTATCACATTGCGATCGGTGATAGATTATTATTTCTGCATGAGAAAATTGAGATGACCACTTGCAAGGTGTCATTACATGGTATGAAACCTAACCAAAAGTTTGTCCTCCTATAGGTATTGTTAAAAGCTAGCTGTTTTGATCTTATTCTTGCTTGTATGTTTTTAAGCAGACGTCCTCAAACTACAGCCCATGGGCCACATGTGGCCCGCCGGGGACATTTATCCAGCAGGCCAGGTGTTTTTGCCGCTGCTGCCTGTCCTGACTAGCAGCCAACTCATCCCGGGGCCCGCAGTCCAGCCCTCCAATGGTCTGAGGGACAGTGACCTGGCCTCCTGTTTAAAAAGTTTAAGGACCTCTGTTTTTAAGACTGAGATAGTCATATGTCACTCCTGCAGTAATTTTATCTCTCCTTTGGAATGATCACTGGTGGTCATCACTGCAACACAATAACCAGTTAGATCTTGGAAGTTCTTTAGAGTTTCCTCATTCCAGGATCTAACAAAGACCAATAGAATTAGCCACAGCTTACTGAAGGGAGAAACTGAAGTTCACCAAGCAGAATTCAATCCAATCTCATCCAATCTATTTAATCTTTGCTGAATGTAAGCCTTGCGCCAGGCATTGTGTTGAACAGAAGGGATATAGTGACAAAACAGGCACTACTCTTCTCCTGCTAGTCATTAGACTAGTGTCCCCAGGGACCCAGAGAGGTAGAGAAGCAATTATAACACAATGCATTAAGAGCTATTCTAGAGAATCCACAGTGTTATCAAAGCCTATACCCCAGGAATCTCAGCCAAGCAAATACTCAAAAAGGGCTTCCTGGGTAAGTGTCAACTAAGTTTAGACCCAAAGGGTAAGTGGAGATTATCCAAACGAAAAAGGAAGATGAATGAAGTGTTTCTAGGCCAAAAAAAAAAAAAAAAATCATGGAAAAAAAAAGGAAAAGAGGAATGCAGATGGGGCATTACACTTTTGCTACAGAGATTCATCCTGTTTCCACCCATCACTCTTCATCCTTTCCTTCTCTCTCCAGTTTTATAACCTATATGTTAGCCCCTTTCTCCCTAATCATCTATTGCTCTGGTGGGCCTTGTTTGCAAATCCAACCCAGGAACCAATAAACAAACAAACAATCAAAAAAAAACAGCAAAGGAGTAAGCTCTGGAGCCTGGAACCAAGCCTACATTACACTTACAAAAATTTGATTTTCTGCAGAAAAAATATTTTGACTCCTACATTTTTGGACTTCATTAGAAGGATCTGAAATGGATGACACCAAGCTGTTTGCCTAAAATAATGTCCCAGGCCTGAATTGGCATGGATGTTTCTTGAGATTAAAATAGAAACTTGTTTTGCTAACAGAAAATAACTTAGAAATCAAAGAGTCATTTAAGTTGAAACCATTATTTTTCCTTTTCTTGCAGAAAATTCCTGTTTTTACACACACTGAGAGAGATCAGGATAGCGAGGTTACCCTGCCACAGAACTTTCCATTAAAACTTTGAAGTTGTGGAGACCTCAGAAAGAAAATAAAGGCGGTATGTGTGTGTGTGTGTGGTGGGGGGGTTGTAATGGAGTAAATGCATTCAACGAACATTATGAGTACCTACTATGTGCCAGGCACCGTTAGTGTCTAGTTGGCACAAAGACAACTGCCCTTGCAGAGCTAGCATTCTGGCAGAAAGAAAACACACAAACAAGAAATAAGCAAACAACATGGTAAAATAGAAGATGAGCAGTGTGGAGAAAAGACTAAGTGAAACAGGGCAGGGGGCAGGAGGAATGAGTCAGCTGCAATTTTAAATAGGGTCATGATAGTCGTCATTGCAGGGGCGAGCCATGTAGGTATCTGGATCCAGCCAGTCACTGACCCGAAGGTGGGGGCATGCCTGCAGCCATGGACTGAGGGAAGAGCGAACAGGAGACCACCTGACACGGGCGATGTCAGATAACTGCACAGGGCAGTTATTCAGGATGGGGTTTCAGAAGAGGGGCGATTTCATCAGACTTATGTTTTAATGTGTATTTTAAGAGAATCGTGTGTTTTCATATGAACACAGTCCTTTTTAGTACAATGCTTTTTACTCTGTAACAACATAGCAATGATGCCTTAAAATGGTTTCTAAATGATCCCCACAACGTCAACCACAAGACTATTAAGCAGTAACAGCCCTCCCTCTCTTGAGGCCACTTGGCCCTAGAGGGGCAGCTCTATCCTAATGTGCTCGGAGCCGTGCTGGCGGAGGTACAAACAGTCTGCACGTTTCTTCTTCAAAACTCAACCGGAGAGCCAAACGTTTCTTTCGTTTGGTTACAAAATAAAAAAAAATATGCCTTTGCCAGCTCCGCGGGAGAAGCAAACTCCCTGAGTTTGCTAACTCCCTGAGTTTGCCTTTGCTAAACCAAGTCGTGCTGTGGTTTCACTAAGACACCGCGCAGCTCCAGTCCCATAAACCTCCCCAGTCTCGGGCTTCTCCGCCCTCCGGGGAAAGCCGCAGCTCGCCCGGGCGGTCGCCACCTGTTTGGGCGGAACCCGCGGAGCCCGCACCTACGCCCGGGGCTCTTTCCCTGGCCGCCGAGCCCTTTCCTGCTGAGCACTCTGCTTTTCCTCCCCCAGGCCGGGCTTGCAACTTTTCTCCTAGCCTGGGCCCCCCCCCAGAGACGCCGCCTTCCCGCGGAGCCCGCGCCCGAGTTGCTAGCCCCGGCGGGGCCCCGGGAGGAGCCGAGCGCGCTCGCCCTGAGCCCCGGGCTGCGAGGGCGGCGAGCCGGGCGCACGCGCGCCCCCCACCCCGCCCCCCACGTCCCCGCGGGCGGCGCGGCTCCCCCCGCAGCGCCTCCCCTGGCGGGGAGGGAGCAGCCGGAGGGGCTCCGGGCGCGGCGCCGCAGACCTGCTCCGGCTGCGCGTCTCGCCGCTGCCCTCCGGGAGTGGCGGCAATAACCGGCGGCAGCCAGGGGACTCGCAGCTCCTCGGGGGAGCGAGGCGGCGGGCGCGCCTCCCCTCTGCGCCCACCACCCCAACCTGTTCCCGCGCGCAGCTGCGCTGCCCCGCGGGACTCGCTGCCCAGACATGGATTTTCTCCTGGCGCTGGTGCTGCTGTCCTCGCTCTACCTGCAGGCGGCTGCCGAGTTCGACGGGAGGTGAGTCGGGCCCCCGGGCGCCCTCTCCTCGTTCCCGCGCTAGTTTCACTCTCCGCGGGGTTAAGCGGTCACGGAGGCGGCTCCTCTCTCCAGGAGGTGGGCCACCGCACAGCCGTGGCGGCAGGACAGCCGTCGAGTCGCTCTGAGCGGCGGCCCGAAGTCAGGGGCGGGGCCAGCCGTCCGCCCCGACTCCGGGCTCGGGGGTTAGGACTGGGGGAGAGGACGGGCTCGAACCCCAGACGTCAGCTCGGAGGGCGCCGGGTAGCTGCGCAAAGCGGGGTTCGCGCGGGACACCCCTTGGCGAGGAAACTGCTCTTGGTGTAGAGCTGTTCGGTGGGGGAAACGTCCAGGCTGCGGGGTGAGATCCCGGCTGGGAGCTGTCAGGCCGCCGACCGAGGGTGGGTGGCGAGTGCGCTCCCGGGGAGACCCGTTTGCCTGCCCACTCGGCTTTCTCCAGGGAGAGGGGCGCTGAGAGACTGGGAGGAGGGAGAGGGGACGCGCGGGGCGCCGCTGCTCAGACCCGACTGCCGCGTGCTCTGACAGGTTCCGACCACCCCGGGCTGCGTCTCCGCTGTCACTCAGCCGCGCCTCGGGCCGCCGCGCGCGGCGCCTTTCCCCCGCCTCCGGGTGGGCTCCGGGGTGTGCGTGTGGGACAGAGTGTACTGTCCTGAGGGTGCGCTCGGTCGCCCCACCTCCTCACGACTACAGACCGGATTCTCCCGGCGTGCATATGGCTGCTGCTGCTGAGGGGTTTCACTCTGGGGTCACACCGCCAGCCAGTCGCCCTCCTTCGGCGACCCCCACCCTCCGTGTCTGCCCTCGCGCGGGCCCCAGGAGAGACGCTGCACCTGTTTTACCTGCAATCTCGGAACGAATCAATTCCACGACTGAGTGGCTTTCTTGTACCTGGAGGGGGACCGAGGGGAACCAAGGCAGCGCCCAGAAAAAGCGCCACTGCTTGTTACTACCTGGGGTGGGGGTAGGGGTAGGAGGGAAACTTTAGAAAGTTCGGGGTTGTTTTGTACTTTGGGCCTGGGGGTAAAAAGGGCAGGTAAAGGAAAAGCAGAATTGAAAAGATAAGGAATGTTTAAGAAAATGTGAGTAGCAGCCAGAGGCTAGACTTTGAATTTTTTTTTCTTCCGAGCCCTGAAGCCAGAGACCTTTCAGTTTAAATTTACTTTCATCAATAAAAGCAATTGTTTGCCTGCCCCCACTTGGATATGTCGTGTATTTCTGGTACACACATTTGCAACAAGAAATGTATCACGTGGAGTGGCACCTGTGGCTCAAAGGAGTAGGGCGCGGGCCCCATAGGTGGCAGGTTCGAACCCAGCCCCGGCTAAAAATAGCAAAAGAAGAAATGTATCACGTGATATGCATAGAATTTGAATGTAGCTTTAAAAGGTGTCTAAAACATCTAATTAAAATGTCAATTTAGGTGTGACTCTATGAAGTGTAATTTGGTAGATACATCTGTATCCTGAAACTGCTTACTTTCTTTAGTCGTTATTTACATTAGAGAGGGAAACAATATGGATTTTTGATACAGGCAAGTTTCAAACCACAAGGACACTTGAGATGTCGGCTACACTTTATTATTTAGACTTCCTTTTCTAGTACGTCTTTTTCTTGGGACTGTTTATACCAAAGTTACAACTCAGAAAAAGCTGTTTCATTTGGTTTTGAAAGACCTGCCTCTTTCTGCCCTTTCTCGCCATCCATGAGGCAGAAATTTTTGTCTATTTTGACATATCTTATTTAATACTTTACATTTTACGATGGATCAGTCAAAACTAGTTTTCCTCCAGTAACAGGTGTGAGTTTTTGAGGAATCTGTTTTATTTCAAGCTTCAGAATCTATCCTGTGAGTGGCAGCCTTGAGAATTGTTGATTTTAGCTGGTACTATTTCTAGTTAAGAAAGGATCTTCTCTCTTTTTTCCCTACCTTTGGGTAGGAAAGAGCTGTTTTATCTTTAGGGGAGGGGATGTTTAACTGTCTGAAATTTGAAATTAGATCATAGCAGAACTATTTCTGTGAAGGTGTTTTATCCTTAAAAATTCTGCAGGCATAAAGGAGTTTGTAGAAAATTGTTGGGTGTGGTTTAACATTTTTCTTCTAAAATAATAACCGAGGTAATTATTTTTAATCTCAAGAGTGTATTTATTTCGAATCTTTCTGTTTGGTAGGTGGCCCAGGCAAATAGTGTCATCGATTGGCCTGTGTCGTTATGGTGGGAGGATTGACTGCTGCTGGGGCTGGGCTCGCCAGTCCTGGGGACAGTGTCAGCGTAAGTATCACACCTGGGACTTCAGTTCCTTGAGAGGTAGGACTTCCACCTTGGTCCATGGCTTTGCTCCATGTACCAGAAGGCTCATTACTGAGCAATTGACTTGGGAGTGTTCAAACATATTCCAACTCCTTTTTCTGCCCCTCTCCCATCAGAGCCACCTGTATTAAGGTGCCAGCTTTGTTTTTCACAAAGAGCCTCTTTAAATGCTCATTTTATCATTTGTCCCCAATATCTCCAGCTCCTTCCTGTTTTCTCAACAGGTTTATTCTTTTCTTTGCTCCAGGGTCTGAGATGGGGGTAAGATAATGAGTCTAGACTGTATTTACACAAAATAAACTCTGAACCTTGTAGTACTTTTATAATCCTCCTCATAGCTCTTGTTTAAAGTGGCCTATTTGTAAATTTTTTTTTTGAATTAAGGTTGTATTGACTGTCTTCTAAATGGACCACCCAGTATAATCAAAACCTCTTAAAAAAAAAAGCCATGATTTTTAGGTTCTGTGAGTAATCAACCTCTTACAATAAGTGTGAAATCAGAACCCTGATTTTTACCTTTTCCGTGATCACAAATGGCTATTTTGATGGTAAAATTTAGAGCTACATCACAAAAACTTGAACAACTTAGTAAATTTGTTCCCAGCAATTTATCTGAATCTTAAAATTTTGTCCCACTCCTCCTGAAATGAAAGTCCCCAAACAATCAAGTAAATATCTGGGGCATCTTTATAGTGCTAGGTGGCTGTCTCTGCTAAGATGATGGAGAGTAAGTTAGGTTCTACAATGGAATAATATGTTTTGTTGCTAATGGAGGAAGGACTAAGAGCCAAAAGGAAGGGCAGTTAAGAAGCCTAGAGCTGGCAGTAAAGTGTCTGCCTGAGGACTGGATTGGCAGTATAAAGAGTCAAATCAAAGAGTTTGACTCTTTAAAGAGTTTAAATAGTTAAATTCAAGTTCAGGATACTTAGGCATTCCCACAGCTGTTTTAATTCTGGAGAATGCTTGTGATTTTTTTCCTTAACTTTGTGCAGAAAGGAGAGTGACAGTGACAGGTTGACTCTGTGTGCACATACAAGCTACCATCTCTGGTAAGGATAGAAAGGTAAATGTTTACCTGGTATATGCAAGCCACTGAGCAGGACCCTGTGCACTGCTTTCTGGGAGATGCTGCCATGTTTACTGGGAGCTTCCAGTAAACGAAAGAAATAGGCAAAGCTGCTGTGCCCCCACTACATAGTCTGTTCAACATTGTTTTGAAGGGAAGATGGTCAAAAAGAAGAGTGATGCATGGTAGAATTTAGTCTTCTGTCAATTATTCCACAGCTTCAAAGGTATTTGTACAGCTGGAGGCTGCAGGTATGGAATTTGAGAAATAATCAGATTCTCATAACCAAAGGCTAAAGAGAAGACCCTTCCCTGGTCCCAATATACATGCACCACCATTTGAATGAAAAATGGATAGTTTATTTGCAGAAATGGAAGAGCTTCCTCCTTCTTTGCTACTTTAATTTGCAGGAAACTCCTAAATTGAATGTGAATTGCTTTGATGTGTGTCCAGTCCCCCAGCCCCACCCAGGACAGGACTGCATTGGCAGACTGCCCTAAGCAGCAGGGGAGTGCACCTTCCCTAAAGGCAGAGGCTTAGGGGCACATATGTGCTCTGCCAGGTATGCTAAAAGAATTCTAAGGAGAAAAAACTCCTCCAAGCTCTGAGAGGTTCATCAACTGTGGAATTCCCCAGGAAGCACCTCTAAGAGCTGTTCTATTTTTCTGTACCATGTAATTAAATTTTCTGTAATATGCACCCGCTTAGTGATTCTGAATTTGAGTGCAGCAGCCTTACAAAATTTAAACTTGCAAGAGACTTCCTAGTGTTTTATTATACTTCCTGCAAGTAGCTTTCCTAGGCCATATGAAACACTATTTTAAAAGAATTTTGTGTACCTTTATTTTGTTTCCAAAATAATGCAAAGTAGTCAAATATAGTATTCAGTAGTATTTGTCTTTTCTGTGTTGTATTGACAGTAGTATTCTTCAAGTATCTTGGAATAGTATTCTTCAAGTATCTGAGAAAACGACAATGTAACATGAGCTAATTATTGAAAATGTATAAAATGATTTTGCACATTAATTGTAATGTGAAAGCTTGAGCAAATCACAGTTTTCTTAGATTTGGTGATAGTTTGAAAGGCAGCGTGCTGGAGGGGAACATGGACCCTGGAGTTACACTGCCTAGGTTTAAATTCTAGTTCCACTTCTTGTTAGCTGTGTGATCTTAGGCAAGTTGTTCAACTTCTATGTACTTTATTTTCCTCCTCTCAAAAGCAAATCTAGACTACTGCGTACTTCAAAGGACCATAACAAGGTTTAAATGAGTTGTAATTTGGAAAGCACTTAAAACTGTTCCTAGTGCACAGTAAATACATAGTACTACACATGTGTTTGGTAAAATTAAAAAATGTCAAGGAACAATGAAGGGGGTGGGACACATCTGTTCTATCAGAGTCTTTGTTCATGGGGCATGATATATATACTTTTTATATATACTGCCAAAATTAAGAATGATTCTGAGCCTCTCTGTGTTGCAGTAAAATAATTTTCCTTTCCATTATAAAAGGCTAAATGATTCTTTACCATCAACAGTAAAGATGGCAAGGTTCAAAGATAGATGTTTCCCTCTGTGTTTTACTTTTCCAGAATCTTAGATGGTCCAAATGTCTCTTGTCAGTTCAGAGCTCTGCCTGTCTTTGTTTTGATATAAACAGGTAGAGGAATGTGGGGGCAAGAGGTCAGCTCCAAGGGGGCAGAACAGCACCAAAAAGAGGCTTGGGGGGTTGCATGAAGAAGCTCTGAAAAGCCTTGATTATTTTTTAAAGAAAGCCTTTATAAAATCAAAAGCTTTGTTACCACATTTATTCAAAGAAAATGCCTTGCTATTTTTTGACAATGAAATCTAGTAACAGGTTACCTATAAAGATTTCAAAAAACTTATAGGAAACTTAATGTGAAAAATGTTTTTGCCTTTTCAGCCCTCAGATAATCATACAGTTCTTTCTCATGAGGAGCGTTTTTCCTTCCTTATCAAAAGTGGCCTGGATCTCTTTCTAAATGATTCCCTGTGGCATTTTCCTTCAAAACAGCACAGCAAAACAACACCAACTATTCCCACGGATGCATAGGACACTCAGTTTATCCCTTGAAGGGGTGTGTGTACCTGGGAGGAGATTAGTACCCCCATGTTATTTATTATGGAGGGATTGTATGCCTTAGTGCAGCGACACTGGTGAGTGTCTGTTCCATTTGATTAAGCACTTGTGAGATGTTTAGACGATATTCACAAGCGTCACAAATACACACCTATGCAAAACATGCTGCATCTCACTGTCACTTGCTACCCTTCTTTCCAGGGACTTGTTTGGAGAGACTGACTAACATTGCAGGATCTACTGTTGCTAATTTTCCCTTTCTGGCTCCCTTTGTCTAGCCACAAAGCCACATTCACCAGGAGGCTTCCCGTCCTTCCCTCTGGGACTGAGGAAGGAAGAAGGATCAGGGATACTACCTGCATGGGCAGAGAAGCTGTCCTTCTGCTTCCTGCCTGTACCACCCAGCCCTCTGTCCTGACACTTTTGCCCTGCTGGGAAAAGCATGACCCGTTCCGGGATTTGGCAGCTGTGTCTTTATAGTTTTTTTGTAGGTTATCCACTCGGCTTCTTTGTGTTCTTTGATTCTGTGTTTCGTGTTCTTGACTCTTAAGCAGCTCTCTAGCATATTAAAAATTCAAAATTTAATTTTCTTGGGCTTTACCTTCTTGATTGTTGATGAGGCTTTTTATGGTCAGGTGAAATTTTCCTAGTATGTTCACACACTGTTGGGTACATATTATAGCACAGGGCACCTTAATCAGAGATTACCACAGAATCTTTCCATTTATTACTTTGTAATCTGTTCCTTTAGCATCATCTTAATGGCATATTGTGCTTGAAGTAGCATTTTTCTATGACCAAGTAGGAACCTCAGTAATAAAGATTTTTCAGGGTTTGTACCCTTTATTTTAAAAAGCTGTGTATGCTATGGAAATAATTCTTAATTAGAAGCACTAGATAATTTGGGTAGGAGTTCAAGTCCTAACTTTTGTACGTGATTAACTAACATTTCTTGGCTGCCATTTTCTTGCTTTATAGGCAGATTTCCAAGGTACATTGAAGCTGTAAATTCCATCTGAAAACATCCTTCATATGGAAAAGAATATATAGGATCTAGATATTATATTCATGTGCGGTTGTCTTTCTGTTTACTGGGAGATTTGGTTATCTATGTGGCTCAAGACAATAGCGTTTTTGTTGAAAGCACATTTTGTATATACATATGTAGGTGTGAAGAAAAACCCCAAGTACAAATAGTTCCAAGTTTCAACAAAGCTATTCAGTTTCTGAGTTCTTTGGCTGTGAGTAAGCAATTTGTGGTTTCTGAAGGAAATGATGTGAATTAGGATGGTTTTATATAATATCTGTAAGACCAGGGAAAATGCAGATGTTTTGTTATCTGTCTGCTAGAGGTTTTGAAAAGACATAAATCTTAGACCTAGAGCTTGACTTTGCTATATTCTGAACTTCATTTTTCTGCCCTCCCTCTTCTGTGTGAAGTAAAACTTTTGGATTCTTACCAGCTTTAGATGAACTTCTAGGTTAGTGAAATGTGGAGAGAGAGAATGTTAGTAATTAATTCTGAAGGCACTTTGGAGTTGCCACATAAGTTCAGACGGGTAATATATATTAGTGGCTGATGATTATGGACATTGGAAACAATGGTGAAAAAATTGTTGAATTTCTTTCTGCATTTCACATGAAAAGGCTATTTAAGCAGAGAATTTTGACTCAGTAAATGAAATATTTATTTATTTACTTGTTTTTTGAGACAGAGTCTGACTTTGTTGCCCTTGGTAGAGTGCCATAGCATCATAGCTCACAGCAATCTCAAACTCTTGGGCTCAAGTGATCCTGTTGCCTCAGTTTTTCATTTTTTTTTCTTTTTTTAGTAGCGATGCAGTCTCGCTTTTGCTCAGTCCGGTCTTGAACTCATGAGCTCAAGCAGTCTACCTGCCTTGGCCTCCCAGAGTGCTAGGATTACAGGCATGAGCCACTGTGCCTTGCCCTTGATTCAGTAAATGAAATATTTAAATTTCACTTCTTATATGTGCATTCAGAAACTCAGTCACATAAACAGAACACACTGGTTATTGACCCCGTGTCCCAAGTCAAAATTAGATCGGTTATTACCTTTTTTTGATTTTGGAGACTGTCTTTAGCATAATAAGAGCGAATTAGAAATATAGGAAGCTGTCTTGAAGTCTGCACATAGTGCTCTCCACATAGGTTATTCCTTGTTGTTAATTTTTTTTTTTGGCCGGGGCTAGGGCTTGAACCTGCCACCCTCGGTATATGGGGCCGGCGCCCTACTCACTGAACCACAGGTGCCGCCCTCACATAGGTTATTCCTAATGAATGCCTTTCCATTTGTAGTCTACAAGTTTTATGACAACTTCCAGTGAACACAAATTAGTATTTTATACATAAAGCAATTTTTTGATACTTGTACAATCATATGCACCCCAGGAGTAACTGGGAGCCTTAAGGTATGTGTGTGTCATCTGGTCAGAGTCATATGGAAGATCACTAGCAGGGTTTGGGGGGCGGCTTAGTGGATCTGAGTGCACTTCATTGCCCTAAATCTGTTAGCTCCCTGCCCAAATTTTTTTTTGAGACAGAACCTCAAGCTATCCCCCTGGGTAGAGTGCCGTGGCCTCACAGCTCACAGCTACCTACAACTCCTGGGCTCAAGCGAGTCTCCTGCCTCCGCCTCCCAAGTAGCTGGGACCACAGGCGCCCGCCACAACGCCCGGCTATTTTTTGGTTGCAGCCATCATTGTTGTTTGGCGGGTCCGGGCTGGATTTGAACCCGCCACCTTAGGTGTATGTGGCTGGCGCCTTAGCCACTTGAGCCACAGGCGCCAAGCCTCCCTGCCCAAATTTTGATGTGAGAATGCACAATCTGGTGTTCTCTCTCTCAGGAATAAAAGCAAAGCAGTGGATAATTTTACAATTACTTTCAACACTAAACCTGAATCCCCAAATCTTTAGGAAATGAAGTTTTGATTAAGGTTATTCAGCTGCCACTTTCCTTGAAACGTTGTTTAAGAACACCATGTACTTTGTTTAACTTCAAGTGGTCTTGGAATGTAGATTTCAAACTAAAATCTTGTTGAAGAAGCTTGACCTTTTCAAACAGGTAATTTCTGAGTATGCATGGTCTTCAAAGTTAAGTTTCAGAGAAATTACCTTGTTCTTTCACTCTCTTCCCCAATTACAACCGATCTTTATATAATGCTATTAAGATCTACTAATTACCTGGGATCCTTTCATAAAGTTTATCTGGGTAAGTCTTAACCTTTATGGATTAAACGTTTTAGTACTTCTGAAGTGGGAATGCCAGGCCAAGTACAGGGAAGCTGTCTCCTTCCTGCAAGCCCATCAGCTGGATCTACCCTCAGACACCTGCTACAGAGATTGCTGCTGGGAAGTATACACATGCCTATACTCTGGGATGAAGAGGCATTTCTGGTCCCAGAAACAATACTGTGTTTGCTACCTGGAAACTTTGATCATCTGCCCCTCCTGTAACAAGTGTAAAGTCTAGCATTTCTTCTTGGTGCTTTTTATCTGCAGAATTCATGTTCTACGTATGCATTTGAGACAGTTGAAACCACTGAGTGACAATTAGTGATGTTAAGTGATTAGTGCTATATCCCTCAGTGAATAAGGAGGATGTTTATCACAGGGCTGGGCCTTCATCATTGGGGGCGTGAAAGGGCTGGAGAGAAGGGTTCTGATGGCCTCACCCTCATTACATTACTCGCCCTCCCGTAAACACTTTTGTCCCTTTCCCATTTTGTGCAGGATTTTAAAATTTTCCAACCAGCATTTTTAAAATACTAGTTTGTTTTTAAGAGAAATGCATTCATTTCCACAAATACCTCTCCTCAGAGCAACAGGTGCTGTCAGTTTTCCTGTGTGCTTTCAGAAATATTTTATGGCTAAATTTCTGTATATCTCCCTCACCTACCTATTTTATACAAATAAAAACATAACTGTATACATTGCCCTCTTCTTTGCTTCTTTTTCTTAATAGTACATCTTGAAGGGCGTTCTTTATAGAGTCTCTTTGCTTTTTTAGAACTCATAGCATTCCATCATATGGCCATAATTGATAAACCAGTCTCTTCTCCTATTGATGAGTGTGTTGATTCCAGTATATTGCTCATGCAAGCAATTCTAAAACAACTTTGAGTATATGTGAAGACTGTTGTTTTATATGTTTTCAGTATTTCTGCAGAATAAATTTTTATGTGTGATTAAATGGCAGATACATTTGAAATTTTGATCAGTCGCCCAATAGCTCTTTACTTGGTAGTAAGTAGTTTAAACAGAAAGACAGGATGGCATGCTGACTCAAGGCTCTGGCAATCCCATATCCAGAGTCTGATCTGTTGATTGATTTTAGGATGCTTTGATCCCCACCCTTTCCTAAGAAAACCCTCTGACCAGCCAGTGAAAGTGCATCTGGTCCCACTTATCATGCTTCCCCACAGATGAGGGGCAACTGGCTGTTTTGGGAAGGATGGAGTGAGATTTGTCCATTTGCCAGGGCCTCCCTCTGCCTTTCTGCCTATCAGTTGTCTGCTTTTTAATGGATGTAGGGTCTTTTTACTCATAAGAAAGACTCACACATTTTTTTAGGAATTGCTAAATTCATTGATCTTTTATTATCTTTATACTTCAGCCATAATTTTTATATTTGTGCATATAGAGTGTGTGTGTGTCTTACTAGACTTATGACCTGTTAGGGAGTAGTTTGTAGAATTTTGAGATTGGAATACCATTTTTTAAATATCTGTTACAATAAAAAGATTTTCAGGAAATATTAAAACATTGTTGTACCAAATACTTTTTAAAGTTATCTTTAAAACTGTAGGGGTATATAACTTTTCCATTAGTGATTCTAATCCTTATCCCAGGCTTTACATAGTATACTTTAATTGTCTTCTTTAAAAAAGTAAAAATTCTTAAGTTAAAAATTAGAAGATACACACTAAGACAAGAGAAGGCAGCAAAGGTTAGTATCTCCAACTTTCCTGTTTTCCTGACATCCAGTTTGAACCCCCAACAGACAACTCTTTCCTATTGATCTTTGTAGAGATTTGTAAAATTTCCAAAATTTTCTTTTTTTAATAAATGCTAATACGAAGTACAAACTATTCTGCATCTTGCTATTTTCTTGTAATATTACATTTTAGAAACCGGCCCTTATCAGTTCACATAAACCTGACTCATTCTTTTACATCAGAAGTCCCCAACTTCTTTGGTACGAGGGGCTGGTTTCATGGGGGGGGGCTGTTTGACAGGAGGGAGCTCTGGCAGGGATGCAGGCTGTGGGGAGCGACTGTAGATACAGATGAAGCTTTGCTGCTGTTCACCTCCTGCTGTGTGGCTCCGCTCCCAAGCCACAGAGAGACCTCGGCCCAGGGGTTATGGATAAACAATCCCGTATTTATGCACATTTAAGTGATTTTCAATATTGGGTTATGGATAAACAATCCCATATTTATGCACATTTAAGTGGTTTTCAGTATTTTAAACGTATATCATCATCACTATTGTATAAATTTAGATATACAACGTCTAAAGGGAAAATGCATTCATTTCCACAAATGCCCCTCCTCAAAGCAACAGGTATTGTCAGTTCTACAAGGGAATTACAGAGACATTCTGTTTCTACATTAGTGTGATAACCAAAGAACTCTCATTTTATTGTACATTTTTTTTTTTATTATTGTTGAGGATTCATTGAGGGTTCAGAGGACTAGGTAATTCTGATTGCATTTGTTAGGTAAAGACCCTCTAATAATTGTGTGCCACCTCTCAAAGGTATGACCCTCACTGTGACCCCCCCATTCTCTTCCCTCATTCCCCCTCCCCCCGCCCCCTAACATGTACCAGGTCATCAGTTGTCCTCATCAGAATTGAGTACATTGGATTCTTGCCTCTCCATTCTTATAATGCTTTACTAAGACAAATGTGTTTCAACTTCATCCAGGTTGATAGAAAAGTTGTAAAGTCTCCATCTTTTTTAGTGGCTGAATAGTAAGTATTCAATAGTATATACATAGACCACAGCTTATTAATCTATTTGTGGATTGGGGGCATTTAGGTTGTTTCCACAGTTTGGCAGTGGTAAATTGAGCTGCGATAAAAAGACTAGTGCAGGGCAGTGCCTGTGGCTC
>NW_003852498.1:4744639-4749178 GCF_000181295.1 Otolemur garnettii
CCTAGTAATGGGATTGCAGAATCAAATAGGAGGTCTAGTTTGAGTTCTTTGAGGATTCTCCATACTTTCTTCCAAAAGGTTTTATTAATTTGCGGTCCCACCAGCAGTGTAAAAGTGTTCACTTCTCTCCACATCCATGCCATCATCTGCAGCTTTGAGATTTTGTGATGTGGGCTGTTATAAATTTTCTTATATAAATTATGTCATTAGACATCTATTTTTTATTCCTTAGATGTTACTTTAGTTTATATAGTTTATATATTTTAAACTAAAACACAGAATTGATTTCTTTATATCTATTTGTTTATGTCCTGTCTTGTTTAGAAAAGGACATGAGGTATCTTCCAGGAATTCAGACACTAAAATAGAAAAATAGAATCATCCAGGGCTAGAGGGAAGAAAAAAGGAGTAAAATAACAAATGTGGGGAGGGAGGTTATTAAAATGCACATATACAAGCTTAAATATGTCTTAGGATTTGGATCTTAGCTTCTAGTAGCCAAAGGCAAAAGGGAAGTGTTATGGCTCATTACATCATTTGGTAGGGAAAAAGTGAACCAGTTGTTTGGGGAAAATTACTGTTTTCCTGCATGTAGTTCTGAAAGAAGACTTTCGTGTGGTTCTTCACAGTGTGTGAGTGGTGGGGTAGAAGGGGCCACAGCATTCCTACCATGAAGCCAGTGGTGGTTTTTGAAAAGCTGTTTCATAAAAAGTGTCATACAATGAGGCCCTAACTCTAAATGTGCAATTCATAGAAAGCTGTTTTATACATAATTTAAGAAGCATCATCTGTATATTTAGGTTTTTTTTTTGAAGACAGTTTCATTATGTCATCCTCAGTAGAGTTCTGTGGTGTCACAGCTCACAGCAACCTCAAACTCTTGGGCTTAAGCTATTCTCTTGCCTCAGCCTCCCGAGTAGCTGGGACTACAGGCGCCTGCCACAATACCTGGCTATTTTTTGTTGCAGTTGTCATTGTTGTTTAGCTGGCCCAGGCTGGGCTCGAACCCACCAGCCTCAGTGCATATGGCTGGTGCTATATGCTATGCTACAGGCACTGAGCCTGTACTTAGTTTTCTGAAGGTTGAGCCCTATCCAGGCTAGAATACCTAGCTGCATTGGGTAAACTGTACAGGGCTTTGGTAGACAGTTTCGTACCAGACAATACAGGTTCAAGTTAGAATTGCTAACAATGTCCTAAAGTTTGCTGTGTGAAGAAATATATTAAAGCCCAGTCCACATTTTTTTTTCATTTATATATTTTAAAGATAATTTAACAATTGATGTAATTGGTATCCAGAGGCAAAGTGAATATAGATAGGTGTCCCTTAGGTATAAGGAGGTTCTACAAAGTAATTAGTGGGGAACGTTTTAAGACTAATTTTGTATTCATTGGATATCAGTAAATAAACTCATCACTGTTTTTCTATACACTTATTTATTTCCATGCAAATTATGGTTTAGGGTAAGGAGAAGAGGCACAAACATTGCGTCTAGGTATCATTCATCCTGTTTATGCCGGTGAACTCAAGAACAACAGAATCCTTGGTCACTGGTCATTCCTCCAAAGCTCCTCAATGTCATAGGTGTACCAGCGAGCCCAATCCAAGTGACCCCCTTAATTCTTTTCCTATATCACCTGGATCTCATGGAAGGCTGATTTGTATAAGCCACTTGGGCTGAATAGACTCAAAGCAGAGCCTATAGGAAGTACTCTACATATCAAATTTCAGTACCCAGACTTAAGTCTTTTTCCACTGGGGTGTGAGGAAGGGATGATTCTCCTAAACTAATCCTAATCTAATCTGTCTGTATTGTCACCCTGTATATCAGCCAGAAGGGTGAGTAAGGAGTCAGCATTGCCAGGGTCAAGATTTTTGCCTCTTCACAGGAACAAATAAGCGTCTAAAAAGATAATAAAACATAGCCAAGATAAGTGAGCTTAAAAAAATTTCAAAGTGGGAGCCAGGCCCAGTGGCTCATTCATGTCTATGATCCTAGCACAGTGGGAGGCCAAGACAGGTAGTGGATTGCTTGAGTTTAGGAGTTCAAGACCAGCCTGAGCAAGAGCAAGATCCTGTGTCTACTAAAAATAGAAAAATGAGTGGGGCATTGTGGCAGGTGCCTGTGGTCCTGGGCTACTGAGGAGGCTGAGGCAAGAGGATCACTTGAGCCCAAGAGTTTGAGGTTGCTGTGAGCTATGACTCTACAGCACTCTACCCAGGGTGACAGAGTAAGACTCTGTGTCAAAAAAAAAATTTTTTTTTCAAAGTGATACCAATCACTGACTACAACCACAGAAAAATACTAGATATATGTGCCAAATATGACTGATAGTGCATCCCCAGGAACCGGGGCAAAGCAGGTACAAAATATACTAGTTACTAAAAAACTCTGTGTTACAAGATAAATAATTCACTTAAGTAATATCAAATAAAAAGAATTTTTTTATTTTACCGCACCAAACCCTCTTTTTAAATTTTCTAAGTTCATTGCTTTATTACTTCTACCATGTAATTAAAGAGACAATTAGGGCCATAATAGAATTTCTGATGACATTTCTAGTAAAACCAGAATAAAGTCGTATATTATAGCCCAGACATGACAAAGTACAATAGTGACATATCTATTTGTTTATTCCGCATTATTTTGTAGATTTTCTGAAGAATTTTAACTTAGCCTGCTGATAGACTGTTAAATAAACTTGCTATTTTTAATTCTGATGGAAAGAGAGAGATATGAATAGTCAAAGTGATTTCTTAGTTTTAGAATACAGCAGTTGATTTTAGAGAACGGTCTCTCCCTCCCCAATTATATATTCTTAGAAAACTTCACTTTCTGCCATTCCTTAGCCTTGGTGCTAGATTCTAGGGGAGGGCAAATTGGAGACTAGGGAGTTATCGTAGTGATTTGCATGTCAATAACCAAGGAAACTAAATTTTAAAACCAGATGCTTCATTTGGTCAATTATCTCTTTATTCTATAGATTAATAATATAAATTCTTCAAAACAGACATTACTTTCATGTAACATCATGAGATCACAAGGTTAGAATCGCCTTTTATAGATATTATGGACTTGCTCTAAAATTTGAGAATTATGTCAACACAGTTTAAATTTGTGCAAAAGGAAGGAACAATTGGGAACTTTTGGATTTGTGCTACTTTGCCAAAAACAATGTTGTTTTCAAACCTTTAGCCTTATTTTTATAAATCAAAGTTCTCCAATTCAGTTTCCAAGGTGAAATCCCTAAATGGCCAAAGGTGTGTATTACTAAATTTACAGAAACTAACTCCGTTCATAGACTTTGCAAATAGAAGCATCCCACCATCCAAAATATTTTTCCAAAGCCTTTGGTACCTCCTATTTAATTTCGTGTTGCGATTTTGTGGGTCCTTAGAAATTATCTGCTGAATGTTTATATGCCAACAAATAGCAAAGTTGTCCACCATTACTAGAAAAACATAAATTGCAGTTTATGCTTAGTTGTATATTTTTAATGTACCTGGGTGCTTAAAGTTGATTTAATATTATATGTATTTACGATGATAGTAGTTTCTACTGAGTAAGTTTTTCCCAGTTCAAATGATGATGTAAATATTTTATGGTGTTTAACATAGACAGGGTTTCAAGGCCCTTTGTGCCTCTTGGATTGAGCATTAAAATTATTGATGAATTAAAATGTTTACTGTATCTTGATGTGTGTGTATGGCCAAGAATTAAGACATCACAATATGTAATTTTATTTCCTAACTAAGGGAGAAGTGTTCTTTGAAACAGTTATCATTTTGGGGGGAAAAAGTATAAAATTATAAGAAATTGTGTGTAGATTTGTTAAACGTTCCAGTCTCTAACCTTGCATTAAGTAAGGCCCGATGAATTCTTCTATCTCTTTTGTACTTAGAGTTTACTGAAAGTTGGTATCATCTAAATTCCTGCTTTATTGGATTCTGGGGCCTGTTGTTCTGGATGTCGATGCTATAAATGTATAGATTTGGATACTTGCCTGGGAATAGTTAGCCAGGCTAAAATCAACTCTTGACAATGAAAAATGTAGCATGAAATTTCAGGTTGTGGTATGAAGAACTTTCAGTTATTTTTCTAGTGGATGATCAGGGTTGGGAGGTGGAAGTCAGTGTCAGAGAGGACATTGGTCCTTCAGGCATGAACTCAGCCTCTGTCACCTGTAAGGAGGAATAGTCTCCGGCTTGCTGCCTGCTTGGAGGCTGCAAGCCTGCAGCCCGAGTCACATGGTGACTGCATCAGCTCTTTTAGTCTGCAGCATTTTCCTAGTTCCTTTCTAGAGTTTATACTTGGCCTAACCCTTGGGCATTTTACAATTCCTTACAGTAAATTAAACTATGATAGCCATACCTTTGGATAAGAAAAAGGCTCAGCTTCTTAAGGGCTCTTCTCCTTCATTTTTTTCAGCACTGTCCAAAGACCAGGATTGGCTCCACATCTATAAACTTGTGTTTAGTGTGTACCAGAAAGAGTATACCCACATAGTTTAGTTTCTCTGGTTTATATGATCACAATT
>NW_003852498.1:4749858-4757853 GCF_000181295.1 Otolemur garnettii
GGTCTCACTCTGTTGCCTGGGCTAGAGTACAGTGGTGTCATCAGAGCTCACTGCAACCTCAAAGTCATGGGCTCAAGTGAGTCTCTTGCCTCAGCCTCCAGGATACCTGGTACTACAGGCATGCACCGCTATGCCCAGATAATTTTTCTATTTTTTGTGGAGACTGGGGTCTTGTTCTTGCTTAAGCTGGTCTCAAACTCCCAAGCTTAAACAATTCTCTCACCTCTGCCTCCCCAAGTGCTAGGATTACAGGCATGAGCCATCATGCCCAGCCAACACTGCTTTGATTTAAAATGCAGTTTTGTATAGTTTTAAAATGCAAATTTTAAAATATGGGACATTGTCTAAAATTTTATGCTGAAAGTCTAACAGATACACATATTGATACCATACAATTTACTAAATCTATGTATATCAAGGCTAATTTATGTTAAATACAAAAAATGTGACCCAAGCTTAAGATATTATAAGAACAAAATAAACTATACAGAATACAACTAGTTAGAATATAATGATGTTTGTTGTTCTTTAGGAAGTTGTTTTATCTTTGTTTAAAATAATTTCAAATATTTTTTCTTGAAAGTTAGATTACTCTAAACTGGTATTTGAAGAGTATTAAAGAAACGGTATCCATTTATATGTTTTCCTTCTGATATATAACCATGGTCATCACCAATTTTCCTTAGTATTTGAGCCAGAATGTTAATTAGCTATTTATGCTTTATTTCTAGCTGTTTCCTTAAATTGTGCGTGATATATTTTGTTTTCCTATTTTATGACATGTGTCAGCATCAAGATATGGTGAGTTCTTTTAAAATTAACAACAATAGAAAGTGAACACTAATTTGTTGTAAACCTAACCAACAGAAACAACATTTAGCCCGCAAATGTAACGTGTGCCTTCAAAATACGGAGTGATCGTTCTGGATCAGTAGTTAAATTATTGCTTCAATTGAATCACGTTAGACTTGGAATTTTTATCTTCTGACATTATCCAAAAGAATACTCTACCCAATTTTCAGTCACACAAATAAATACACAAATCTAAGTTAAAGAGCGAAGTTCATGTTTTAAGGAAGGCATTCATCAGGAAAAGGAATAATAAAATCATCTCACTCTTTACCTCCAAGATGTCTAAGCTGGTCGAACACTGACCACTGTTAGTACCATTTGAAGTTCCATTCCTTTACTGTCATCAAACCGGGTTATTTATGTGTCTTCAAGTGAAATGGCTGAGCTTTCACAGTAATTCTTGTTGCTATTGACAACCAAAGCAGCCATGCAGGAAGAAAATCCTGTGAAGGGGAAGAAACAAAACAAAACAAAACAAAAACCTTAATGTTTCCTCCCCAAAGTCGGAGAGAAAAGGGAACAAGTATGTAAGAAACAGGTAAGTAACGATGTATGAACTTTAAAACTACCAGCCTTTCTTACTAATTGATCAACAGTTTTAATTATTTTTTAGATGTTTTGTCCAATAGTCATTTAAATGAAAGGTCACTGTCTCTAGGAATCAAAAATTAATGTTCTGAAAACATTAAATTGAATTAGAAGGTATAGTGTCCTAAAGGGTCTGAAATATTTTGATTTGGAATTTGGACTATGGACAAACAGCATAACTTCAATTATTGGTTAATATTTTTATGACAAAATGTTTTTAATAACAAAATGGTGACTAAAAATACTACTACTTTAAACATGTCCTAGATTTTTTTTTGTTTCAGAAAAGCACTGAAAGTTGAATGTGTGTAAGTCTCCGGGAATGTAACAAGTTGATAAATACCCAAGTCCAGCCTCCTTACAGAGAAAAGATCTGGAATTTCTTTTTTTGGACATTTGTTTTGCAGCTTTCTACGTCTTAAGGCAGAGAATAGCCAGGATAAGGTGCCAGCTCAAAGGTTAGATGAACATATTTCTTGAAATAATTTTGGCTAATCTATGTCTTGAAAGCCATAACTTCTAAGTAATAATTTCACAAAGCTCTAAACCAAACTTAACATTAGTTGTGCTTTTGAGTTGCTTTTTTGGGAAGCCCGTATCTCTCAGAGATGTGCTTATTCTGTCCATAATTATGCTAAGTTAATTTTAATTCAGTTATTACATTAAACTTTTCCATTTCAGTTTATAATTCTTTTCTTCTGTTTTGTGAATCTATAAATTGACCTCCATTCTAACCAAAAGGACAGTTTACGTTTTTAATACTTAAAGAAGCAAATATAAAAAAGTCTACCAAATGAAATTACTAACACCAGCCTATCCTTAACCTGAGAGAATTGTATTTCATGTTCATTAATTCTCCATGGAACAATTCAGGTAAGAAATACTTTAACCGTATGAAATACATAATGCAAGCTATTATAATAGCACCAATGAGTATTCATGCTGTTGTATTGGTACTTGGAGAGTTCTTTGTTTAAAATATATTTGGCAGTGAATAATGTCCCTTAACAAATCACCACTGTGACACTTTAGCAGAAAACTTTGGTGAAACACATGAAATTCTAATATTTAATGGAACTGGTGCCAAGAAGACAGTGTGCTGTACTTTAAACTGATTGATGAAAGGTAATGATCCCATGCCATAGAATTTTAATTTAAGGTAAAGTTTTAGTAAAAAAACATTTGAGAACAAAACTGATAGTGCTAGACATAAAAGTCAAGGAATTTCTTTGTTCAGGGAGACTTAAACAAATCAAAGCAGATGTGTTTTACAGTTATTAGCAATTATAAGACTGACGAGCAGAGCGATGGCTGAGACTGGGGGGCAAAGAGAGAGTAGAATGTGACCTTGTCACTAACATACCAGAGGTTGGGTGCTGTTTTTGTGACATATTTCGTATGAGCAACCAAGCACATTTTAACTTTTCTCAACTGCAATTTCCTGTTCTTTAAACCTACTTAGCAAGATTCGTGGTGGCTGTTAAGCAGAGTGCTTCCCATAGGATGGTTCTCTATAAGTTTGCTATTACGAGTGTGGGGTCAGTATGTGGAATACAAATGGAGAGCTCCAAGCTGTGTTCTTCACTAGGGCCCATCATGGGATACATAATATAGCATGTTTTAAAATATATTTTGTTAACCATACCCATCTTTTGGAAATAATTGGGAGTAGAAAATTTCTCCAGTTTTTCCTTTCTAAAATAAAAGCTTTCCTTGGATAGCCATCTGTGCTTCTGAACCATTTATTTCCCATTTCTCTAATAATATTCATTCTCAAACCTCCACGTGAAATGGTTTTTGTTGTCTAAAAATATTTGCCCTTGGGAAAGGAACTGAAAGGAAATAGAATTGAATTGTGGTACCTTAGCTTTTAGAGTTACTGTGATCTATCAGACAGTCATTTGAGAGCTTACTAGGGGCACAGAGCTAAGGTAGGTGCTGGGAAGATTAAAAGATGAATAAAACAAAGACCATTACTTTCAAGCAGGTGGTGAGATGGCTGGCTCTTATTCCTTCTATGTTGCTAATAAGAAAGGGTTGGGGATAAAGCATTGAGGGAATTCAGGATAAGAATCATTTCCCACTTTGGGGGATCAAGGAAGACTTCACAGACTCAAGGGTGTTCAGTTGCTGCATTTATTCAATAGATGTACCCTGAGTGCTATTACCACCCGATCCTGGGCCAGCCACTGCAGATATCATGCCAGCAACATAAAACTCTAGGCATTCACATTGCCATTAGTGTTGAAGGCCCACAGATGATAATACTAGATGAAAGGCACGTTTTGATACAGGCATCTTTTGTCAAAGGATGCTGTAATAGCATATCTCAGGAGAAAGTATCCCAGAACAGAAGTGATGGAGTTGTGATGGCCCAGCTAAACCCTGGCTTAGGTCAGTCAAGGATAGGGTACCCTGAGCAGACAGAAAAATGCATTAAAACCTCAGATGCCAGAATGAGGGGCATATTCCAGGAAATGTATGAACCTCAATCCAGAGTAGGATACATAGTTGAAGAGTCTCTGATGAGAGAGGCAGTGGGAGAAGTAGAAATGGGCAACTCGTGGAAGGCCTTTAATGTCATAGAAAATATAATAGTCTTAATCTCAAAGGTGAAGCAAAACACAGAAGATTTTAAATAGGGAAATTACTTGATACTTTGGAGGTTATAAACTGGTGCTACTGGGTCAGATCTGATCTTCAATTGAATTTAGTTTTGCTCAGGAGAGTTTAGCATTTATTTTTTGAAAAATACATAGTTGCCAGTGGCATGAAAACAGAAAATATGGATATCAGGCTTTGTTGAAAAATCAGCAGCCCTGCATTGCTGCAAGGAATCTATGGGGCGGAGCTTCTGAAGAAGTAGCTGCCCCTTTTGGAAGAAGCAGGTCGTCTGTTTCACTGTGCGGCTCACTTCCAGAAAATATGAGGTTGGGGCCAATTTCTGAATTTCCTCATTGGTGATCTGGAGAATACCTATTTGAGGACCAGGACTGGAAGCCCCCTACAGACATCCTGTTGAGAAACTAGTCGTGGGGGTAGGAACAAAGAGCGGGCGTAAGGCGTAAGGCATCAGGCCCCGGTGGGGAGCGTGGACTTGGCAGACAGATCTGGTGCTGCTGCAAGCTGTGTTTTTGAGAGACTCACCTAACCTTTCTGAGCAGTAGCCACTTTTTCGAAGATAAAATGTACATGACTTCTATCAAGTAGAATTTTTTTAATGAGGATCAAATGGAAAATTTCTGAGCTGTTAGCTCAGAAACTGGCTTGTAGTAACATTTAATACAATAGTGGTGGTGGTGCCGGTGGTGCTGGTGGTGGTGGTGGTGGAGAGTGAAGAAGATGTAATCAAGGAAGACTCCCATGTTTCTAGCATGTTATTTGGTGAGCTAGAGAACACGGGAGAAGGTGCAGACGATAAATGCAATTCTGGATGTGTACAGAGGTTTGATACGTGGTTAGATTCCAGGGTGAGCTCAAATGGGATGCAGGTTTCCTTTCTGCCGTTAACCTACTCACACCCACCTTCCTACTCCTTTGTCAACCTCATTGGTGTTGGTAATTGCTTCAACCATCTCCATGGAGGGACAACTTCAAATGGTAGAATAAGAATGTGGGGAAAGGTAACACTGTGTTCTATGTCTGCTGAAATGTTAGCAGATTGTTTTAAGTTCCTGAAAAAAATTCTTTCCAGTTTACTACTTTGGCCTACAGTTGAAAGAAACTAATAATTCTACATTTGTTTATATCAAGGGCCAAAAAAAGAAAAAAGCGTCCTCTCCATTCTATCTTTTTCAAAACTCTTTGGTTGGCTTTTTCTGTTTTACATTAGTATCAGTCCTAATTCCAAGCAAATATTTGACTAGAAGTGAATGACCATATATATGTTTTCTTTGTATTTTCTCCTAACTCAATATTGAAAATCACTTCTGACTTAAGTCTTAGCTCAAATGCCACATTCTCTTCTATCCCTCCCTGACTTTCATTGCAGGAAATATCTTTCTTCTCTACATTTTATTGTAACATGTGTATGGAATCTGTATCATTTATTCTGTTAGACTGTTAGTTCCATGAAGACAGGGACTGTGCCTTATAGACCTTTATACCCAAGGCGATAGGTTTTTCACATGGTGCTCACTTTCTTGAGTTATTTGAAAAGGTAAGGGCTAAGTATTTCTATGAAAAAGGATTTAAACAGATGAACAAGATGTAATCTTAATAAACAGAGTGTAGTTTTCAAGAAAAAACATTTACTAGCCAAATGAATATGTTGGGTGGCGCCTGTGGCTCAGTGGGTAGGGTGCCGGCCCCATATACCGAGAGTAGCAGGTTCAAACCCGGCCCCGGCCAAACTGCAACAAAAAAATAGTTGGGCATTGTAGCAGGCGCCTGTGGTCCCAGCTACTTGGGAGGCTGAGGCAAGAGAATCACCTAAGCCCCGGAGTTGGAGGTTGCTGTGAGCTGTGACACCATGGCACTCTACCAAGGGTGATAAAGTAAGACTCTCTCTATTAAAAAAAAAAGAGAGAGAGAGAGATGAATATGTTTAGTTTGCCTATCTTATGACATTATTACATATCATGGATCTTAATTCTTGCTTAAGATTCTGAAAAGAAGTCAATTTATGGGTTTGAAAACACATAAATGTAATCTGATTATAATCTGTAATCTGATTGTGTCATCTAGTGCTTACAATCCATTGATTGTTCACAATTATGAATTGAATCTCTTAATTCTTTGAATACAGGGCTCTTTAGGCTGACAGTTGCCTTCTCTTTGAAGGCCTAGTTTTTGCTCTGTGGACCCAGTCACAACGGACCACCCTCACATTTCCAAGCCCTCTGTTGCTTCATGACTCCCTTGCTTTTCGTATGCCACTAGTCTGAGTAAAAGGCCCTTCACACATCCACATGGCGAGTTCCTACTCATCCTTTAGTAATCAGCTCACATTTCCTCTTGAAAGCTTTTCCTGGCTTCTTTCCTACACCTGCCTCCCTGCAGAGAAATCCCTCCCTCTGTCTTCTTTTAACATCGTGTACACCTGTCCTGTCTGTCTTTATCAGGAGACTCCACACTATTTCAGAGCAGTTACTCTGTTTTTAAAGAGCTCTAAGTCTAGTGGGCAAGCTAAATAAGAGAAATAACTATAAAAATGGAGAGTAAAATATGTATATGTAAACATACACATAATTTATGATAAAAGTATGCTGCACCGAGGCTTATAAAAACAGGAAGGCTACAAACTCAGCATGAGGGGCATCAGCATCTTGGAGATGGTCATGGTTAAACTGTGCGTCAACGCCTGTCCAGATGTCAGTCCAGCAGACAGCGGGAAGAGTGGCATCATGTGTGACAATGTGGAGGTATTAGAGGGTATGTTATTTCCTGGCGACTGAAATTAGTATGTATTTGTGGATGTGGTTGGAGATGAGTCTGGGGAGATAGGCAGGCATCAAATAATGATGTGTGGTATTGAATGCCAGGCTGAGTGTTTGAACTAGTAGGATGAGCTCAGTAGACATGAGGGGAGCTGGTGAGTGAGTCTAAGGAGCAGAATGGCAAGCCGGAATCGTGGGTTAGAGAAGTCTCTCTAACAGCAGTTTAGGCCTGGATTGACGTTCACAATGCTGAAGGCAGAAGGACCATTTTGCCATCACTTATTGCAACAGTTTGTTATTGATGGATATTTAGGTTGTTTTCAAATTTCTGTTTAAGGCCCTTCATCAGAAAAACTGGGAGCAGTTATTATCTTCCTTTAAAACACACACACACACACACCCCAGAGACACAGATGTTGCTTTTTTTTTTTTTTACAGTTTTGGGCTGGGGCTGGATTTGAACCCACCACCTCTGGCATATGGGACTGGCGCCTGACTCCTTTGAGCCACAAGCGCCACCCAGATGTCTCACTTCATAATAGTCTATGCACGGTCACAAAGCTGATTTTATTTTTTAAATAATGTATAGCTCAACTCATTCTATATCAGTGCCTCTTTTAACCATAGGGATTTTGGTTGCTGAAGGAGGTGATGATGGTCACATTAAAACTTTCTGGCCTTCTGGGATGATTAGAGCACCCTAAGAGAAATACTGTAATGTGTTGATTATATCCTGATGAACTTTTTTATTATGAGGTCAGATAGTTGACAAACTTTCTTTTTAGCGCTATGTCCTTTTCAGCACCTTTCCTGACTCCCCTAAACTTATGTAACTGATCCGTCCTCTACATGGGTCTGTTACCAAGACGTCTTTGTCTGCTTCTGTTTCTCCTTCCTTCCGTTGTTTCTCTTTACTGAACTTGCCCACTTGAGGTTAAGGACTTCTTCACTTACTCATTTTATATTCCTCAGTTCTTAATGCCGTGCTTAGCTGCTGAGCCCCCTCCCATCCTTACAATCCTTATCACAATTGGCAATTCCTTGACCTCTGGCCATGAGGTGGGTCCTGCTAAATACTATGAGTTTTCTCATTTAATCTTCCCAGCAAACCTGTGGGTAAGTTCTATGTAAATCTTGTGGGTTTTTTCTTTTCTTTTCTTTTTTTTTTTTTTTTTTT
>NW_003852498.1:4757876-4761195 GCF_000181295.1 Otolemur garnettii
TTTGAGATATAGTCTTACTTTGTTGCCCTTGGTAGAGTGCTCTGGCGTCATAGCTCACAGCAGCCTTTAACTGGCTCAAGTAATGCCTCAGCTTCCCAAGTAGCTGGAACTACAGGTGCCCACCAAAGCACCTGGCTATTTTTAGAGATGGGTCTTGCTTTGGCTCAGGCTGGTCTTGAACCTGTGAGCTCAGGCAATCCACCCACCTCGGCCTCCCTGAGTGCCGGGATTACAGACATGAGCCACCGTGCCCAGCCTCATGTGCTTTTACTATTTTTAAGTAACAAATGGAAGTGACAGCAGAGAGAAGCTGAGTATTCTACATAGTTATCACATTTCCAAAATCCTAATGCTGGACCCCAGCAGTCTAACCCCGGCACCTGCGCTCTCAACACCTTCTCTACAGAACACTGGAAAGTGAGTGACTGCTTGCAGTGAGTGACTGTCAGGGTGTTCGTGTCATTAGCTCCTATTAATACATTCTCTCCAATTTTGTATTTGAAAATTTAAAAGTCCACAGACGAATTGAAAAACAGTAATAATAAATATCTATGGGCTCATCAGCTAAAATTGCCAACATTTGACATATTCCCTCTCTCTTCTTTATCTCTTCTCTCTCAGCCATTTTAAAGTACCTTACAGTCATAAAGGCACTTCATGCCCAAATACTTTAATATTCATTTCTTGAGAACAAAGACATTTACCTACAAACCATAATATCATTATCACACTCAAGAGATTTAACATAGATACAATAGTCTTATGTAATTAATTCTATATTTAGATTTCCCCAATTGTCCTAAAAACTATTTTTATGGATTTTTTTTTATTTTTAAATCCAGATGTAATCAAGGATCAAACATTGCATTTAGTTGGCCTTCCTCTTTAGTTCCTTTAATCTAGAACAATTGTACCACTTTTTTGTTTGCTTTGGTTTGGCTTCTCGACAATGACATTTCTGAACAGTTCACATCAGTTGCTTGATAGCTTGTTCCACAATCTAAATTTGTCTGTGGTGTCTGCATCGTTAGATTGAGGGTAAATTTTTTTGTGAGAATATTACACAGGTGATCATACGTTACTGCTGCATTCCCATTGTATATAATGTCAATTTGTCCCATTCCTGGTGATAGTTAAGTTCCATCAGTCAATTAAGGTGGTGGGCACCAGATTCCTGCCCTGAAAGGCATCTTATCTTCTTTGTAATCAGTAAGTAATCTGTGGGTTGATACACTGTGACTATTCAAGTAGCTTGTTCCATGATAAACTTCTGTCCAATGAAAATTAAAACACCTATAGATAAACTTACCTCAAATTAATTATTTTAATGTTGGTTGTAAATTTGTGTTTTCAAATTTTTTCATTTCCTTCTACATGTCAGTAATCATTCTTCTTTAAGGAGGAGCTCAGGCCTCTTCTTTTTTAGAATCCCTTCAGACCCATCGATTCTTTTATAATTCAGTTGTCAGTAACGCCATCTTCCTGATACTCAGAGGACCCCAAATCTGGCCTATGGAGCTCCTCTAATCCAGCTTCTGTTGTCCTTTTCACATATTTCTAACAGTTTCTGAATACTTACACTTGCTTTTTGCCACATAAAACATACACCCTGCCCCAATCTTGATTCCTATTATTGAGGAATGATATTCAGAAACAAAGATCTGGGTGCTGGTATACTCATTGCTACTGTTACCCCGTGTAAAAAAACAAAAACAAAAAAGCCTTACTCACATTTCCAAATAAACAGTAACACTTTCTCATGTGTTCTTAAAATCCTATTTGGCATTAATCTAAATTCCACTCTAGCACAATGAAAACAGAAAGAAAAAGTTAAAATTCTAAGTAAGGTGAAAACCACAATGGTGCTCAGTGGGAGATTTTTTAAGTGGAAAGGGATCGTGCTTAATTATGACAAATAAAAGTTGGCTTGAGATGCAAAGATGTAGAGGTAGCCACTTCTATGTTCGGGGCTGCTTCAGGAATTAAAAGCTAGTGAGAGATGAAATACAGAGTTGATTTGTGTGTCTAAATTGGACGTTCCCAAAGGCAAAAATAAAAATAAGTTATGACATCCCTTGGGAGACAACATTGAAAGGACCCAAAACCCTTATTTATTTTAACTTTATGCTCTAAGTGACCACTGAGTGGTTGACCTTGACTCTTTAAGTAAGTTTGTGATTTAAGTTCTTAATCACAATAATGTTAAGGAAAATGTGAAGCCCAAAGTCAAAAAATTTAGATGTACCAGTGCTTCAAAAAAGATAACAATTCTGTATTTTATTAGTGACTCAGAATCCAGAATATACAAAACAAGCAACAGAGTAGAGAGGTTATTTTATATTGAAATATCCTGGCAGGGTGACTTTCATTTTCTTAAATTATGTGAATATTGTGTTCTTAACAGCAACTTTTCCTTCCTGGAAATGTCACTTTAAATACTTTTATGCTTTTCATCACCATGGACATTGGCCACCCCCTTGTGCTTTCCTGTTTGGTAATTTCCTATAATCTCACTCTTCTCCCTTCCAAATGCACTTGAAATGCTGGTCTTTCTGGTCTTCTCTGACCAACTTGTAGATTGAGCCTGAAACTGAGATAAAAAATTTTTATTGAAGTTGGTCAAGTTGGCTCGGCCCCTGTCACACAGTGGTTACAAAGCCAGCCACATACACCGAGGCTGGTAGGTTCAAACCCAGCCCAGGCCACCTAAACAACAATGACAGCTGCAACAACAACAACAAAAATAGCCAGGCGTCCATCGTGGTAGGCGCCTGTAGTCCCAGCTGCTTGGGAGGCTGAGGCAAGAGAATCGCTAAAGCCCAAGAGTTTGAGGTTTCTGTGAGACAGCATTCTATTGGGGGTGACAAAGTGACACTCTTGTCTCAAAAAAAATTGGTCAAGTAATTTAATCTGCATTTCCACTTGTTTGTTAGTGTAATGAAGGTAATGTCCACCTTTCTCCTGCCTTATATGGATTTTGTGAGCATTGATTCAGTTAGTCATAAAATGGCAACAAGTAATAAAAAGTATATTTTATAATATATTCCTGAGAGCATTTAATAGTGTTTTATAGCAATAACAGAAACACTTTTATTCAGTTCTTATGGCAGTGGGAATTTAGATTTGAACATGAGATAATTGCCACTACAATAACAGGGTATTAAGAAAGCTGGGAGCTGTTTTCTTCTGGAGATCTTGGACAGCAGTCTTTTTTATTTTTTTAAGACGGTCTCTCTATGTCACCCTCAGAGTGCTGTGGCATCACAGCTCATAGCAACCTCAAAGTTTTGGACTTAAGCAATTCTCTTGCCTCAGGCTC
>NW_003852498.1:4761739-4763277 GCF_000181295.1 Otolemur garnettii
ATTTAGTGGTGCCATGTCTGAATAACCACGTGATGTAGACTGCAAAAATTACAAATGATTCTTAGGACTCCAAAGGCAAGGCAGTCAAGAAAATCATTCTCAAATTACTAACAACTGCTGAGGTTGGGTTGCTTTTTTCCTTCTCACTTCTAGAGCCACCAGCTGTTTGGGCATCTCAACATGGCCTTATTTTTCAAATGCAAGCACTTGACTTCCAGCATGGTTCGCTTATATAAGAAATATTACAGAACTGATGTGGGAACTTAATTTTCTCCTAACTTATTTGGTCACTCAATACTTAGAGTTAGAAAACACTGTACAGCTTTTAGAACCCAAGTTACATCAGGATGGATTTTTAAGAGTAAAATTTTAGGTTGCAGTCAAACAGAAGAGGCTTGGCCATGTGACATTGAAGAGCTGTGTTTGCTTTGCCAGTTGAGACTTGTTTCTTTTGCTAGTTAAAACAATGACTTAGAGGTTATTTTAAGGGCACTTTGGAGATTATGCTACAGGAATGTTTAGTGTAACTTTTGAGTGTGATTGCTCATTTGGGCTTAATCCAACAACCGATTTGGGGGCAAAATATCTGTCATTCATTAATTATCTGTGATCTTTACCTGGCCTTTATTTAAGCTTGATTAAACTGCTAAACCATAATCAGAGATGTCCACCTTTTCTTTTCTCTCTGCTGCACACTGGCAAAAGAAGAGTTGTCTTGGGCCACACACTAAATACACAAACACTAATGAAAGCTGATGAGCAAAAATCAGGTATGTCCATACTCTTCATGATATCCAACACCAGATAAACAAACAAAGTCCTCACAAAATCAACATGCAGCTTAGGGGCCATAGGTTGGACACCCTTGCCATAGGTGGGTGCCAGGGTAACAGTGGACCATCAAACTTCTTGCCCCTGAGCTATATAAAGGTCAGAGAGGCAGTGCTGCCTTGATTAACGTGTGTCACCAGCAGGCATGTTGCTTCCTCCAAATAAGTGATCAAATATATCATCTACTTCTGATGCATTGGAAGATTATTATAGGATGGACCACTGACAATGGGTGGATGACCTTTTAGAAGATTATTATAAGATGGACCTTTTTTGGGTGGATGGCCTGCTGTTCACGGAATAATAAAGTCAAAGTTTGTTTGTCCTGGCCCCCAACAGCTCACATGACAATGGAGTAAGTTACTAGAAGGTGGGCCGGTTAGTGCAAACGTTGGAAGATTATTTTCCATATTTTCTCCAGTTTTGAAATGGGTATGCACTTTCTCATCTTATTACTTAGATGTAGAAATGAAGTTATTTTGCATTCCCGTGAATATATGGTATTGTAGATGTAAAATAAATTTGACAAGTTTTATTTCTGTACTGGGATCTACTCATAACATTTCTATCCTAAGTTTGCATCCAAAGAAAACCTTTGCTGGATTGATAATAAACACAAAGTCCAGTTCCACAGCCTAGCGCTCAAGGAAGGTCAGTCAGGAATTGTATTTGGCAGCAAGTAATAATGACATAAAGAACAGTTGCTC
>NW_003852498.1:4763760-4765330 GCF_000181295.1 Otolemur garnettii
GTTCACCTGTGACGTCCCTTTTCCAGGCATGAACAAGTAGAAAGCATACTTAGAAGCACCCTTTTAATGCAGCATTCCAAAAGTTTCAACCGATTACTTCTGCCTTCATACCATTTGGTCAACATTTAGTTATTTGAACGCCCGTATCTACCAAGGAGCATAAGAAGTGTAGTTTTGCATTGCCAGTTCATCCCCTGCTCAAAAACATAAATTTTAAACCAATGTTCTATATTAAAGCAGAAGGGAAAGGTAGATACTGGTAAGAAGTCAACTGGCCTTCTGTGATCTGTCTTAGCCTTCGTTTTGTTTTGATCTGATCTGCAATTTTAAGCACTTTATTCTGTAGCCCCCCCCCCCGACTTTGCACTCCCTGAGAAACCCCTTTGCCACCTCTCCCAACACTTCACTCATATTCTGCAGGTTTTTTGTTTCCTGTCCCAGCTGCTCTTACCTCTGACTCCTTGCTCAGATCATAGTTCATAGAAGAGGCCTTTCTGGGAGCAGCAGTTACAGTTATTACCCACCTTTCTTTGTTCTTTCATCTATCATAGCCCTTGTCATGGTTTAGCCAAAATAGTTTAACAGTTCCTATTTCATATCCTGTGTGACTTTCTCATCCCCCCCCCATGAGTGCCTAGCATAACACATTATATATTGCCAATGCTGGGTACGTGTTTATTGAATTCCATTTCAAACCCAATGCCAGCAAGATAATAGCACACAGTCCTTTTATGCCACATTTCCAAAGCGATTTCTTTTTGTAAGAAGAAAAAAAAAATTGGTTTTATCAAGTTTATGAGCATCCTATCACATTTAATGGCCGTTGGCGAATCTGAGGGTTCTCGGTTGCGTCAGTGAACAGTCTGTCAGATGGGAGTGCAAACAGCAGTTTGTTTTGAAATACCGACCCCCTAAACGTGGAAGAAACATTAACCCTCCTGGCCTCTCGGAATGTGTGCATTTGATGTGCCCAAGATTAGGGGCACTTCTGAGAACAAACAACAAAAAAGGGAGGGGGAACAATAAAATCTTTTTTTCTAGAAGGCACCTGAAAGTCCTAGAAATGGATGGTCACTTAGCTGTTCAGGATATCAAAGGACAGCCTGGCCTAGGAGACCTCAAGTTTGTTTTATAAGGTGTCCTAAATAATCTTTTCATGGTTTTAGAGATATTTTCAAATTCCAATTATTTTAGGGGGTTATTACCTAGACTTGAATTTAATGATTTTCCGATGTCTACTTTTTCTTTTTAAAAACGGCATTCTGTGTGCCTCAGTGACACTGGATTAGTCATGTTGTAGTCATACGTAAATGTTAAGATTTACGGAATGTCTTTTTTTAGGTAAAAAAAATTTTTAGTAGCATTTCTTGGTTATAGGGTCTGCATATTACATCAGTAGTAACTTGTTTCTGGGATGTGTTTTAAAAACTGTAAACCTGCTAAATACACAGTTGACCGAGGAGTCATATTGGAAGTCCCTCCTACAGAGTTCATTTCTTTTCAAAGACCTAAAAAAAGTTAAGTCCCTTTGAATTTAAGGCCATGCCTAAAATTAGATTTTAAGAATTTT
>NW_003852498.1:4765725-4773551 GCF_000181295.1 Otolemur garnettii
CTGCTGAGAATACATACTAGTCATCCCTTGTAACCACAGGGGATTGGTGCCAGTACACCTCCCTCACCAATGTTTAAGTCTTGAAGTCAGCCCTCCATAGTCATGGGTTTTGCATTCCAAGAACACTGTGTTTCCAATTCAAGGTTGGGTGAATCCGTTGAACATTAGAGTGAAACAGCTGATGCTGAGACCTGACTATACTTTAATTCACCTCTAGGTTATTTATAATATTAAATACAATGTAAATGTTATGTTAATAATAGTTGTGATACTGTACTGATTTTTTATTTCCATTATTTTTTTATTTTTGTATTGCTTTTTAGTCCCCTCCCCCCAGTTTCACTTTGCGGTTGGTTGAAGCCTGGGATATAGAGACAACTGTACTTACAATTGACCTTTAGCCATAGGGTGTTAATTCCTTAAAGTATAAAAATGTATGATTGTTCCCTACCATTCAATCATTTAGTTGTAATTATTTCCTCTTTCACCTTTTAAGAAAGGAATTCTGGTTCAGGAATGACAGAGAATACAAATTAAACTGGGGTCTGTTGCCTTTTCTACTTAGTTATCATTGATCTTTGTATGTTCAACTTTTATACAACTCAAACATAACCCAAATACACATATTAGCTGATAAAAATACATTTCAACCTATTTATAGGACAGCACTAGTGCAATCCAACACCCATTTTTGTTTAGATAACAACACCTGTCCTATTAAATGAATGTAATAAAAAGAAGAAAATGTACTTTCAGCCCTACAACAAAGTTCAAACTATAACTGAAACAAATACGAAGATTGCCAGGCATGCCCAAAATAATACAACTGCAACCTTCATAAAATGGAATTACTGTTGTGAAGAAAAAAAAAATACCACCAAAATTTTTGTAAAAGTTTATAAAGGCTACAAATATGTCAAAGAATATGAGAATAGATTAAGGTTTTAATGAAAAACAACTTTGGCTTATGGGAACAAAAAAACTCAAGCCTATTTACTAAACTTCAGGTCCATTTCTAGGAATACATTTATGGTTGCAAGTAAGGAAATAATTATACAGGACTGGTAAAAGTCACTATTGAAACAAAGGGTTACATGGTATAAACCTTATTTACCAAAACCGATGAACCACAACCCATCACTACTTGACCGATTTTTCTTCAATTTTTAGTTTAGAAACAGAGCAGTGAGATTTTAACCCTAGATGTAAACTAGAATCATTTGAACAACTTAAAAATACGTAATGCCTAGGCCCTCCTCCAAACAATTTAAATCAGAATCTGTGTAGGCATCAAGATTGAGAACCATAGGAATAACATTCTCTTCCTACTAAGGTTAGTCTTTCTAAAAAATACTGACATGTTATACTTCCCCTTAAAAAAACTCCTGCTCCAAACAACAAATGTTTAATATGTAGCAAAGGAAAAAGAAATCATCTGTTTGCTTAAAATATTCAACCCATGAAATGAGCACTGAGCAACATCATTTTACAAAACTCATCCAGCCTCTTAAGCGCCCCCTAAGTAACTGATGGTCTAGGTCACTGGGTAATTTTCTTCTCCCTTCTCTGTCCACACATACTCCCAACACAAGCCTCTTCTGTGAGGTTTTTCTCTACAAATCTATATGGATTTGCTTGTTTGGTGATATCTTCACAGAATTCACATATGCCCCACCACCACCATTTTGCTCATAAACAAATACTGCCCTGACCTTAAAATACGTTTGTTTTGTCTCCTCATCTAGATCACAGGTTCCTTGAGACCAATAAACATGATGTACAATGACTTACCCTCTGTTTTAGTATCTGGCATAGCAATGTACACACGATTGGTATAGAGCCAGGTTTCTCAGTCTGGCACCATGACATTTGGGCTGGATAACCTGTTGTGGCAGGTGTTCTGAGCACTATGGGTGCTTAGTGGCCTCCCTAGCCTCTGCCCACTAGATGCCAGTAGTCCCCCCACCCCACCCCCAAGATGTCTCCTTGCCAGATGTCCTCAAGGGGGACATTGAGAACCACTAGTATGGAATAAACAGAATAAATTTAAATTAGTGAAAATATTCGAGTGATGATTTATAGCATTTTATGAGCTTGAGGGAAGTAGAACTCAGTTGATGAAACAAAATGTCAAACTGAGAACTTTCTATTTGGGCTATTATAGGTTAGAGAGCAAACATAATGAGCTTTGGAGTTAAGAAAATCAAGATGACAAAAATATCCTTAAACTGAAGTTCTGGAAACTATCATTTTAGTTTTTGTTTCGTTTTGAATCACTTCATACTTGGAAATATCATTTCTAACAAAATGAGTATTTTTATTATTCAGTTGGAAATGTATCTGGATTTCATACATAACCCTGTATCTTTGGACTAAAAAATACCTGTCAGAGAATAAGTTTGAATTTATTGTAAATTTATAACTGTGCACAAATATCAGTTATGTTTATGTGTAATTTTACTCATTTTTTTCTTTGTTGGGAGAATTTGATTATTGTCCTCAAGAAAATCTTTTAGCTCCAAGTGGTAAATACATATATATAGACACACATATACATATGTAACATGTATGTATATAAGTATACATGTATGTGTATACAGTGTGAACAGTGACTATAGGAGACAGTGATTTTTTGTATTCTGTTACTTTGTTGTAAGTGGTAATTATTTTTTCCTCTTAGTATCAAACTAGTATATGACATCAGTGCTGTACAGTTGGTGTTCTGCCGACCTAGCAATAATGCATGACCCTCCTTTTTTTACAGCTATATGCCAGCCACGGTGCAAACATGGTGAATGTATTGGGCCAAATAAGTGCAAATGTCACCCTGGATATGCTGGGAAAACCTGCAATCAAGGTAGGAAGACGGTGTGACATAAAAGGCCAGCTCTGCTCCTGCCAAATTAAAAATGTTTAATTTTTGTCCCAAACCACTTTCCACAAATATTTTTCCCGAATATGTGAGCTATCAATTTGCTGATAGGTAAAAATATAGTAATGGTAAATGTAGTAAAATTTATTTCATCAAAGGACAATTAAATAAGTTTTATCCCCTTTTTCTCTGATGTTGCTTAAAATGGCTTTCCAGGAAGAGTCACCACGTCAGTCATGTAGAAGCCTTCCCGTGCTCCTGTTCTTACACTAACTAGTTAGGAAGCCTTGGGTAACTCCTTAACCCCTCAGACGCCCAGGCACCACTCCACTTTAATACCAGGAGTCGGGTGGGGGATTTGACATGAAATCAAGGGATTCCTTCCAACTGTTAACTCTTTAATTCTGTGATTTAATCTCCCTTCAACTTCTGACCAGTTTAGAATGTTTCTCTGAAAAATAAAAATGGCAGATAATGTAGTGAGCCAATGTTTTAAAAAATCAGCATTAGTTGTTTATAAAAGCAAACATTTATCCATCATTCATAGTGTCCCGGGTATGTTACATATATTATCTATTTTCATCCTCATAACACTCGAAGGTAAGAGTGTTATTTATCATAATTAAAGTATAAATAACTTACTAATTATTATTCCATTTTTCACTTGTAGAGACTGAAACTCTGGGACATTAAGTGTCTTGCCCAAATTCACAGAATTAGTAGAAGAGCTGGCATATCAACTTAGAGCTGTCAGGGGTGGGGAACCTGTGGCCTTCTGATTTCAAGATTGTTCTTTTCTAAGTACCAGATGAGGCAAGAAAAACGTTACCTTTCTCTGCTGCACCTCTTGTAATAAAAGGATTTGTCTGTAAAGCCTGGATTCCATCCAAAGACTGCACTTAGGACCTAGAAGACCTTGTGTTGCCTCCAGCTACAGGTCCCATCCTTTCTACCATATCACTTTAGATGAAAAACATAATTGGAGATGTGATCCTCTGATTCATGCTAACAAAGTCAGACAGTGCTTGTCTTTTTAATTTATTTCAGCCCATAATTTTTACCACTAGGAGTTAACAATCTAGAAATAAAAGCTAGGGTTAGATTTTACTAAAAAGATGAGTCCATTTTGTACTTATATGTTAAATTATACTCCTTATCATTTTAAATGTCAAATCAAATAATGACGTGACATCTAAATATCCCTTAGGTGTGTACTTGACCTCATCAGATACAGACATGATATCGCTAAAACCCTACTGTTCCTTAGTATCAGATACTTATTCCAGGATACTCCTTGAGGTGTGCCATGTAAACTAGTGATTTACAGACATAGTTTTTCACAGTTACCTAAAACATTGACTTTTGAAAATATATGTAACAATTCCTGAACCATCAGATGAAATCCATACTAGTACAGTGCGACTGACGTGTGGTAGGAGAAGCTTTATTCTAAGGTATGTTCTTATATATAGTGTTATCTAGTATTTGATTTAGAACTGATTTGCCAAATGCTTATCTATCTTACAATGATTTTTTTAAACGTGGTATTTACCAACCATACCTGGGTAGTCATTTTGAAGTAAGCGGTACTCTTATTATCTCAGTTTACTCTTTTAAAAATCCACTTGATTTTCCTTCCCCAACCTAGTTTACAAGTCTCAGCATGTTATTGAATTCTGGTTCTGTTTATTGAGTTATCAGTGTTCATCTTAGAATCCCACTATCCTTCTTTTTTTTAAGTGGTGACCATACACCCTCAGAGGCCTTATTTACTCTGTTAGCATGACAAAACTTTGTTGTCTAAAGGCCAGGAATTTATATAAAGAAGGCTCTTAAACGAAGCTACTTTTGAGATTGTAGAAAAATTCACTTAAATTTATTTGCAGTCGCTACGTCAACTTTAACATGCTGCAGAGCCACCACAACTGTTACTGGAAGGTCTCGTCATTGGGTAGCTTTTATTTGCAGAAAACCAGTTTACCATGTACTTTTATCTAGACTGTATGGATCTTTCTCCAAAGAAAAATTGGAATCTATCGAGTTAAAATCTTGTCTCCCAAAACCATATTCCTCAGGGAGAAGAGGATTTCCTTAGTAGCCAAATGGGATTTTACACTTGCAAAAATAGTGCTGACAGTAATGTAATTTCAAGTCTAATCTTGAAAATGAAACTCCAGTTTAAAGTAAACTTATATGTCTTAATCATCTCTTTCTTTCCTTAACCATCCTTACAAAAAAAAGCTGTGGGGCAGGTTCCTGATGGAAAGGGTTAGGCTTTTTGGGAGCAGGAACCCTCTGTGGTATCTCTGATTTCTAGCTTCCTGAAAACTATTATGAAAGTGATTTTTACATGGTAAGTCTGCATTAAATATTTGTCGAGTGAATGACTTTCATATCATGAACAGTGTAGGAGCGTGGAGGAGTTCCATTCCCTGTCCAGTACAGCACCTTAGATGGTCTCTGAGCCTGCGGACTGAGAGCCTGGTCAGCATGAGAGAGGCCACCATGAGTGGCCAGGAGAAGCAAGAGAGCTGCTTAGAGATCCATAAAAGTTACTAGAGCAGGGCAGCACCTGTGGCTCAAAGGAGTAAGGTGCCCGCCCCATATGCTGGAGGTGGTGGGTTCAAACCCAGCCCCAGCCAAAAACTGCAAAAAGAAACAAAAAAGTTATCAGAGTAAATTGTCAATAGCTGCTGCAAAACAGATTAACTTAGACTGTTTTTGTCCAGGCCCATGTAATTTAATAAAGTAGAAAACATTCCTCAGAGATAAAGGAAATCAAAAGGTTTCTTTTTTCTTAAGGAAAGAAATGTTAAGAAGTGTATTTGTAATAATTTTATAGAACTAGAAATTAGCTTTTGATTAAAAGTAGGTTTGGGTGTAAGGCAAGGATTCACTACGAATTTTGTTGCTAGTTATGTTCTTTAAGCAATCACCCCCTAGAAGCTTGCTTGGTAGAGTAAACAGCTTGAATTAATGACAGACGCTTAACCCAGTGCCTTGCGAGCTGCCTAGGGAGCGCCCAGAATAGCAGGGAAGGCCACACTTTGGAACTGGCTTAATTTAATTTAACAGCCTTTTCACAGGCTCAGGACAATTCTCTGTTGGTAGCTTGCTCTTCCGTCTGAGTCACTTTCTGGATTTGCTACACCTAGATCAGGTATAAAATCATGGGCTTGGACCAGCATTAACATACTCTTTAAGGCATGTATTGCCTTTCACAGGAGATGAAATTCTAACCCAGATTCTGGCAACGTTCAGTCTGATCATTCGCTTCCCCCCACCTTACTTTCTCCAGCAATTTTATTCATTCATTTCCCCCCCTCCTTGAATCTCTGTACCCATACAAATCCCCTATCCCCCCAGCTAAAAAAGAATACCATTATAAATAAGTCTTTTTATAATATGTAAATTTGTCATATTACTGCATATTTTCAGAAATGAAAGACATTTTTGTCTTTATTATATAATAATTTCGGGAGAAACTATAAATATCAATTATTAATGTTTTTGGCATGGTTTATGTGTCATATGTTGAATTCCTCATTGCAAGAAAAGAATTAGAGTTTTGTGGCACAGAATCAGACATTGAATTTCTATGGATTAGTTATATCTGAAAGTTGAGTGCTTTGCTAAGCGTAACAATCTGAGTGCTTCAACTCTAATATTAAGGTAGTTACTTATGGATTATTTATTTATTTATTTATTTAGACAAAGTCTCATTCTGTTGCCCTGGGTAAGTGCCATGGGATCATCATAGTTCCCAGCAAACTCAAACTCTTGGGGTCAATCGATCCTTTTGCCTCAGCTTCCTGAGTAGCTGAAACCACTAGTTTTTCTATGTTAAGTAGAGATGGGGTCTCACTCTTGCTTAGGCTGATCTTGAACTCCTGAGCTCACGGACTCCACCTGCTTCAGCCTCCCAGAGTGCTAGGATTACAGACATGAGCCACCACTCTTGGCCAGCCTTACTTTTTGAAAGGAATATGGATTTAACCCCAAAACCAATGTTCATCTGACTTAGAAATTAACTGGTTGTTAATTTCCACAATAGTCTAGAAACAGAATGCAGTTGCCTTTTTGTCTCTTGGAGTCTTACCCATCTTACAGCATTTTGGTAAGCTAATAATGGCAACAGTTAACAGATTCTGTATCATGCTTCTTATACATTTTATAAATTAAATGTGACCTAAATGTAGCTTAAGTTCTTACATTTGAATGAAACCATTCGTGATCTGTCATGCTATTGTTTAAATAAGGTCTCTTGTAAATCAAAAACTTGTGCATAATTTTAGAGTATTTTAAACTATTATTGGACAACATCATAATATAGGGGAAAAAATCTTAAATTGGTCATATAAGACTTCAGTGGCCCTAAGAAGGGTAGGTTGACTATAATCAATATTTGTATAATCTGTTTTTGTTCTCTTCCTCCTGTTGATGACCAAATCATGCTTTTTAAAATGCTCTCTTTTTTGCTGTTTTGGTTTTTTTAAAATGGAATGAGAATGATGGGTTGTTAATTTATAATGTGTGTGTTGTCCTTGGGAAGCAAGATGGCAGTGACAAATTTTTAAGAAAATAACAAAGACAAATTAAAACCCAGAAGAACCAGAAACTATTGTTTATGAAATATCTAAATCATTCTCTTTAAACTCTTCCAACTTTATGTAATTGTTTAATATATACTTGTAAAGATTTTTAGGGCTAACAATGACAACAGTTCAAAGTTGACTCTTATTACCTTCTTCCTGGTGTGAAGATGAACACTTCTACCCAACTCCTCTTCACCAAGGCAGTGAACAGTCTCTTTTCCAACCCCTGGATCATCAAGCCACCAGTTTACCTTCGAGGGGTGAGCGTGCATTGTCTCAGGTGGTCTGCTCCTCCCACCTGCACGGCTTCCTGCAGTTATGTCACTTCTTGCAAATGTTCTGAAGACTAGTCCAGAAGC
>NW_003852498.1:4773712-4775964 GCF_000181295.1 Otolemur garnettii
GCTTTGAAATGTTTTCTAAAAGTCAGCTAGCAAAATAACTTTTTTGTATGTGGGCAAAGTCAGGAATTCCAAAGCAACTGAAATCGGAGGTTTGGAAATTGGAGGAAAATTGCCTTTTGCCAAGTAGGTTTTAGAACTGATCAGTTCCTCTCCTTACAACCATCTATTTGAGGTGTAAAGTTTTAGTTTACGTGGAAATCCAGCCACGTATTAGGATCTTTTTTTGATGTCCATTTTGTAACGTCAGAAGCCTGTGTTCTGGTTCTAGAAAGGCACTTAGTTAGCTTTTTGACTGTGAGAAAGTCACTAAATGTAACTGGGTTTTAGCAAACCACTTAGTACTAGGAGACAATAATTGTGCCCTTTTGTTGTGAGAATAAAAACACTGAAAATATTAATGTCTTCATTATGCTGGAAAGTGTTGTAGAAAAGTAATGATGATGGTATTATAATGTTATGGTTTCTGTTATAAGAGACTTTATCTCTAGTAGGTTAAGAAACTTAAAATAATGGCTTGGCATCCATAGCACAGTGGTTACAGTGCCAGCCACATACACTGAGGGTGGCAGGTTCAAACCTGGCCCTGGCCAGCTAAACAAGAATGACAACTATAACAAAAAATAGCCAGGTGCTGTGGCAGGCACCTATAGTCCCAGCTACTTGGGAGGCTGAGGCCAGAGAATTGCTTAAGCCCAAGAGTTTGAGGTTGCTGTGAGCCATGATGCCACAGCACTCTACCAAAAGAGACATAGTGAAACTGTCTCAAAAAAAAAAAAAAACAAACCTTAAAATAACTGAATTAAAATAGTTTAAATTATTAATCATTGTCTGTCTGCTGATAGGGAACTTGATGTATTTGTATATGTTCTGTATAAGGAATTAAGGCAATAGATTTAATTTCAGAGTCGTTGATAATGGTAGAAGTTATGGTAGGTGACAGATTAACGTATGTTTGCCTATGACCTCCATTTCCGTCAGATAAAATTCTGAAACATTATCATCTAAGCATCAAAGGGGGAAAAATTCCAAATGCATTAAGAATGAAAGTTTATTTTCCTTAAAAATCCATTAGGTTATCTTATTCAGTGAATCTCTCTCAGATTTTTCAAGCTACTTTTCAATGTCTGCATGCTAATGAAGTTTCTGATTCCTTTTCCTCAAACGTAATGATAACGCTGTGCAGCTTGCATTTCTGTTCTGGATCCGTTCTTTTCTCCCTCCCCACTTCTTTTACCTAAGCTCCTGAATCCACCAACCTGCTTAAATGTACTCCTGACAGTAATGGAATTCTATACATAATAATTAAAGCATTTGAATGTGTGTGATTTAGCTGTAAAGTTCTATTCTTTGGTATAGTAAGACGGGTACAACATTTATTAAATGTTTTGTTAGAGAATAATTTATACTGTACTATGAACTTCAGAGAAGAAGGAAGATGAAAGTAAATTTAAACTAAAAACACGACGGTTTTATTTCCTAGGTTATCCTATCAACTTTTGAGATTTGAGAGAGCCCTACCAGGGAGAGTTTCACTGCTCTTTATTGTGTTCCACTTATTATTATGGGGCATTTACTATACTGTGGAGGTATCGTTTTTGAATTTGTGACAATATGATAATAATACAAGCCTTACTAGGTCTGTAGTCCAACGGAATGTGATAATAAATACAGCAATTTGGGAAGCAGCACGTATTAACTCACATAGGTCAATAAGAAAGGAAGGTACCATAACTGTAGAAATAGAAGCCCTCAAGAAAATTGAGGACAAAGAGGTTTCTCCCCAGAACATCACATGCATTCTTTTGACGATCCTTATCTTAGGAAAAGTCTAATATTTAGCAAATACTAATAAACAGAGATGACTGTGAAATTACAGTTTCTGCAGAGGTCTCTGTAAGGTTCATCGTGGCCTGTGGCAGATGGGGCAGTAATGGCAGTCCCCAGCCAGCTGTCAGGGAGTGTTAGCCAGCCCACCAACAGCTGTGAGAGTACGGCCCTCTCATATTTCTTTCCACATATCTGGATACTTATATGCCAGTTTAATAACAGGTAAAATAGCCAATATATGTCTCTATACCCATTGAATGTTGATTGTTTTCTTCCTTTCCCATATTATTTCTGAGATTTTTTTTTTAATTATAACAGCTTATCAGTTTCTATTTCCTTTTAGTTTCACAATTCCTGACTTCAAAGTGCTTTTACTGTGGAAAGGGAAGAATAAATCTGGGTGGAAGCCAGTCTCTAAAACCACC
>NW_003852498.1:4776339-4777786 GCF_000181295.1 Otolemur garnettii
TATGAGGAAATTTTTTTTTGAAATATTTAAAAATGTGATTCTTTTTTGAAGACCTTTGCCTGGGCAAGAGACAAAATAGAAAACTAAAGAAAGCATAGGAGATGACAAAAGTATTTGGTTTATTTAGTTAACCTTTCCAGATTTGCCCAGCTCGGAATCTGCTTACAAGTTGGGTAAAACATAGAAAACTTAGAAAATCAATAAGATAGGAAAAAAAAATTTAAATGTAATAATTACTTAGTGGTTTTCAAAGTGATGTAACTTGGTGGTTTAGTTAAGTGAAATATATAGATTTCTAATAATTGAGCAGGTCAAATTTAAATTTCAGTAGATTTGAAAACAACTTTGTAACTAGATATATTACCTATATTTCTTACTCAATGACATGGATTAATAGACAATTAAATTATGCTAATCAGGTACTTACGCTGGTGGTTCCAGACAGAATAAACATGTGGTCACATTTGTTTTTAATGAAGTCTATATTTGGGGCATTACTATTTCAATGTTTATTTGTCATTAGGAGTTTTATGTTCACTCGAGGCGATGTTCAACTTGGGTTGGAATGTTTTTGTAATGTGAAATTCATTAATTCATTTCATAGTAATACTTAAAGCAATAAACCTAAAATACATGGGAATCTATTACATTTGGGCCATTAGTGTTTCCACATGCCCTTGTTAACTGCTGAATGAATGCAAATATGTTGGCAGGTTTGTATTGAAGTTCATTTAGTGACTTGCATGCACTGCTAAGGTAGGACATTGACATTTCTTGAATCTAAAGTCAGTATCAAATCCACAAGATTCAACAAGGAAAACTGTAATAATGATCATTCTTAATTTGTATAGTTCTTATACTCTGAAAATACCTTTCCTTTATGAAAATCAAAACAGCCAAATGTTATAAAATCTATATATTTTCTAGAAAGTAAAATATGTTCATGTAGTATCTGCATAAACAGAGAAAAGAAGACATTGAAAGAATAGGATGTCCTTATCAGGAGTGTGTCCAGTTGTAGAATGCAAGTACTTTGGTAGGTGACAGACACCTGTGCCCGTGAGGAGGTTACTTGCTGCTCTCTCTAGGGATGTTAAGGCAGGCACCTGACTGTAGGGGGAATCTTCCTAACTGTCCTTTGTGAACAGAGATCCATAAAGGACAAGGTAACTCCCAGTTGCCCTTAGTGTAACCAGTGCTCAAACTAAGACTGCATTAACAGGCTTTCTTTCTTAACATAAATGACAGTTATTATAGCTTGACCTACTTTTCTCCTTCATTTTTTAATATAGAAAAGAATTTTAAATGGTTTACATGAGTGCCAAGCATTTGTGATTTTTCTGCTTCAACCCACATTCTTTTCAGATCTGAATGAGTGTGGCCTGAAGCCCCGGCCCTGTAAGCACAGGTGCATGAACACTTACGGCAGCTACAAGTGCTACTGTCT
>NW_003852498.1:4778167-4779723 GCF_000181295.1 Otolemur garnettii
AAACTATATTTTGTAACTTTTTTTCAACATTTATTCCTATTTTCTATCTGGGCATAGAAGGACAATTCCAGTGACTATTAGTTTAGTGACTAATAGTTTAGTGACTATTTGGGGACTGCTCTTGAGGTCTGTTGAGTGACTTAAAATCATTCATAAAACCTCACTTCATTTTTGTATTTCTTTGCAATAACCTAAAGACTTTGAATGAAAAAAATAAATGAATATAATAACAGAAAAATAGCTTTTATGTGTATCTTTGTAAGAAGTATATGATTTTTTCCTACTATCATGTACTTATAAGATGGATAGGGCTCAGCGCTCGTAGCACAGTGCTTACAGCACCAGCCACATGCACCGAGGGTGGCAGGTTCAAACCCAGCCTGGGCCAGCTAAACAACAAGGACAACTGCAACCAAAAAAAAATAGCTGGGTGTTGTGGCGGATGCCTGTAGTCCCAGCTCCGTGGGAGGCTGAGGCAAGAGAATCGCTTAAACCCAAGAATTTGAGGTGACAGCTTGAGACTTTGTCTCAAAAAGAAAATTTAAAAGATGCATAATGCCTTAAAATTTTCTATAGGGCTGAATATTAAATTGAGTTTGTACTTAAATGGAGGTTGTAGTCACATGATATCCAACAAGTAATGACTTTTTATTTTTACTAAATTGTCAGTTAACTAGGTTGCACTTTATAAAATAAAAAGTTAACTAACAGCACTGTACAAATATAGCATGGAACTTTTTATAATGAGGTGAGTGTGTGCTTAATAGCATGTGGCAGTGATATGAGGATTGTCTAACATTGTGCAATTCAGTGGGAGGTCTGTCCCCTAGAGATGTTCCATAGGCCATCGAGACAGCTACTTGGACATTTTAGTTAAAAACAGCACTGAGCTTGAGTAATCTGGAAAAATACCCCAATTCCCTGATTTCTTTGGCCATTGGAACAATTCCAGATAAATCTATGTGGGATAAAGTTTTATATTCATGTTTTAATTCTTCAGGAGCATTAAAGGTCTTCCCCAGAGGATGGCAGGGCTGGTTCATGTCTTTGGAGAAGAACGGTCTATCTGTCCCTCTCCTCATTTTCTTTTCACTTTCTTTGGAATGTTGGGTAATTGAGGCCTCTTTGTTACATTGTTGATTCAGTGTCACTGATTTCAGGACAAGTGAGGAACCTAAATAAGTCAGTTACAGGTTTTGTTTTCCGCCTCTCTGAGTCAGTCAGCCACTCTCTTTGCAGGTGCCCTGAGCTGCTCCATGGCAAACTGTCAGTATGGCTGTGATGTTGTCAAGGGACAGATACGGTGCCAGTGCCCCTCTCCTGGCCTGCAGCTGGCCCCGGATGGGAGGACCTGTGTGGGTGAGTTGTAAAATCAAGCACGTCTGTCAACAGCCTCTGTAGGATAAAGAAAGAACGTGGAAGATACTGGGATAGGACAGAGGCAGTTACTTCCATCACGCAGTTATCCAGCCTTCAGAAGAGGCCGTGTCTCTGTGAATGGACCATGGGAGCCTTGTTTCCCTAAAAGTGAGGGGCAGGAGGAGGCCTCAGGCAGA
>NW_003852498.1:4779766-4784738 GCF_000181295.1 Otolemur garnettii
TGCGGGGTCTGGTGTATTTCTGGTAATTCAGGAAGGCAGTAGAGGATTGTGGGTAAGAGTCTGGGGGCTGTGGTTTTAAAACTGGTGCTGTCATGTACTATATATGTAACTGTAGGCAAGAAATTTCCTTTCTTTGACCTTTGATCACCTCATCTTTAAATGACAGTGTACTTAATGCCACACAGACACACTGTGAAGCCCGAACGAAATCACAAACGCAAAGAGCTTAGCACAGTACCTGGCATGTAGTAAGCGCCGAATGAATGGAGATATTCAGTAGTTCAAGAAGTATTTATTGAGTACTTTATGCGTTCTGGACACTGTGCTGAGTGCTAGGATATGCAGGAATGGACAAAGCAGACAAGATTTTGAGCCTCACAAAGCTGACATTCTAATGGGGAAGGCAGAAAAGAAACAAATAGCCAGAAAAATTACAGACAATGCTGAGTGTTCACATGAGGTACTAAGAAAAAAACCAGAAAAGATCTATTTCAGAAAATAATGGTCAGGGTAAGCCCGTACACCATTAGTTGTGTCAGGAGCCAGCCAAGCAGGTGAAAAAAGAGGAGTTGGCCTATGAATGTTTTTTGAAGAAATAAAAGGCCCATGTGGGTTAAGTCCAGAGAGTGAGTGTGAGGGGTGGTGGCTGGAAGACGACAGGGAGGCAGGTAGGGGCCCTGTACTGCAGTGCCTTCAGAGACCTGGGAGGAGTCGCGGATCTCATCCTAAAGGCCAGTAAAAACAGTTGAAAGGCTTTAAGCATAGTAATGATCCAATATTACATTTTAATGAAATCATTTCAACAATTGGGTTGGCTAGGTCTTGAAGGGTTTAAGACTGGCTGGGAAAAGACCAGTTTGAACTCTTAATATTTGGGCAATAGTGGCATGGAATACAGTAGGGGCAGTGAGAGAAGTAGAGACAGGTTCAAGTAATTTTTCAGAGGTAGAATTGACTAGACTTGATTAATTAGGAGGTAAAGGAAGGAGGATTATCCAAGATCACTCCTACTTTCTAGTTTACCTACTACGTAGGTAAGGTACACTATGGACTATCCAAGATCGCTCCTACTTTCTAGTTCACTAACTAGGTATATAAGGTACAGTATGGACTATCCAAGATCGATCCTACTTTCTAGTTCACTAACTAGGTATATAAGGTACAGTATGGACTATCCAAGATCGATCCTACTTTCTAGTTCACTAGGTAGATACAGGTACATTATGGACTAATGTAGAAAGGGAGGTATGTGGAATTCATGTTGCCTATGGGGACAACCAGCAGCATGCCGTTTATGACGAGTTTCTATATGCCAAGCAACAGTTTCCAGTCAGTTATTAATTTTAAAACCCACTCTGTCTAAACATGCCCTGGCCCTTCCTAAGACACTGTTGACTTATGTTTCCAGATGTTGATGAATGTGCTACTGGAAGAGCCGCCTGCCCTAGATTTAGGCAGTGTGTCAACACCTTCGGGAGTTACATCTGCAAGTGCCATAAAGGCTTTGACCTCATGTACATTGGCGGCAAATACCAATGTCATGGTAAGGAAACCCGACCATTCCTTTGTGTTGTTTCCTCCAGTATTACTGAACTCTCTCTTAACTGCGGTGATGACTGAGATGTCAGACGCACAGGAGGGTACCAGCATTATTAGTAAATGAAGCAAACCAACAGATGGCCAGTCCAACCATTAGGAGTTCTGGATACACACACACTTTATTTCTTCTCTTTATCTGGATTTTACATGGATTTTTTTTTTAATTCAAATAGTAGAAATATAATGCCCTTAAGGATTATAGTCAAAAGGGGATTCTGTATGCCAGAACAGGAAAAAAAAAAAAACCCCTACTTTATTAGGTAGCCAACTAGAAACATCATGAAGAAAATTAAATCCTACTTCTTCTTTAGAGACTTGTTGTGGCCAGGAAATAATTCAGGATTCAGTCCAAATCATAGGCAAATAATAAAAACTCAAAAACAATGGTCAGGATTGGAATCTAGTAACAGGTGTGTTGTAATTTTCTTCTGAAACATAATTTTTATCTCTCCAGTGCCTGTTTTAGTTTTCTTTCTTTCTTCTTTCTTTCTTTCTTTCTTTCTACATGGATTTTAATACTGCCGAAAAACAAGTTATTTTTGAAACTGTGTGTCTTTTTCATGTCGTTAGATTTATTTGCTAAATAAAACCCTTCTTTCCCTACCTCCTGATGCAGACATAGACGAATGCTCCCTTGGTCAGTATCAGTGCAGCAGCTTTGCTCGATGTTACAACGTGCACGGGTCCTACAAGTGTAAATGTAAAGATGGATACCAGGGTGATGGCCTGAGATGCGTGTGTGAGTAGCACTTGTCTTCCAGCTCTGAATTCCAGCAAGAAAGACAGGATTTGCACAAAAGCCACTGCAAGGGAAGATACAGAATAAGATCAGTTGTCAAAGAAGTATAATTTTCATAACTAGTAATGTTAGTCTGTGCTTTCCACAAACAAATCACTTGCTCAGGTATTCTTAAAAACTAAATGCTCAGTAACACATCTTCATCTTACAAAGTATTTGACTTTCTGGACTAAAATTCTCAATAGCTTCCTTTTAGCTGGAATTTGATTCTGTTGAAATCAGACATTGCTATTTGTCATTAGCATTAGATTTTGATGGTGGGATAATCTGAAAATGTCTGTTTACACCTTCTAACTCTACTATTAAAAGATCATTCCCGTATTTATTTCCTCTACATTCAGAACTGTTTTGTTTTAAGACTTGGAGAAGTGTATTTGGAACAACAGCTATGTTAGTAGATATATGTGAAAAAAATGCCCTTCGTATGTAAGGCTTACAAACCAAAGATCATAATTTAGCATACATTTCATGTAACGGTAGATAATTTAAAAAATTTTCTGAGTAAATTATTTACTAAAAACCACAGTGCATAAAATCACAGGGCTTAAAGAGTTTTTGAAGGGTCACGTAGCCATTCCCAATCTGGAGTATATCATTCCAGGCAGATTAAATATTCATTCTTTTTGGTGAAGATTATCAAGGAAGAAGATTCCACAAATGATCTTTGCAATCTCTGAAATATTTTAAAAATAGCAACTGCATAAATTAGTGAGGGGGCAGAAAATCCAACTGTAAAACAATATGTACAAACATTTAATCAAACTTTTTGTGAGCTAAATTTTTATAACGTGGATGAGAAAAATGTTAAATAATTCTAAACATGATTATATAGTACACATGTAGAATAGGGATACAACATAGATTCTAGACATTAAAAAAAAACTTAGAACGTCTCTGCATTAAAAGGTTATTGACTGTTGCCTATTTTCATTCTATACATATCTAAAACTTATCTGTGTTTCACATAAGATATATGTATATACATCATACAAAGATCAATGTATTTTGCATTCAAGGTTGGACAGTTAAGTTTGTGAACTCATCCTAGAAAAAGTGCTACACACCTCATTGCTGAATATCACTATGGTCATCTTCACCCTAAGGGGAAGTCCTCCCCTTAGGAAGCCGTGCACTGATGCTAGCACCTAGTCTACCCTTCAAAGCAATTATTGAGCTTTTTTGCTGGAATGGCCGTCAGAGCTGTTTTTATATGGATGTCTGATGAGTATACGAACTCATCCTAGAAAAAAGGAGTTGTTGTTCACACCTCATTGCTGAATATCACTGAAGTCACCAGACAGCCAGGGGGCATCCCTTGAAGATGATCATAGTGATATTCAACAATGAGATGTGAGCAGTGACTCCTTTTTTAGGATGAGTTTGTGAACTCATTTGACCCCCATATATCCAAAGGACAAATATACTTGTATATGTGACTATACAATTATATACATATATACCATACACACACACACACACACACACACACTTGTTCTAGCATGACTTACACAGGGAGTATTCTAAATGTGAAAAGTAAGATTAGTTGGCATGAGTTGTTTTCATGTGCCTGTTTTTTAAAGTGTGATGTTTCACTGTTTGGGGAGAGATGGTTGCACATTAATTTAAATCTTTAACTTTTTCAGATATTCCAAAAGTTATGATTGAACCTTCAGGTCCAATTCATGTACCAAAGGGAAATGGTACCATTTTAAAGGGTGATGGAGGACATAGTAATTGGATTCCTGACATCGGAGGTACTAGATGGCCACTGAAGACACCGTATATTCCTCCTGTGATTACCAGCAGACCCACTTCTACACTGACAGCAAGACCCACACCAAAGCCAACACCATGGCCCACTCCACCACCACCCCCTCCTCCTCCAACAGAGCTCAGAACCCCTCCGCCACCAACAACCCCAGAAAGGCCAACCACCAGACTGACAACTGTAGCACCAGCTGCCAGTACGACTCCAAGAGGGATTACAGTTGACAACAGAATACAGACAGATCCTCAGAAACCCAGAGGAGATGTGTTCAGTAAGTCATATACGTGTTAGCACGTGTTTAATAGGTGATGTTTCAACCACAGGCTAGGCCCTGAATATGAATCAAACTCACAAAAAGAATTAGCTGTATAAAGGCTTATATACATAGCCCTATTGGCAGATATTATAAAGAGCTGTACGAAGTCAGTGATTGGGCAAGTAGGAAAGAAAATTGTAGAAATGGAAGGAATGCACACGTATCACAAAGTAATATGATAGATCACAGCTCGAATCCAGCATAGGAATTCTCCTAATACAGTTGGATTTACTTGAAAACTCTCAGAGAAGGGAACTTACTATAGGCGATGCCATTTCACTGTTAACCTGTTTGCTCATTCAGCCAGGGAACATTTTATGGTGCTTTTAGAGCAGTAATTTTCAAGTGGTGTGCGAGAGGATTTTAGGTGTCCTGCGAAAATTTTTAGAGATCATGAATTGTATTATTTTCAAAACAAGTTCAAAGTATAGTAAGTATATTCTTTTGATCAACATTATTTAAGTGTGCCACGGAAGTTTTAACTATAGGT
>NW_003852498.1:4784758-4788568 GCF_000181295.1 Otolemur garnettii
CAGACAGATCCTCAGAAACCCAGAGGAGATGTGTTCAGTAAGTCATATACGTGTTAGCACGTGTTTAATAGGTGATGTTTCAACCACAGGCTAGGCCCTGAATATGAATCAAACTCACAAAAAGAATTAGCTGTATAAAGGCTTATATACATAGCCCTATTGGCAGATATTATAAAGAGCTGTACGAAGTCAGTGATTGGGCAAGTAGGAAAGAAAATTGTAGAAATGGAAGGAATGCACACGTATCACAAAGTAATATGATAGATCACAGCTCGAATCCAGCATAGGAATTCTCCTAATACAGTTGGATTTACTTGAAAACTCTCAGAGAAGGGAACTTACTATAGGCGATGCCATTTCACTGTTAACCTGTTTGCTCATTCAGCCAGGGAACATTTTATGGTGCTTTTAGAGCAGTAATTTTCAAGTGGTGTGCGAGAGGATTTTAGGTGTCCTGCGAAAATTTTTAGAGATCATGAATTGTATTATTTTCAAAACAAGTTCAAAGTATAGTAAGTATATTCTTTTGATCAACATTATTTAAGTGTGCCACGGAAGTTTTAACTATAGGTTCAAGGCTGCTGTGAGATAAAAAAAGGTTGAAAAACACTGACTTAGAGCATCAGGTAGGCCTCATATTAGCCATTAGGTTTACAGAGATAGAACAGAAAAGGTCACACAATCTGTGGGAAAGACGGGCCCAGGAGGTAACTGTGGTACTATGTTAGTAAAAGAGGTTCATGTAGGACATCATGAGAGTAAAGAGAAGGGGTACCTAGTCAACATTTGGGTAGGGGACTATTCGGGGTGAGCTTCCTGAGTGAAATGGGGCAAAGGCGGTGAGGAGACGGAGGCATCAGAGTTAACAGCAGCAGCACCACACAGCACAGAAGTCGGAGACAGCGTGGCCTCTGCTGCAAACTGGAGGCCCGGTGAGGAGAGGTGAGGGATGCAGGGCAGCCACCCCCTGCCGTGGCTGGAAGCTGCTGAGCAGATCCAGACTGGGCTAGATTAGGTTAAAGACGCCCAGATTTTCAGCAGATGACCGCTAAAGCATGAAGGGTGGTACCACCGATGGAGATAGGGATATTGGAAGGGAAGCAAGGTTCAGAGAAGGAAAAGGTCGCCTTCTGAGCAGACCAGACCTTGCATGTTTACACTTTGCATCTGTTCCTTGTGTTCATTTGTTCCCTTTCCCTTTGCTTACTCTCAGCTGCCCTTGGCGCTCACTCTTCCCTCTCCCATTTTTCCTTTTCTCATTCCCCCATGTTAAAACTAATACTGACATGGGTAAATGTTTTTAATTTTTCTTTCTTTTTTCTTTTCTTTTTATTGTTGGGATTTATCGAGGATGCAAAGAATCAGGTTACATTGATTGCATTTCTTAGGTAAAGTCCCTCTCATAAGTGCATCGTTTGTAATTTTTGAAGGAGAAAATTAAAGCTGATTTTTGTTCGTATGTGACTTTCAGATTCTTTCCTCTGAGGGCACTGAATACTTTTTGATGTAGTTATGTATGTTCTGGGTAACAAAATATAATTTTTAGGGGAATTAGATGGTATCTCTCAAAATATTCAGTTCATTTGTATATAATGTTTATTTTTTGAAATTCATTTTTTAAAATTTTCTCTTCCTTCTCCATCTTCGCTGTCTTTCTTTTCTATTTTTTCATCTCAATGTGATCAGACAATGGAATTGTTATCCGTGGGTACTTAAACAAATATGGCATTTGCATTATTCTGCTGCCTTAAGAGTCTTGAAAATATGGCTATTTGATGTAAAAAGACATTTTAACATAGATCACATCTTTAACAGTTTGTCTTTATTCCCATTATTCTTCTCCACACCAACATACATATGAATTAAAAATAGCATGGAAGTTCACCAATAAAATGCAGGATCAAAATAATTGAGGAAATATGGAGTTTCAGTGATGCTTGAGAGCATTCAGAGTGTGAACTTAAAGACATGCCCTGGGAAGGGATTGCCTTCATCCTGTGCCAGGGGCATCGCATGCCACAGATAGCACTGCTGCCTTTACACACTCCTGCCAAAAATTAGAGTCCACTCTCATTTCATCTTCAGCAATAGCTGCTGGTTAAGTTTAGCACGTGCGTGGATGTTCTAAACGCTTCTTAACTTGCTGTCTTGGGGTTATGGCACGTATTGTAAATAAGGGAAGGGTTTTCAGTTCTTAATTCAGGACAAGTGACTAATGTCTGTTCACTGTGAAAGCAGAAAGGAACCTTAGCACTATTTCAGTTCAACACCATTTCTACACTGAGTGTTTTCTTCACTCCCGGCCTGGCAACTTCTTAAGCCATCCTTTTCTTCTCCGTAGATCAGACAATGGAATTTACCTCCCGTCATTTTCAGGTGATGTTAATGATGGCTACAGTTTGCCTTTCTCCTTCAAATAGCCTGCAACTTAAATTGTGTTTTGGTTTACTCAGGGGTTCTCAGCCTTCCTAATGCCGCAATGTGTTTTTATTGTTAAAGAAGGGTTGCAACCCACAGGTTGAGAACTGCTGGTTACATTGAAGATAGTTTAAATTTATTTTTAGGTGACAAATAACTGTATATGTTTATGGGGTGTGAAGTTTTTTTTTAATGGAATAGATTGTGAATCAATTTTTCTTTATATTGTATGTGCCTGTATTGTCCCCCCTGAAAAAAGACTGGAAAGATACTCTAAAAGAAATTTAAGAAGATAAACATTAAAATAAGAATGCATCTACAGCCCAGACTTCTCTCCTAACTCTAAAGACTCATATATCAACTGTTTAACCTCCAGTTGGATGAAAATTGATTATCTCAACCTCAAAATGTCCAGAATTGTTCCTCCTCTTTACCCGCAGCCTTTTTCCACCCTAGGTGATATATCGTACCTCCCTCACCTGTTGCTAAGGATGACTCACCTATAGAATCATCCTAAATTACTTTTCCCATTATTAATCTATAAGAAAATCTTCCTAACCTTCTCATCAAATTATATCTCAAGTGTAATAATTTTTCACCATCTCCAGTGCTACCATCATGGCCCAAGTTATCTCTCCTCTAAAGTTACAGATCTAAAATCCTTTATTCAGATGACTTGTGGAATACAGCAAATTTTTAAATTTTAGAAAAACAAGAAGGTGCACCTTGTGTGTATTTCACACTGAAGCAGTGAAATGTATCCATATTTCACATTTCACAGCGTTTCTGCAATGAAACGTGTCAACATTAATGGAAAAGGGAAATTATGCCAATTATCAATTCAGAAATAATGTCTTACTGTGGATAGTTCCTAGCTCCTAAAATTAGTTCAAATAATTTTACTTTATGCTTTTATTTAAAAGTTTGCCTGTGTGACGGTGCACAAATTTTTTAATGCGTGAAGATTTAAGAAACAACCCCTTAATGTTCCCTGTAGGTATAAACAAAGAACCATTGAAACTGGATTGCCACTTACTACAGCCACAAAAGAAAGGGGGACAAATCAGCAAAAGAAGCTCATAAACTTCAAGTAATCACTGGGATATAATATTAATAGTTATAAATAGCCTTTTGGTATTCTAATTTGGGGCCTGAGAACTTTTATCTAAACTGACATTAATTAATTATCCAAGTGTGACATTCTTGTGAGGTCACTTTTAAATCATCTCGGTTACGCCCAGCATCTCTGCTAGACTTAGTCCACCACTGATGAAACATTCTTCCTTATATTTAATCTAAATTCATGAAACTACAGTTTATGCCTTTTAAATATTGTCACATATTCAGGGGGCAATGGACACAGTTGGCCATTGTCCCCAGGTCCCAATCTGT
>NW_003852498.1:4790039-4834251 GCF_000181295.1 Otolemur garnettii
TCTTAAGTTTGTCGAAGTTAAATTGGTTTGTTAACTGTAAGACTTCTCTGTTCTTTAACATGCTAATGTTCCTTGTAATTCTCTGGAAGAGGCATATAATGAGTATCACTTCCCAAATGAACCTAACCATGGAATTGTTTAACTCTTGGGATTAGAATTCATTGTACCCAACTTCTGGTCAGGCTGGGTTGAACCAAAAAGTCTAGACACCATGCTCTGCAAAACCCAATAGTCCTTGCTAATTAGCTCTTCTACCAAGGTTTTTGATACTAAAGGGTTGACTTTGTATTCAGGAATAGCCTGGTAGAAACGATTGAGGGTTGGGGAGGGCAGAATGGAGCTGGGCAGACTCAGTCAGAAAAGTAGATTTAAGTGGTGGTATGCCATTATGGACATCAGGGATGTGATGTAGAGGATTGCTAAAAAGTTAGAGACCAAGCACCAAAGACAAAAGTCATGTGTCCCGAGGTAGGAACTATCTCAGAGCAAAGAAAATAAGAAAAATGTCACGTATGTCAAAGAAGTTAACAATGATGTGTTTTGGAAATTATTTAAAAATTTGAGAAAATACCCATGTTTGCTTTAAGTGAAAAGAAGGTAAAACCCATGCATTCTGTTTGACTCTAATTGGATATAAAATACATAACTTTTTATGTCTGGGTGTATAGAAGTCTGGAGGAAAAAGACTAAAATAGTAGCCATCCGGGATATGTACCCTTCATGATACTTTAGGTGTTTTTCATTGTCTTTTTCTGTCCTTATGCAATAATTTTTAAACTTTTCAACCCCACTGTCATTGATGACAGTAATTTGCTGTAGCAATAATTCTTTAGGAGAGGAGCAAAGTAAAAGAATCCCACTCTGCCCTGCAGAAGAGTGAGTTGTCTGTTTTGAAAATCTACATGATGTTTAATCATGTACATTTTATTTTGAAAATAGTGATTTTTAAAAATTCATTGATAATTTTATTAACTTCTATTTTTAGCCTTTCAGATTTTGCTTTACAATCTAGTGTGTCAGGTATGCCTAATTTTAGCTAGTAGACTCAGATTACTGTAGGAAAATAGTATAACTTTGACCAAGAAACAGATTTCTTCCCCTAAGATGTTGTCGGAAGCTATCTGAATCAAGATAACCTAGAATGCTTCTTTAAAATGTAGATTCCTAATCCCTGTGGCACATTTACTAAATCAGACATTCTAGGGAAAGTACTTCTCCGTCTTTAGTGTATATAGAAATCACAAGGAAACCTCGTTAAAATGAAGGGTCTGGACTAGGACCTGAGACTCCGCATTCTGTGAAGCCCACAGGTAACACTGCTGATGTGCAAACCACACTTGGGGAAGCTGGACTCTCTGAGCCATAATGGCAGCTCCAATTTAGCAGAACTGTGTTCTAGATGGAGAAAGAATTAGCCAAATGTAGGGTGTGTAAATTACAGCAGTGATGCCTAGGCACACGTCCACCTGAGTCATATAAAATGAAGAGGAAAGGTATTAAGAGAAGCAAGATCATAGGATATAAGGTAGTTAATAGGTATTGGGTGCTCTTACGGTGGCTGTATTGGAGAACCAGCCTGTACTGTGTTATTACAGAACATGAGAATGGGTTGAAATTTCAAGTACCAAGCAACAGGAAGAAAATTAGTTCCTTTTTACTGATTTCTGCTTTGCTGGTTGCTGTCCTGAGGCTTACCCTCATTTCTCTTATACAGATTGTACAGAATCTGTGGCTAGCTCGATCACATTGTTCTTACTCATGGAAATATCATGGTCTCATTTTCTGATTCTGTGTGGTGATGAGTAAAAAGATTGTTTCTGCAGAGAAGTCAAAAGGTCCTCAAACTACTTTGCTTTCTAGAAAACAGTCAGGCCTACCGAGACCCTGAGCAGCCGCCTGGCATCTCCCTGAAGATTAAATTTCTGCCAGTGTTTTGAGGAAGCGTGCTGTCACTGCATACAGGTCAGGATCTGGTGCTATGAATTCTAAAAGTTTCCAAGGTTTTTGATTTATATTTTAATTGGATTCTACAGTGGCTGGTAAAGAAAAAATAGTTTCCTCTAGAAAGTATAAATTAAGTTCTTGGTGAATGTCACTAAAGTCACAAAACAATTCTTTTTTAAAGTTACATGCACATTTATCAGAACAGTTATAATTAAAAGTACTGGGCTAATAGGCATTCTGTGATTTGGGGCATGCTGCTAATTCCTGTGTCTTTGTTTGTTCATCTGTAAGTTGGGGATGATACTAGTATCTACCTCATTTGGGCTGTTGTGAGAATTAGATAGGAGGGTAGCTAAAAAATTCTTAGTATAGTGTTTGGTGCATAATTGTAACTTAATAGACATTAGCGATTAATACTTCTATCGATGTTGTTGTGATTCATTTGTAAAGTAGTGGTAGCATTCCCTATTTAATTCATAAAAAAGACAGCCCTATGTTATGTTTAGTTCTGAGTTTTATATTTTCCTGGTGCTTTTTATCATGGCTCATTACAATTTTAGTGTTGGCTAACTAGATCCTTTTGAAACAAATTGATAATGCAAGTATGAACTATGATGTGGGCAGAGAATGAAAATAGAAACTACTTTATATATTCTTTGCTTATTACCACATAATTAGAATATTATTTTTTATTTGGGTGTTTATAGTGCCAGGTCAGACAATTGTGTTTTTAAAATAGAAACAGGACCACCTCAACTTCTTTACTGAAAGAATAATGACCACAGCCTTTTTCAGAGATGAATCTGTCTAGATGGGAAACTTACATAATTCTGATGAATGTCAGAAATAAAAGCTTCCTGTCTTCCTTTTGGCCAGAGTGCTTTGACCTTAACCCTGCAGCAGGTGGGTTTCTGCTCCACCCCAGGTGTTCATGCTGCATTCAGTCCAGGAAGTGCTTATTCAGTCCAGCAGCGCACTCCTTACCACCTGCCTTCCAGTGTGCAGGTCTCAGCCACAACAGAGCCTAAACCTCATGGTTCCCTTTGGCTCAAAAAAGGAAGGAGAACAAATCTGTCAAATGTTCTCTTAATCAGGAATATTTGTGTTACTATTCTAATGGCCATGCTTAAGCAAAGATATTTTTAAAAAACATCATTGACATATTCTATTCTCCTGGGATTTCTCCAGGTAGTGCCTGGGAGTTGTTCTGAAACTTTATTAAAAGTACAAACAATACGTAAAGGAGAACTAGGTGTGTCACAAAAATAGAACTGATTTCTGAGTAGCTGTGTCTATATCTCATCCTTCACCAGAAATTTAATTTTTTCCAGGTTTGCTCTTAAATCTCAGCCCAAAGGTGTCTTATGAGCTTTGTAGATTCTTCCTAGGGGATGAAAGTTTTGGCAAATAAGGTCTTAGTTCTGTGAAGCCCAGAAATCTTTTTCTCTTACGTGGTTAAAGAAACTAATTTTCAGTCTTTGTACTTGTTTTTTTCTTATCATTTAAAGCTATAATGCATATATTCTGTATCTGGAGAGAAAACAGTGGAAAAGACAAGCACAGAGGGAGAGACTGCTTCATAAAACCATTGTCATTCATCCCTACCCTAAAATTTGTAGTATCTAGAAATCTTGAGGTCTTACCACCAGCATGAGCCTTCAAAATATTAGCATAGTTATATATGTACCATTCCCTTCAATGAACTAAACCCCTAAGTATAGAAAGAATTTAAGGCAATGTTATCTTCAATCTTTTAGTCCAACAACAAATGCCAGATTGGCCTAGATAATGTCTTGGGAACCACCTTAGACTACAAAGAGAATTTGAAAATCTACCTTTAATAATAGTGCCTACATTTTGCTATAGTTACTGTTTGCAAGAAGTTTGGCAGTGGCAGGTGTGTATGATAATATTTACATAGACTTCTCTCTGCTTGCTCTTCATGTTTTCTGGGTGATTTTAAAATAGAAACAGAACCACCTCAACTTCTTTACTGTACGAATAAGGACCACAGACTTTCTCAAAGATGAATCTGTCTAGATTGAAAACTACGTAAGTCTGATGAATGTCAGAAATAAAATACACAATTACCTATCTGGGGAACTTCATTTATGAACATGGGTTATATATTAATACTAACTGCAACCCTGGGGAAAATGTATTTTTACTAGAAACAGCTCGGCCAGCATTTCTTACAAAAAACTTCCTGTTTCTTTTTGTGGCTGGTTCCTCCACTAGCTCTGGGACTCTGTAGCCATTATCCAAACTTGCCATTTTCTCCAGCCCAGCCCAATCACGTTTTTATCCGACTTGCTTCACCACTTGTACATTCCCTTCTTTAGTTCATGCAGAAGGCTATCAGAAGCAAAGGGCAGGAACTACTTTTCAGTGGGTGAAACACTGACCAAGGGTAGAAAAATTGGAGGGATATTTTCTACAAGTAAATGAACATACCACTCTTTGTGTTGATTTCAGTCATAACCGCTATATGACACCCACTCCTACCTTCTTCTTGGTCATTCTCCGGGCCACAGCCAGAAGGGTAGTTTTAACTTACAGATCTGAACTTGAGTTGTTTTTCTTGTACATAGTTGTGATAATAAGATAATACTGCTTGAATGATTCCCCCCACTACTTATTTCACTTTATATTTTCACATAAATTGTAAAATATACGAAGGAGTGAGTAGTGTTCTGTCTCTTGACACTTCAGTGGGAGACTCTTGGTGCTCGGGGCTGGTGTGTGTGAGGAAGAATTAGTTAAATAACTTAGCCGAGTTAGACAGTAAAGCACACAAAACTGCAAGAACTAATAGCTGTTGAGCATTTCAGGTCTCGGAATTCCTTGGAATGTTTCCCAATGAATTGCAGTGAAGGTGTGCCTGATCATCAGCTCCTAAATTAAATATTCTTGGAAACCAAGTGCTTAAAATATTAACCATAGGCAACTGACCCTTTGCAACTTCTTAGATGACTAATTCTTTGGGGTGGTGTTTTCAAGTGTATGATCTAATCCCTTCCTTTCTCTTCAGTCTCGTCCCATGTTGCTTTCTCCATTTCTCACATCCTGCAGCCACTGTGAGCTCCTTTCTCTAAATGTTCCTCACTCTTTCTTCGTACCTGCTGCCGGAAACCCTTACTTTTCCTCCACTCCAACACTGTGCTTCTGCTCGCAGAGTTTCAAATTCTTCCCCTGTCAGTTTAAATGCTGCGTCCTCAAAGAGGATCTCTTTGGTCTCCTTTCATAAAACCAGGAAACCTCTGTGTGATCTTCCCCCTCTACATCAAGACTCTATTTTCTACTGGACAGTTATTTATCTGAAGGAAAAAAGGGGAGGGGGTTTGAAAAAATTGTCATAAGGCCCTTTAAATATAGTACTGCAAAAGTTGAGCCTTTCCTTTTCAGAGATAGTCTACATGTAAGTTACAACAAGAGAAGGAAATAAAAGCACGATTGTTCTGTAGGGTTTTTGTAACTTTCCCTAGGTCATAAGAAATGAAGGGTACTTGTCTACAACCTTGTAACACTTCTAGTAAGTAACAGAGGCAGGCCTATCTCAGAGCCCCAAATGAGGAAAGAAAAGCTGTGATTGGATGTCATTGCTGTCAGTCATCTGGGGTCTAAAGAAGGAAGTGGGTTGCCTCACCCCCGGGGGACCATCAACAGGTGTATCCCTAGAGCTTCTCCTCTTCCATTCTGGTCCTGCTGGGTATTTTATGAGTGTGTGTTATAAGAGAGAAAGGGGCTTCGTGCTTTTCACTTTTAAAACGAAAAGGCAAAACATTCAGAAATAGTAAGAGAAAACAATTAGCGCAAACATTATGGGATTGTTTTAAAAAATTAAAGCTGAAAATTATAGGCACATCATTGAAAAAGAATCCCTTTGACTGATGTCTGTTTCATGGTGTTCTACATCTTTTACTCCCTGCCTTATAAAAATACAGCTAATTAGTTGGAAGTTCTGGAAAAAAGAAGGGAGTATTCCCTGGCCTTTGGCCAAGAATTTCCCTCACCATCGTCAACATTCCTCCACATTCCCCCAACCCCCCCCAACCCAGTTACTCTGCACAATATCCTCCTTCCTAGCCCTTATCAAAATGTAGAGTTATAATGCACATTTATCTCCACATTTAATGTCTGCTTCTCCCATTAGAATTCCACTTACATATGATCCAAGCCCTGCTTGGTCTTGTCCACCCCGTTCACCATGTCCTCGGGGTGCCTACCACAGTACTTGGCCATCAAATATATGTTGAATGAGTAAATAAATAATTTAAGTGAATCAATTATTTTTTTAAGCTGATTCTTAAGCTCTATCCCACTGTGTCCTTTGAGGAACAGTGTTGACAAAGTACACAGGTTTCTGACAGGACCTTTACATCCACTCAGGAAACACTTATTGAGTGCCTGTCACCAGGTCAAGCCCTGGAAATGCCACCTGGATAAGAGGCAATTGATCCCCTCCTGGACCTCAGTGACTAGCAGAGGGACAGACACATATGCCTGTGCATAATTGCAGTTCTTCACGAAAGCACGTAATAGAGGCATGCGGACGTGAGCTGCTGAGGGCACAAGGGGGAAGAACTTGATTCTGTGTGGGGCATGAAAGTTCCCACAGAGGCAGAGGTATTTACGCTGGCCTTGAAGGAAGAGGGGAAGTCTGGCAGGTTAATTAGCAGGAAAGGGAGCATGAGGTGGAAGACGTGAAAATGAATGGCATGTTTGGACAGTACTGTGTATTTTGGTGGGGTGGATTGTAAATGCAGCACCAAGATGTTTGGATTTGATCTGGAAGGAGCCAGACAACCTGCTTAAGCAAAGGAGGCCATGGCAAGAAACACGCATCAGACTGCAACAGTGTGCTGGGTTCATTGGAGGCGAATAGCTGCAGCACTTAGAAAACCAAACAATTCTCTGCAATCATAGGTGTTTTCAGTTTAAACAGCCCTAATTCAAGGATCATAACAAGGTATTTTCATAGAGATGAATGTTTTGCTGGAACTCGGTAGCTCTTTTAAAATGTACTTTCCAGGTGAAGACTTTTAAATTATTTTTATGTTGAAATTTAGAAACTTTTGAAAATGATTTTTAAAATTATACCCAGATAAATGTTACAACATAAATCCCTGCAGAACAAACGTCATGAATCTTTAAAGGAAATGTACTTAAATGTTAGCTTCTTGCAGATGAGTGAAATGCCTGCCCCTGTGAAAGGTTATGGAAATGCTTCTTTGTCGCTTCCTTATTAAAAAAATAAACCAACTCCAAACCTCTTCTCTTGCAGTTCCTCGGCAGCCTTCAAATGATTTATTTGAAATATTTGAAATAGAAAGAGGAGTCAGTGCCGATGAGGAAGCAAAGGATGATCCAGGTAGACACTTTCAGTGCCATTAAAATGACATTTTATTGTTTCCCTCTGTTTTCTTGAAAATAACTTTTAAATTGTAGATTGTTTGGTATCACTTGGGAAAATTATGCATCTTTTTAAAACAATTCCATTTCCTCTGTACTTAAATCGGTTCAGCAAAAATAATTATGAACCCTCATTTTCGTTTTTGAAAATATATTAAAGTAGTATTTAAACTCTGAGAAGGAAATCATATTTTATAAGTGATGATGTAACGAGGTCATACTTTGGCAACACTTGGGCATTCTGTTCTTACACATGGGGGACACATGCACTGTTGTGCTGAGAAGGGATTAATGCAATTTCCTTTTGCTCTCAGGGGAGGGAGTTCTGGTGTATGGATAGGAGAGAACACTTGTTAAGCAAATATCCCCAGTGCACACTTGATTTTTTGTTGTTTACTGCACTTGTGACCCACTCTTCTTTCTGGTCGTTTTCTGGTAGGTGTTCTGGTACACAGTTGTAATTTTGACAATGGACTTTGTGGATGGATCAGGGAAAAAGAAAATGACTTACACTGGGAGCCGGTCAGGGACCCAGCAGGTAAACTGTTTCATCTCACTTTTTCTGGTATACATTTCAGTTTGATCCTATCTGAAGACCCTTGTTCTGCTGATTAAGTATACCAGGGCACATCTCTGTGTTTACTTAAGGAAGAGGGTCTAAGAGATCATGCATAGTATGAATATTCCATTTTCTATAAATGAGCTAAATTTGTTAGCTATCGGTTAGTATTAAATCATGGGGGAGGGGTAGTTAATTAAAAGGCCAGCTTATTTCTCCCAGAAAACATGGTGAATAAAACATTAAGCCTTATTCTTGAATATGGTTTTCAAGTTATTATTAGTGCCCCATTCCCAGTAATAAAAGAAGTAATCTTACAGCCATGGTGGTAGCTAGTCCCTGTTTTTTCAATGACATCCTTTAAAAAAAAAAAAAAAAAAAAAGATTTATGAGGTAGAAGGATACAGTAGAAATAGAACTCCTGTGATTTATCTCTCTGAGAAAGATTTCACTCAACTTGGATGCTGGATAAAATAGTTACAAATTACCACTACCTACTCCATAAGAGAAGGTTGTTAGGTGGATTTAGACATAGTTCCTTGGATAATTGACAGATTTTTAAATTGCACAATTCTTATTAAGCTAGAGTTTTAGTATTTATGACATGTTTTGTCTTGTAGTATCAGGAAAGCTTTCTTTCCCTGAAATTAAATTTTTCATGGGTGAGGCCAACTTAATGGAAGAATGGAAAATTTGGTTTTTTATTTCCTTTTTTACTCCAGATTCTAAATTCTAAGAATAAAGGACACAAGATGTGATGGAAAAGTGTGTTATTTTCTTTATTTTAAAGGCCTAATTCTTAAATACCATACCAAGTATGTAGATCACAAACACACAGAAGAAAGCTTATGATATGTTAAACCAGCTCTTCTCAAACCCAGTGTGTATACGGAAAAGGCTGAGGGCCTTTTAAAAATGCAAGTTTTCATGCACTTCTAACTGGTTCCTCAATGCACACTGAGTAGCAAGGTATTAAAAAAATTATCCCAAAAATGTGTTTATTAGATCCCTGAAGATTGAAATAGAAATATTTAAAAATTTGAGGTAAACTTTTAAAAATATAAATAATCAATAAATTCAAATGCGCTTTCTCAGATTTTTTTAAGTTGTAAAACAAAATGTTTACTGCCTCACACTCAGTGTACCTGCTCTCATTTTTTGCATTACCCTCACTCTTTGAAGGTTAACTCTGAGCAGGACAATGATGTAATAAATGTCAATGTCACAGGCATGGGTGAATCAGAAAGAAACCAACATACATTTAATACCTATGATGATCCTAGCTTGTTCATCATCTCATTAATTTTACTTTAATCTTATCTACCCCCAAGAAGCAGGTAATATTGTTGTCTTTATTTTACAAAGGAAATACCCAGAGAAGTTACCTCAGGCCACAGAGGTAGAGAGTGGTAGACTTCAGTGTCAAACTGGAGTCTTCTGTCTTCATGGCCCCTCTGTCCTGCCTGTGCAGGCTCCTGGTCAGTGCAGTGCCCAGCCCAGCACATCTGCAGCATTGCTCTGGGTTCTTCACCCAGAAAGTGGAGGAGAGGAAAGTGTCACTGTGTGCTGACACAACCCGCATTTAAAACACTGATGGCTCATATTTAGGAGGTGAAGTCTTACAGAAAGGAATACAAGGTCTGGGTCATTGTCTCCAGACCAGCCACACAGCTGAGAAAGGGGGATGATGTCACCCAGGACCAAGCGTGGAAGATTTTATGGTGTTAGTGGAAATGAAATTGATGTGAGTGAACCTTGTGATGTTGCTGCCAAAAAGATGGTCCATTTGGAAAGAACTAGGGAACTTTCCATAATGGAAAATTCACTTTGGTTAAGTGGTTAATTCACTTCGAAGGGTTCTTTCTAGTCTGAGGAGAAGAGAGTTAATTGTATGCCACTTGGATAGAAAGGTCATTTCACACTCAGAGCCTGTGAAAGATAAGGCTCTGAGAAGCACCATTCTGAAACACCAGAATGTTTAGGCTGGAGAAGTAATAATAGAGTGGGGTGGCTTTTCAAATGATTGCTGTTCTCCATGACCACAAGAGCTTGAGAAGTAGTATCAGTGGGTAAAAACCACAGGGATATTTATTTTGGTTCACTTGCAGAAAGAACTTTCTAATAAAGCTGTCTCAAAAGACAACAGGCTGACATGGAAGGAGTGAGCCTTCTGTTGGTGGAGGCATTTGGACTGGGTGACATTTGGAAAATGTTATTGAAGAATTTTGAGTATCAGATAAGGGTTGGTTTTAACCCAGCTATGAGAGCCTCTCATTCAGAATGGAATGCCCAGGTAATCCCAAGGAAATTGGTGAGCAGCGTTCTAGCTTGGAAAAAAGAATAAGACCAAGAAATGGCAGAGGGTTGGAAGAAAGTGGTAGGAGTGCACGGCATATGTCTAATGGAATCGCAGAATATATTTGGAATATTTGGGGGAACTCTAACCATATTCTGATAAGAAATATAATAATGCATACCTTTTCATGCCTCTGTTTCTTCTAGGAAGTTCAGGTGTGTGTATGTGTGTCTAGCATGTGAAAGCTGGAGAAGAATATAAGTAATCTAATAAATAACTTCTCTGTGTCATTCTAACTGCCAAGCTGTTTGCTTTCTATCTGGATTATACCATTGATAAAATATATGTTTGGATTTCCCATTATGACTGATTTTAATGGTGTATAGTTCTTATCCAAGATCCAGATTTGAAATGTTCTTATATGCTAATATTTCTAAGAAAACCCTCAACTAATCTCACAACCTTGAGAAACAGCTGCAAAATAAGGGCATATGCTAACTGCCCTTCCTGGTGCTAGTAGGTCTTTTTTTTTTTAATCACATTTGGTCTTGAACTTCATTGTGAGATGTGAAATGAATAGGTTCCCCTAAGAAATGGAAAATTTTGCTGCCAGCAGATGTGGTGGTATGTAGTTCAGATATGTACTGAAGGCCTTGAGGACACACCCTTCTCCTGTGTAAGGCTAGACCCAAGACCTTTCTCCTGTGAACACCAAGGCTAGACCTGAGACCCTTTTCCTGGAACCCTGACCTTCAGAGAACAAGGGTTAAGGGCAACTGACTCAGCACTCTGTCTGCTACTGATAGCTACAAGGAATTTAGTTAAACATATATCAAACGTGTACATACACGTATGTCTACTGCAGCATTAAAAGCATTGTTTCAAAATACACATAAATGAAGAAATAAATCAACAGTGAAAATGAAAGCTCCTTGCCTTTTCTGGCGCCCATCCATGCCCACAGGTTCAGACAGCTTGTTGGTTATCTTTCCAGGGTTATATTTTTTCACACAATGGCATCCTCTTCTGTACCTTGCTTTCATCATTTACTATTACCTTAAGAGTTAACAAGAACGTGGACTTTGAAGCCAGAGGCCTGAGCTGAAACCTAGCACCACCACTTAAATAGCTTTGGCCTTAAGTAAGTTTCTTAAACATGGACAGTCAGTAGTGTCTACTAAACATATGTAAAGCATTTCTAGCAGTGGCTGGCCTGCTTCTGTTATTTACCACCACCACCCCACTTTCAGATCCTTTAGATGTTGTGATGCTTTAGACTGAATGAAAATATTTAATATAGTTTTATATTTTGATATAGTATTTTGGCATTAGAAGTGAAAATGTTAATAAGTAACTCCTTTGCAATGCTGGATCATTTTTTTTTCCCTTAGTTATTGTTCCAACTTGGTAATGTTTCCTTTTACTACAAAGAGAATTCTTCAAGTTAAAATAACTAAAGTAGAAAAGAAAAAATCTGGTGCTCACAGAGCTGCGTTATAGAGGTCACCTCATTTATCATGTTTTAAATGTTAGAATTTTAAACACACATACAAGAGGATTATTTGAATCTTTTACTAGGGTGCCTTGTTTTGTTAGGTTGTCTTATTGTAGGTCGGGTCTACCAGAACATTCCACAGGACTTAATCCTTGTTTTCTTCAAACTTTCAAGCTAAGTGTTTAACCCGATATGTTGGTCTTAACTAGAATATCTGTGGTGATTCAAAAGCTAACTTGTAGAGATGTCTAAAATCCATATAAATATTTTGGCCCCAAATATTGTTTAGATTAATTTGTGGGGGGAAGGGACCAGGGCAGGTGGGGGAGGACAGATAAATTGTGTGTTTTTAGTGATTCAAGTGCATGACTCAAGGACCTATTTCCCTGCAGTTTTTTTTCTGTATTTTTGGAATATTATGATTGATTTTATTCATTTACTCAACAAATAACGTTGAACACCCACCATGCCAGGAGTGTAACAGGGAAGTTTGGGGGAGAGGTTGGATCTAACTTAGTGTTGTCCATGCTTTCTGAGGAGCACTTAGCACGGAGGCTGGCACATCACAAGTCCACAAACATCACCTAGGAGAGCTCAGCGGGACTTGGGGAGGATCCTCTACTAATAAGAGGGTGCCCCAGATCTTACTATGTCTTGGATAAATTAGGCAGAATGTGATGGTGGCTTATCTTTTAATTGAAAAATAAATGGTGTCCTACCAAAGTAGATGCATGCAATATGTTCAGCATTCCAACCAGGTTTTTCCTATGGAAAAATCAGTGTTGAAACATACAGTGTGTTTTCCAGTTGTCTGAGACAAAACAGCCTGAAGGGGGAATGCCGTTTCGACATGGGTTGAGTTTCAAAATACCGCTGATAACTTGTTCTCTCGAGAAGCAGCATTTCTCCCTTTACTGCTGCGTGAAGGTTTTTTGTTATATAGTCTCCCTAACAACAGAGGGAAGCAAACCGTGTGGCCTGGGGCTCTGGGGACGTCATCAGAGTGATCTGTCTAAAGTGAACGTTTTTATTACCAGTTTTTAGTCATGCATATATAATAGAACATATTTATGAAATATGTATAATGTTACAGATTTGTTTTATTATAAAAATGTTTTAAAGGACTTGCCTGCAAATAAAATCGATGCTCCAGGAAGATGTGGAGGTTTCCAGGGAAACCTTACTCTGTATCTTCCCGGGGTAAGGTATCCACCAGCGTGAAAAGCGTAGTAAACTCTGACTTTTAAAACGGACCCTTCTGTCTTTGGAGATTAGAGACCAAGTGGAGGGAGGGAGAATAAGTAGGCAGAGTGCCCTTTAAATTACCAGGTGCTTTCTGCCTAGAGGTTGGTTATTCAGGTAGAAAATTCTGCCTGGAAATTTAGGGTCAGTTCTTCCAAACCACCCAGACAGCTTGGCAGGGGGGGCCGGACAAGATAATCATGAAGTGGAGAGGATGAGAAGGTGGGGGGTGAACCTGTGTATGTTTTTCTGTGTTATGGGCATCAGAGCGTTTTCCATCAGAAATATCCACAGTGCATTACTAAGTATTGTGGATCATTGGCCTAACGTCTGCTATCCATGAGCAAAGTGAGTGTTTTCTGCAAACAAACCATAAAATTTAGACAAGCATAGAAATAACTCATATTTTTCATCTTCAGAAATCTGGAAGTCTTTACAGACAAAAACTACCCCTCCCGCCATGCTGTTTGTGCTAGCGAGGGCCAGCGAGGGGTGCTGGTGCTGCACACACAGCCTGCTTTTCCCTTCCAGGTGGACAGTATCTGACAGTATCGGCAGCCAAAGCCCCCGGGGGAAAAGCCGCTCGCTTGGTGCTACCCCTCGGCCACCTCATGCATTCAGGGGACCTGTGCCTGTCCTTCAGGCACAAGGTGACTGGGCTGCACTCTGGCACACTCCAGGTGTTTGTGAGAAAACACGGTGCCCATGGAGCAGCCCTGTGGGGAAGAAATGGTGGCCATGGCTGGAGGCAGACCCAGATCACCTTGCGAGGGGCTGACGTCAAGAGCGTAAGTAGATCCGCACAGGAGGCCGGAGCTGGGAAGTTTCCTTTCCTAGGAGAGCTCTGGGATGGGAATCTGAAAAGGCCTCCTCTGTGAATTCCGGCTCAGCTGAACGTCTGGTGTTTCCTGGGCAGGGTGACTCCACTCACTGACTCTTTCTGAAACCCCTTTCCGCTGCCTCATCTCTCTTCATTGCAACCTGTGATCGCCACCACCTTCCCATCCTGCTGAAAACCATTCTTACTGAAAAAAATATTTAGGATTGGGTGGTGCCTGTGGCTCAGTGAGTAGGGCACCGGCCCCATAGACGGAGGGTGACGGGTTCAAACCTGGCCCTGGCCAAACTGCAACAAAAAAATAGCTGGGTGTTGTGGTGGACACCTATACTCCCAGCTCCTTGGGAGGCTGAGGCAAGAGAATCGCCTGAGCCCAGGAGTTGGAGGTTGCTGTGAGCTGTGACACCACAGCACTCTATGCAACAAAGTGAGACTCCGTCTCTAAAAAAAGAAAAAAAATTTAGGAATAGAAAAATGTTCATCAACAGAAACTTCAAAGGTTAGGAGCAGCGAGTTTCCTTTTGTTTTCTCGTTTCCATTTCCTTCAATTCCTTAGACTTCACCCTTTCCCTACCATAAATTGCCCTGGCTGGGACTCTTTTTTTCTCTTTTGAAAGGTTTCTTGAAAGCTCAATGTATTTTTTACTTCTTTGCTTCAGAGATCATAGTTAAACAGCCTAGGGCGGGAACCCAGAACTACAATTGGAAAGCACTAGTTTATCCAGGACGGGATGGAGAAAGTGGCTTGTTTGAATACATAAATATGAGTTTAAGAAGTCAAGTCACAGCTAGTGAGAAATTCTTCCACAGCAAATCGCCAAAATAATACATTTGGGGAAATGTCTTTATGTTGGTGCTTATAAAACTTGCTGTTAGGAGATTCTGCCTCTATACCCATAGGTATAGGTTCTAGAAACTATTTTAGAAAGAAAAGATAGATCCCATTAATAGAGCTCTTATTAGGGTATTTAGATTTTGTTTAATTCTTTGATAATAGCCCTTAAAATGTTTCTAAATATTTTCATTGCTTGGAGAAATAAAACAAGATATAAATTGTTTCGAATCATAGCATTGAAAGGTTTCTCCTGTTTTAAAAAGAGCAGGAATGATAAAATATGAGAACAGTAAAAATCGGGGGGTTCTACGTAGGCAAAACAACAGTGAGGTGGGGTTCTGGTGTTTCATCCTACTGCGTTTTCTGCCCCAAAGCTGCGTTAACCGAATGGCGGGACTCAGAAACTTCTAAGCCAGGCTGCGTGATTACCGTCTTTCAGATCTTTGGCCCTTCATATCTGCCCCTTTACCTTCTGCCACACTCTTCTGACTTCTCACCTGGGTAATCTTTTACTGAAGTGCTCACGTCATAAACATTCCTAGATGGAATTAGTCTACAGTTTAGAATGGCTTTTTAAAGAGTAACTGGTTCTGAGTAATGTGGTCTGAGAACAGTTTACTGATGACTTAAGCCAAGCCTCAGGTGACCCTGGAAACTGTGTTCCTGTCTTTCCTCCTGTTACATAAGTCTGCTGTGTAGTCTTTGAGAAGGTTTGCCTTTATTTTGCTTAATAAGCCGGTATTGGAAAGGGGCAGAGGAGGCTTGACTGGTGTGTGCGTTCTCTCCCTAGGTCATCTTCAAAGGTGAAAAAAGGCGTGGTCACACTGGGGAGATTGGATTGGATGATGTGAGCTTGAAAAAAGGCCACTGCTCTGAAGAACGCTAACAACTCCAGAACTAGCAGTGAACTCCTCTGTTGCTCCCTCTTCTTTTTCCAATCCTCATCTTCTCTCCTCTTCTCCTACTTATCAGGCCTAGGAGAAGAGTGGGTCAGTGGTCAGGAGGAAGTCTGGTTGGTGACCCAGGTCTTGCTGGCCTGCTTTCGTGCAATCCCAGTGAACAGTGACACCTCCTAGAAGCATGGGGGCATCTGCAGATACATCCAGGCCGTCGCTAGATGTGGCCTTCCATCCGTGTCTCTGTGGAAGGCCTTTAGCATTTGTGTCCCCTACCATCCTTCACCCTGGTTACAAGGTGCTCCTTGTAGCAAGTATGGGAGCAAATTAAATTCTGGGAGAAGTTTTCAAAAGAAATCTGTACAAATGGCCATTATGTTATTGTTCACAGTTCCCTGAGATACAGTGTACCATGTGCTTGTGAAATTGGTGTATCCTCTTCACATGAGGTAGTTCTGGCCTGACCTGAACTCTTTTACTGCCATTCACTTTATAAAATAAGGGTGTGTACCATATCGAGATGCATTTATTGTTATCTGTATTTTTCTTTTAAAGACAATTATGTAGAGTGGGCACGTAATCCCTCGTTAGTGCTGTTGTGTTTCGTGTAAATGTGCTATTGATATGATACTAAGTATTTACGTGTTCCTAGTATCTACAGACTCTAGTTGCAAGGTAAAGGGCAACTTGTGATCTCTTGAGTTAACAAATACATGGTGAAGTGTCCTGTGGTTCCATGACCTTAACATTGGCAGCAACAGAAAATGGGCAGAGATGTCAGGTTGTGGTAGTGGAGTGACGAATTTTTTTTTTTAATAGTTTTGAGTTTGATCCCTGTGAAGGATAGTAAACCATTGTGGGAGATAAGAAACTGTAGTTAATATGTAAAACTTTCACTGTTTCAAGTTACCCATGTAAGCCAACAGCTTTTACCATCATAACAAGGCTCTCTCTGGTAATCTGTAAGCTTTGTAAAAGTTTTGGTTGTTTTGGAGAAAGGATCCTGTTTAAGGAAGCAGAGTGAGAAGAAGCATGAGAGAAATTCCCCTGGACCAGGTGCAGCTCATCACTTAGGGGCTGTGTCAGGAGGGGAGGACCAAGTCCCGCGCTTGGAGGGAGGCAGCGCCAAGGGAGGAGGACAGCTAAGATCCATGACCCCCCAACTATGTTTCCTCTCCCTGTGTTTTACCTTTATATTTCAAAATAATGAAACTTGTAAAAGGCAACTTACGCCTGAGGTTTTCTTAATTTCTGATTAAGTAACTGAAATATTTTCTGTTTTTGCCAGGAATCACAAAGATGATTAAAGGGTTGGAAAAAAAGATCTATGATGAAAAATTAAAGGAACTGGGATTATTCAGCCTGGAGAAGAGAAGACTGAGGGGTAAACCATTGATGGTTTTCAAGTCTATGAAAGGTTGGCACAGAGAGGGCCACAACCAGCTATTCTCCATATGTGCTAAGAATAGGACTAGAGGAAACAGGCTTAGACTAGAGTTGGAGGAATCATTCTTGGGCAGGGACTCTTGTTAAATTACCATCTTTTATGAAAAAGAAATGTGAAAATCTTAATCGCCTCTCAGCCCCTATTCTTTCAGCTTTTTAAAAATTAGATAAAAAGATATGTCTACTTAAGATGGTGAACGATGTCCTTACCTCAAGGTAAAGCAACAGATTGCAGAATCTCTCAAAAGATATTTTGACCCTATTACTGGTATGTAATGAAAATCTTGAGAACTAAGGAATCTGGACGAGGCTCTAATTTAAGTCTTTCCCTCTTGACCTCTGAATGAAGAGGAAAGAGCCTACCAAATGCCCAGCTCACTAAAATGTCTTTCCTTTTATGGAAAATTGAGTAGTATTTAAGCCAAAAGGAAAAAAAAAAAAGCAGTTATTCCACAAGAAAAATAGGACAGACGGATATTTTAGTAGCTCTGTAATGTCCCAAAGTGGTAGTGTTTTAAAATTGTTTTTCTTGGTAAAAGTACAAACCTTTAACTTACTCAATATGATGTTTCGTATTTTCTAAAGACACCCTACCAGGATCACAGTTCAAAGCTATTTTTATCTGGTGCTTCCTCTCTGCTTTGTGTGTGACTAGCAAACTTGGCTACTGGAAATGAGCGCCCTGCCCAGCACCACTCGACCTGTCCTTCACCAAGTCAGTATCACTCAGTTTCTCTTATCAATTGGAATCTCCCAAGTTCCACAAAATACTTGTTTTTTGAACTGTAGGTACTACAGAAGGTCTTTTATTGTTTAACGTGGTAAAGGCAGGGCTGGAGGCAGAATATAAATCATTAAGCCTTTGAGTAGAGGCAGAAAATACAGCCTTACATCCATTTTTAGTGATTCATTTCCTTTTTGGTCATACAACTGCACAGCTGAAGATGAAAGGGGAAAATAATTGAACATTTTACTTTTAGGTGCCAATAATATAATATTGCACTAAACTGATGGCAGAAGTTATCCAAAGTACTGTATAACATCATGTTTATTATTTAATGTTTTCTAAAGTGAAAAATGTTAGTGGTTTCCAAATGGCCAAATAAAAACAATTCTTTGGGAATAAAAGCGCTGTTAACACTACCTGTTGTCTTACTCTTGTTGGTTTTTGAGTTTTGCTCTTGTGACTGGGGGAAAAGTATTGAGGTCGTTCAGTGATGTTTCACAAAAGCCATCTATAGTAGAACCCCCTTTACTGCTTAGAAAACTGGGCACAAATTGCCTCTAGTATTATGCTTTCTAGGTTGTAAAGTATGAGACACCTTTTTTCATCAGTGAACACAGGAAATGAGAGCTCACAAAATCACTGTAACCCACGCCATGCCTTAGTAAATTCTTAAGGTATGTTTTAGTATTTTGTTGTAAACATTTGCTTCAAGTTCTTTTATGGAAAGGCAAGATAAGCTGCAAGCAGATAGAAATATATGAATTAAAAGTAAAAAGTCAGCTCAGTGTGTAGGACGCCAGCCACATACACCAGACCTGGCGGGTTGGAACCCAGCCCGGACCTGCCAAAACCACAATGACAATTGCAACCAAAAAGATGGCTGGGTGTTACCGCGGGCCCCTGTAGTCCCAGCTACTTGGGAGGCCAAGGCAAGACAATCACTCAAGCCTAAGGGTTGGGTGTTGCTGTGAGCTATGATACCACACTCTACCAAGGGCAACATAAAAAAAAAAAGTGAAAGTCTTTTTTACTAGTGATTTTGTTAATTTATAACATTTTGCTTCAATAACATTTCCTGCTGCATAAAACAACCTCAAAGAAATGAAATTAATAACATTATGCAAGAATAAAAGTCCTCATGCAGAGAATGTGCTCAGTAGCTTCTCCCTAATACGGGGAGAGCTCTGCAGCTAAGCGACTCAGATCTTGGTAAATACATATTTCAAGCAAAAAGTAAAGAAACTTTACTGTGTGTTCCTTATCTTAGGGCTCCTTCCTAATCATCTCTCTGAGAGCTAAGAAAGTTTAGGTTTCCACATGTGTTAATCAAGAAGTTAAACTTCTGAAGTCCTCTTGAAGATGAGGGTTGGTAGGCATAGCGTGAGATTCCAGGGTACGGGTCACTGATTTACTCAACAGATTTTCATGCACCAACAAGTTTGTGTGGCTCTGAGGTCCTGCAGTAAGCACACTTCCTCTTACGGGGTTTCAGTCTAGAGAGGGAGACAGACATTTGTCACAGTCATGTCAGTAAATGCAAATTTGCTATTCTGGAAAGGTATGTGCCTTGGAGATTCTGAAAGTGAGGTGGATTTCACTACCCTTATCCACTGCTTTTCAAACTTTAAGGCACATGAGAATCACCTAGAATCTTGTTAAAATGCAACTTTTGATTTAGTGGGTCTGGAGTGGAGTTTAAGACTGCTTCTAACCACTTGCAGATGATGCCTGTACTGTGGGTCCAGGGCCACAATTTCAGGACAAGATTCTCCCGTTAACAGTCTCCATGAAGCTTGGCAAAGTACCACTCTAGAATACTATATAAAGTTTTGTACTAAGCTCACCTTTTTCCCACAGAAGAACATCCATGAAAGAAACCTACCCATCCTTCCCATGCTTTGGAGTGGTGGGTTCTCAAAGTTCAACCCCCGTATCAGCAGCTCCAGCATCACCAGAGGACATGTGAGAAATGTAGACTCTCAGGCCCACCCCAAGGGTACTGAACCAAACTTTGGAAGTGGGACCCAGGAGTCTGGGTCTTAATAGCCCTTCAGAAACTCTCATGCACCCTAAAGTTTGGAGAGCACTGCTTTAGAGATGCCAGTTCTGGATCGTAGATCCAGAAGCCCCAATGCCCCCTGTTTGTTGAGTGCTTATCAATACCGGCCCTGTTGGGGGCAACGTCAGGACCTAAAGGTGTGAGGTTCAACGTGGTGGTTCATAATTAGTGATGTTATCTCATTGGTAGTATGAATTTTGTATATGCACAGAAAATTTACAGTTTACAAAGTGATTTTCATGGAATTTTATTTAATTCTCACGGCAGTCTGAAGATACAGATGTGATTTATATCCTGAAAAAGATGAGGAACCTGAGTTTGAGAAAAATAGTGATTTGGTTTAAACCATGCATTGATACTAAGAGGCTGAACCCAGAAGCACAATTACAAAGAGATCTTCCATCAGTGGCTTAGAACGTTAAGTAGGGGGAAAGTTTCAAATACAGCTAAAAACTCCTGTATGTTTTCTACCTTTTAGGAAATATATTTCAGACATTTAGACTACTGAAGAAAGACCCATGGAAAATAAAATTTATAGCTTCCTCTTTAAAGGTTCAACAATAACAAAAAATAATATATGTAGATAGAAAAAGATAAAGCAAATGAGGCAGAATGCTGACATTCGGGGAGTTTAGGTAAAGGCTTGATGCGTTTTCATTGCACGACGTCTGCAATGTTCCTTTGAAAAAATCAAAGCTTTTGACAATTATCTGTGTGCTCTTCTTGATTAGACACTATTCTTGCTATCACTGTATGTGTTTCCAGGCCTTTCGTGAAACAGCGTCAAAGCATAAAAGAACTTACCCATGTGACGCTGAGAAAGCAGGACAAGTGAGTCACGGGCAAGGTGCTGTTAATGGTTTTGGGTTTTGTTTTGTTTTTATTTTGTAATAAAGCCTACTCGTTTGTGCTAGGATTCTTCATCTGGGCAGATAATTCACTGTCCAAAGAGCAATTCTGGGTTGCTATTTTTTTTTTCAGATAGTCTTACTATGTCACCGTCAGTAGAGTGCTAGGGTGTCACAGCTCACAGCAACCTTAAACTCGGGCTTACGTGACTGTCTTGCCTCAGCCTCCCAAGTAGCTGGGACTACAGACACCCGCCACAATGCCTGGCTATTTTGTTGTTGTTGTTGTCATTGTTTAGCAGGCCTGGGCTGGGTTCAAACCCACCAGCCAGCCCCAGTGTATGTGGCCAGTGCCCTACCCACTGAGATACGGGCAGTGAGCCTGAGTTGCTCTTTTTATTAATATGATTGTGTTCTATCTCACCGTAGGAATGAGACCAGTCTCATACAGAGAAGTCCTGGAGGGTTTTAGAGACTCTGGCTTTTAACATGCTGCTTTGACTCTGGTGCCGTGATTCCCAAGCAGGGTAGCCAGTGACTCCATTTGGCTGCGTCTCAGGACATTTTATAAACTGTTCTACTCGTATACTACTCTCCTCATGTTTCACAGCTCATGTTTCTTAAAGCCTTTTGATTAAATACTGAATTGGAAAAAAAAAAACTAGAAAGACCATTATTAAAACAACTAGGGAAATTCAATTTAGATAATAGCATTCTGTCCAAAGTTAATGATTATGGCTCCACTTGCCCCAGCCCACTTAGGAGTGATCCCACCACAGGGGGCTTGGGTTCCCTTGACCTTTCCTAGTCCTGTGTGAACAAGAAAATGATGGTAAGAATGGCAACTGCAGATTGTTTTACAGTTGACAAATACTTCTCCACCTAATATCTCATGTGATAAGAAATAATTCCCTTATTTGACTGTAGTGCATGAATGTAGGTAATAAGTGTCCAATTTTACAAATACACAATCTGAGAGTCATTGAGTTAACCAGATTTCCAAAGGTCACCTGGGTACCAGTGCTCAGATTCAACTCCAGGTCTCATTGAAAAAAAAAACATCTATTGGGGAACCACAGTGGCAGTTCATAAGAGCTCTGCAGGGACATCGGGTGAGGTCAGAAACAGGAAAAGTCTTCAAAGATTGAGCCTCCATCTGGTCGTACCCAGGAAACCCAGGGAACACCTTTGCAAATGCACAGAGTGATAAATGCTTATTGTAGAATGCTGAGAAAATTCAAAAAGAAGAAAAGAAGGAGGGAGGGAGGAAGAAAGGACAATTCATTATAGCACAACCTGGAAATAGTCATTGTTGACACTTTGGTATGTATCCTCGCGGACCTTTTTATTTGTTATTGTTTGGGATTCATTAAGGGTACAAAGAACTGGGTTACACTGATTGCATTTGTTAGGTAAAGTCCCCCTCATAATTGTGTCCCACCTCTAAGAGGTGTGCCCTACACTGTAATCCCTCTTCCTCCCCCTCCCCTCTCTCCCTCCCTCATTGCCCTGCCCCCCACCTTGAATTGAGGTTTTCTCTTATGAGGGTATGCATTAGATCATCTACTGCTTCAGATCAGAATCGAGTACATTGGATTCTTGCTTCTTCATTCTCATGATGCTTTACTAAGAAGAATGTTCTATCTCCACCCTGGTTAATACAAAAGATGTAAAGTTTCCATCTTTTTAAATATCTGAACAGTATTCCATGTTCCCTCAGACCTTTCTGTTTGTCTTTTTTCTTTTTCTTTTTTTTTTTTTTGAGACAAAGTCTCGCTTTCTTTGCACTGCATGGTATCTGCACCCAGCAGCTTACTCCTGCTGGGGTGTTCCAAGGTCAGTGCCATAGAAATTCAGTATTTGGCATGTTGGTTTTCTTGGCTTTGTGCATGTTAAACCTGGTGTTTCTATTGATACAGTATAAAAAAAGAAAAACAAAAACCTTTCTCACTTTCTTGTCCTGAGTAGAGTGCCATGGCATCATTGTAGCTCACAGCAACCTCAAACTCTTGGGTTCCAGTGATCTTCTTGCCTCAGCCTCCCAAATAGCTGGGACCATAGGCTGCCATCACAATGCCCAGCTTTATTTTTTTTTTTTAGTAAAGACGGGGTCTGGTTTTAAACTCCTGAGCTCAAGCAATCCACCCACCTCAGCCTCCCAGAGTGCTAGGATTACAGGTGTGAGCCACTGTGCCTGGCCTGACCTTTATTTTCTCTATTTATACCCATGGTATCCAGACGCATAGGTCGAGGTGCACCATCAACAGTGCTTACGGAATAGCTTTCCCTGAAGTGACCCCGATCCTACCATCTCAGCTTAGTGGCTGCATAGTATTCTATCGAATGGACAAACCACAAAGACAGAGCACTTCCTTTCTCTCGGACGTCAGACTGCCTCTGTAGGCAGGCCCTTTGCGGGTCACAGAAACCTAATTATGCTGCAGGAAACGATTCACGATGTGTTTGCCGTTCCTGGGCTCTGTCCTTTCCTCACTTGCTCTGGGAACCACGGACGCATTCCCCGGAGGCCTGGCATGTAGTACGGGAGGTTAGGTTCCCAGGACAGCCAGACCTGCGGAGTTGGGCGTCCTTTTGAAACAGAAAAAGGGAAGAAAGAGCCCAGCAGGAATCTTTCCTTTTCAATCCAAAAACATTTTATTTAAAAACAATATATGAAAAAGGGCAACAAAATGTACTGCTCTCAGTGAGTCCTCAGCAAAGGGCTGTAGTGGCAGTTTGGGGGTTAGCGTGGTCTGCAGTGGAGCTCATTGGGTTACTTGCCTAAGCTTTTGAAAATTAGAACAAAGTTTAGATGCCTTTGTGGCTAACTCAGCTTCATTCTGGAAGCTTACTGCAGAAGGCAAAACACCTGGGAGCCAAACGGGAGCTGGGAAATCAGGTAACTCTGCGGCCAGACCAGTGCCAGTCTATCACCAACACTGGGAAATAATTTGCAATCCTTTCTCTCAATGACTTGGAGCCCTTCTGATAAGCGAAGTAGAGCATATTGGTTTTTACATTGGATTTACTTTAGAATAGCGTTTTATTTCAAGAGATATTTAAAGTGCTGGATGTTAGTGGAAATTGGGTTGCTTAGGATTAAATGCTTTCAGAATTCTTCATACAAACCAACCCCCAAACCAAGAAATGGGTGTTAATCTGCTTGGAAATGTGATTTTTAGCCCTGACAGTGTTCATTGAACAAAACAAGTGTTCTTGTTGTGGCAAGTGGTTGTGAGGGGGTTTGTCCTCTCCTGTCCCCTTTCCTGTGCATTCTGCATGACGCGTGACACCCTCCTGGCTCTGGCTCACTGCCCTCCTGCTCTCCTGACACCCACAGCGAGCAGATATCACAGTGTGGATGCATTTGTGGATGACTCAGCGTGGGTCTCTTCCATCAGAAAGACTTCTTTCCTACCAATTCCCCTTCAAGCTCTGGCCTCTAGCCCACACTCTGGCGATCCTTTCTTTTTTTTTTTTTTTAATTAAACAATAGCTGTGTACATTAATGCAATCATGGGGTACAGTGTGGTGTTTTCATATATAATTTGAAATATTTTCATCAAACTGGTTAATATAGCCTTTATGTCATTTTCTTAGTTATTCTGTTAAGACATTTATATTCTACTCTTAGAAAGATTCACTTGTACCCTTGTAGGATAAACCATAGAAGTGATCCCTCCAATCACCCTCCTTCCACCTATCCCCCCTCCCCTCCCTTTACCCCCTCCCCATATTCTTAGGCTATAATTAGGTTATAGCTTTCATATGAAAGCTATAAATTAGTTTCATAATAGGGCTGTGCATATTAGATACTTTTTCTTTCATTCTTGTAATACTTTGCTAAGAAGAACATTTTCCAGCTCCATCCTTGTAAACATGAAGGACGTAAAGTCTCCATCTTTCTTTATGGCTGCATAGTATTCCATGGTGTACATATAGCACAGTTTATTGATCTATTTGTGGATCGATGGGCACTTGGGCTTCTTCCATGACCTGGCAATTATGAATTGGGCTGCAATAAACATTCTGATACAAATATTTTTGTTGTAATGTGGTTTTTGGTCTTCTGGATATATACCTAATAAAGGAATTGCAGGATCAAATGGCAGGTCTATTTTTAGTTATGTGTTCTCCAGATGTCTTTCCAAAAGGAATGTATTAGTTTGCATTCCCACCAGCAGTGTAGGAGTGTTCCCTTTTCTCCACATCCAAGCCAACATCTCTGGTTTAGGGATTTTGTGATATGGGTAATCTTACTAGAGTTAGGTGATACCTCTAAGTAGTTTTGATTTGCATTTCTCTGATGATTAAGGATGGTGAGCATTTTTTCATATATCTGTAGGCCAGGCACCTATCTTCTTTAAAGAAATTTCTCTTCAAGTCCCTTGCCCACCCTGAGATGGGATCACTCATTCTCTTCTTGCTAATAGGTTTGAGTTCTGTATGGATTCTGGTTATTAAACCTTTGTCAGAGACATAAACTGCAAATATCTTCTCCCATTTTGAGGGCTGTTTGCTTGCTTTACTTACTGTGTTCTTGGCTGTGCAGAAGCTTTTTAGTTTGATCAGGTCCCAATAGTGTATTTTTGATGTTGCTTCAATTGCTTGGGGGGGGGGTCTTCCTCTTAAAATGTTCACCCAGGCCGATCTCTTCAAGTGTTTTCCCTACACTTCTAGTATTTTTATGGTTTCATGTCTTAAGTTTAAATCTTTAATCCAATGAAAGTCTTTCACCATTAACTAAGGTAGACTCTCACTGGTGATCCTTTCTAACCAGGCATGGCCAGCTTCAAACCCAAACACCCAGTCGCTACCCTCAGCTGGAGTTGATACTTTGATGTCCATACTGCACTCTTTCAAAGAGCTGGGAGCCCCTGTTCTAAACTTGAGCACTCCATTTGAGTCAGCAGACTGATCCAGCCTCATTCTCTCAATTCTCCCTCCTGTTAATACACAGTTGGATTTTCCCCATGCCGAGTAGATGCTGCTTTACAAATCAAAGTTCTTGGCTTCCATTTGGAAATGTAATGCAACCAAGTTCAGGGTGTCTGTAACGTTCGTGCGCAGTTTACAATGTAGAACTGTTTTAAATTCCACATCAAGTTTACAGACACCCTGTATATCTAGTCTCGGGTTAAGACAAAAACATGGCTATTTGTCCTGCACAGAGGAGTAAGCCATGAGGGTCTCTCTGTCGTCTTTATCTCTCTGTCATTATCCTGGGCCACACTGGTCAGGGTGTTCTCAGCTGAATGGGATTGTTCCAAAGCACTGCTTCCTCTAGCAGCACCGTAACCAGGGAAGTCATGCTGAAGAGCCAGGCAATGGCGGGGGGGTGGCGGGGGGTGGTGGCGAACCAAACCTGCCCTAAGCAGTTTTTTCTTCCCTACTTAATTTCTCCACCTTGTCACTTTAGTTGCTAACAAAGAATAACAACCTCTGAACCTCTATTTTTTTGAAGTAGTTTTTTCCTTCTCTTTTTAGTTGACATGTAATAAGTGTACATACTTATGGGATACAGGGTGGCATTTTGATATGTAATGATCAAAGTGGGGTCATTAGCACATTCACACACTGATTCCTCCCATCCAGCTTTAATTTTGTGTCTCTGGGCCAGCTTCTACCCATCCTCCCCTCTCTGCTACCCTGCCCAGACTCTCAAATCAAAATCTCACTTTCCATGGCTCACATTTGCTTTTTAGCTCCTGCAGTGAGAAGATGCAGTATTTACTTTCCCATGGCTGATTTACTTCTGAACCTGATTTTAAGAAGTCTGTTCTTTGTTTTAAGGAATGAGAAAGATGTACTTACTGTTCTGGCATTGCCTTACGGTTAATTTTTAAAGGTATCCTTTTGGTCTAATAAGAACTAAGTGAGAAAGGGATTTTTCCAATATCATTTCAAAGTCTGATGAGAACACGTTGTAGAGAGTCTATTGTTCTGGTCTTTCAAAGAAGGGAGAGCTCCGTATCTCCAACATAGAGCTCCCAGGTCCTCCAACGCAAGCTTAGGAGGACCTTCCAAATGCTCAGCTGTCCCACAGTCTAGGCAGGACTAGGTCCTGGTTTGAGTGACAGTTGGGCATTCTGTTAACTGCAGTTTAAGTTATTCTACACCTTTCAAATTCTACACATTTGATTCTTTCATGGAATTCCATAAAGATAGCTTCTAAGACCAGTGACTGGCAATCATTCCACAAATAGCAGGTTAAAATAACACACACAGATTTGCTCACAGTTTCTATGAGTTAAAATTCTGGGCCTGGCATAGCTAGGTTCTCTGATTCAGGGTCTCCAAGGCTTCCAGCAAGGTGTCAGCCAGGCCTGTGGGCTCTCATTCAAGACTCAACTGTGAAAGGATCCACTTCCAAGTTCTGGGGGTTGTTGGAAGAATTAAGTTCCTCACATCTGCCTCATTTTCTTGCTGCCTGGACACTGCCCCTAGGAGTCCCCACAGTTCCTTCCCTCATGGGGTTCCCCAATATGAACACCTGTTCCTCAATGCCAGCAAAGAAGAGCCCCCAGAAAGACGGGTACTAAAATCTTATGAAATGTACCCATATGATCCAGTACATTTTATCCAGTTGTCCATTTAAACACATCTGATGTATAACACACAAAGACTATCCTCTGTTCTTCCTTAAATTATACTTAAATATGATCTGTGTCTGTAGTACTTGAATTGAGAACCAAGAAGCTTGAATTCTTCTTCCATTTCCTCTCAGATTATGAGAAACTTTCTCTGTATAGAACACATTTTCAAGGGGCTATGATAATCCTGGGACGAAAACCTTGCAAAATAGTCTACATTTCCACTTCAATGTGCTAGCTTTTACCCTATGTTCAAAGCAACGTCTCTCTATTTGTGTTTTTATGAGATCACTGAGGAACTGAGCTGCCATGAATTTCTCCCTAAGTGGGTCACTCTTGTATGCAAAGAGTATCAAGTTATTTTTGCAAAAATGTTAAGTCTCTAGGTATTTTTAAAAATAGCACTAATGGGGAGTTCGGTCAAGTGTGCTCTGCTATTCTTAACAAGGCTGTATCTTGTCAAATTAGTTCCAACTTGGTTAATCCAAGATTAGCCAGCTTCCTAAACCAGTTCTTTTTTTGGCTCTAACGTTTTGGGGGCCTTATTAGAATACCCCTGGACAGGCCTACTAAGACACACTGTTGCATGCTGGCTTGCTTCCCACCCTCCTGTTCTCCTACTATAGAAAACCCGTGATTTCCTTGGGCATGAAGGAAACCCTCCCATTACAGGGAGGGGTTGGCAGCTCCTGTATGAGGTCACTGGCTATTTTGTCCCAAGTGTAAAACTTCCCTTTGACCTGGCAATGCCACTTCTAAACTCCCAGCATTTTCAAAGGAGATAAAAAGTGCCTTATTGAAAACTAGTTTAGTATAGTTATTTTGATTAATGTAAAACTCTGAAATTAAAAAAATAAAAAATAAACCCCTGAAATTTACTAAATAATGAATAATGATATAAACCAGTTTGCATTTCATGAGGCTTTTACTACTTCAATAAATAGGATCTGTCATTAAAAAAAAAAAAAATTCCAGTCTCAGTGAACTTCATAAAAGGTATGTTTTTGAGTAAGCAGCTGTAACTTGAGAATGGCAACTGTCCTTTTCTTGTAATCCTTCTATAAACTTGGTGTGTCGTGGTCGTGGTACATAGTGGTCAATAATTTAAAATCTGTCAGTGAGACAGTAGAAACTTGGATCCCTGAATTACCTGTCAGCACCTTTTATCTCTCTGATGTTCTCCCCCACTTTCTCTTTGTCCTCATGTCCCCAGAGCCTTCTTTTTTGCCACTTACTCACACAACTCTTGTGGTTGGTTCAGAATGGGCCTGAGGTGCTGACTGCTGCTTCCACATCCCTGAGTCCTTTCCCCCGATTTCTGTCAGCTCAGAACTTGGGAGCTTCTCCAGCCTTCTCTGAAGGATGGGAAAAATCTGCCCTCACTGGCCTCTTGCTTCCCGCCACCCCCAGGAGGGGAGCAGGTGAGCTGTGGAGGTGTCAGGCGGCACTCGTGGCCCAAGGTTCACAGTAGGTGGGGCTGATGGGGCTCCTGTCCCTCTCTGTCTCCTTGCACTCTCCACGTGTTTTTTCTCCATCTTGTAGGCCCCTCAGGAGAACCTTGCGCCCACAAGGAGGAGGGTAATAAAGGTCTGGAATTGGCTGTTCTGGCGAATTTTAATGTCTCTCAGGAAAATGGTGTAGGAAGCCTTTTGGGGTTGCAGGTCCAAGCCTTCTCAAATCTTCTTCAGCAGTGATTCAGTTAGTCATGCAGGCGTCCTCAAACTACAGCCTGCGGGCCACATGCAGCCCGCCTAGGACATTTATCCGGCCTGCCAGGTGTTTTTGCCGCCGCTGCCTGTCCTGCTTAGCAGCCAACTCGTCCCGGGGCCCGCAGTCCGGCCCTCCAACGGTCTGAGGGGCAGTGAACTGGCCCCCTGTTTAAAAAGTTTGAGGACCCCTGGAGTGTGTTAGTCTCTAATTGGTCTTTTTCAGTTTATTCCTTATCCAGAGGAGAGACAGGTGCTGTGAATTAATATCCTCAAATACCAATAAAGTGCTGGTAAAGAGACACACCTGGCTCCGTGTCTCTCCTTTCCCTCTCGGAGCGGGACCTGAGGGAAGAGAAGGAGAGTTTTGTGGGCAGTAGAGCTCGTGGGCAACTTCGTGGAGCCTGGTCAGGAAGGTAGAAGAAAAAAGCCGGATGTCCTGTGCAGTGCGGGCACCTGGGATGTGGGCCACCAGGCCAAGCTCAGTCCTTCCTGTCCAGCCAAATCACAGCAGGGAGGCCAAAGCTCTGGTGGAGCTCCAGGCAGGAAGCCAGGCCTGCAAAGCCTGCTAAAAACATGCCCCCTGAGTGCCCAGGGCACAGTGCAGGAGAATCAAAAGGTGGACATCCGCTGTGAGTCATGGTGACAGAAAAAGATAGCCGCCGTGGTCCCGGAGGGAATCGGAGCCAACTCAGCTTCATGCTTTAGTTTCAGAATGTGTCCCTGACTGGCCGTTCTCTAAATTAAGAATCGAGACTGACTAATTCAGACTCCAGTGAGACTCCAGCTATCTGAGAACTCAAGACTCCCTTACAAGGGAGGGGACCTGTAGGACTAGGAACGTGGTGTGGCCACGGCATGATGCAGGGGACCGACCGGGCCCACAGAATCTCAGGGTCCAGCTCCACCCCAAGTGCGCACCGAAAAGAAAGACACCCCCCTCCTGTCAGTTTTGCTTTGGTTTCCTGCAGCAAAAATTAGATTCTTGGGCAGGCAGGGAAGGGCAAAAGTAAGTCTTCACTATTCCCCTTTCAGAGATGGGAGCAAGTTTACTGAACAGGAGGCCCCGGGGCCAAAGGAAGTGAAGTGTCTGCCTCTGGGTGCTGCTGTGAGTCTCTGAAGGTCCCGAAGCAGTAGAGGAGTTTCTGGGTCCTGTCACCATGACACTGTCCCCGCAAGCTGCGGCCCCACCCAGCTCACCGTTTGAACTCTGTCTCGGGGAGCCAGTCCTTTCCTCTGTCTGAGCTATCCCGGTGCATGTGGGGTGGGAGGGAGACAGGTGGCCCCCCTGGTGCTAGCTCCTGCGGGCACCCCTGGCTGATGCACCCCATCCTCTTCCTTTCCCCATCCTCACCCAGCCCCAGAGCTTCCTCTTCATCAACATCCTCACGGCCTTTTCTCACAGGGCAGGATCCCACTTTTCTGCCAATTGCCAGCTGTGACCTTGGGCAAATTAGTCAGGTTTCCTTATCTTAAAAGATACTCTATTTCCTTTGCAGGGTTTGCGAGCAGATCAATTTAAAGACCCCTAACATCTGTATACAGAGTGACCATGGCACCTGGCCCAGGAGGGGCTCACTGACTGGGAAGCCATTGTTCTTGTTAACAGTATCGTCATTAGCACTAATATTGCTGCAGTGACTGGTGGTTACTTAGATTGGCCAATATATTTTCTCACACATATGTTCCAGTTTCTGACTCCAAACTCCTAGATCTTTAAAAGACTAGCACCTATTTTATGAGGCATAGTGCACAGATATTATAATGTTTAGAATATACCTGTTGTTTTTAGAGCAATGGGATTAATATATAATGAAAATTCATTCCGACATCTGGTTTGGAGACAGATGAGCAGTGTTTGAGTTTTAATTCTCTGCTTTTATAGTACAATCATGTGAGGGAGCCATACAAATGGGCACGTCCAGCCGTCTCTCACCTGCGTGTGGGTAGATCAGCCCAGCGAAGGGTGTAAAGGCTCTCCGGGATGCGGGAAGCAGGGAGGTGTCAACAGCTTGGTGAGGCGTATCCTGGGTTAAAGAAGCCTCTTCCAAAAAGAGGTCAAGGGCAAACAAACTCACTAGTTAGTGGTTACAAGACCATGATTGCTCATCTTTGAAGGAAGAGAATCTTAGAATACCTATGAGGCAAAAGGCATGGGGAATCCAAACCCTCTCGGGGACTATAGGACTCAGATTCCTAAAGAGTGTAAACTTTTGGTTAATTATTAATTAACCAATAGGACCAGACAGAGTTAGACATTTTCCATGTTGTTTTCATCTAGAAAAGGTAATATAGGAACAAAGCAAATGCACCCAACACTTGCCCAGAACTAGAGGGAAGTTAGCAACCCACAGAAGCACAGAAGTAATGCTTACTGCGTGCTCCTGGCGGGCCAAGCTGCTGGCACATCATTTTACTTAAACGTCACATAATGTTGTGAAGATGTATTATTATCCTCACTCTATAGATAAGGGAACTAAGACTCAGAGAGTTTAAACAACTTAGCCAGAATCACATTGGCCAGGAGAGGCAGGAGGGCTCTCAAGGTCACACTTTCAGGTAAGCCACATGCTATTGTGCTGTTCGTGGTGTCAGCCCTGTTGCTGTACTGGTCAGCTGTCCCCATGTACAGACGATGCCATTTTAAAGCATAACAATCAGAATGGGCAGGGTAAAGGTGGGGCCACATGAACAGAGCTCGCAAATGCACTCCTCAGGATTCTGTCCTCTTGGAAATCTGCATTGGTTCCTTGGACCATGTTTTCCACCCTCACTTATGTTCTGCTGACCTATTAGACAGATTTGAAAATAACATCTGGGCACCTTAACCAGCTGATGCTTTTAAAGCAGCAGCAAGACTACTAAATATATGTAATTTATTTCATATGCAAAAGATTGTTCTAGTTTTCTGAGCTCAAATTTGAAAATACAGTAATGCATTTGGCTTCAACAAATAAAGCCACTGCTCACTAATGCCATGTGCCAAGACAGGAATGAAGAACCACATAAGCCATTTTCAGCAAGCTCACCCCACAGCCATCCTGCAAGGTGTGAGTCCTCAGACCCTCTGCTATGCACAAGAAAATTAACTGATGCTCAGAAAGTTTTAATAATGTGTTCAAAATCAAGTCACACGGGGTGGGGGGGGCAGGTAGACCAGAAACCCAACCTTCACCTTGGTTCAGGATGTCTAGTTGCGTTTTTGAAAGCAGGGACAAGAAACTCCTGCAAGAGAAACAGACACAGAGCCTGGGAGGATTTCTTGTGGAAATAGTTAGGAAATTTTCCTAAGAAAAGGTTTAGCTTCTCACTTGGGCTAATGCTCCTGACTTTCACAGAGTTAGAGTAGAACCAGTGGCTATTAATAAAGCATGAAATTGTCATGTGAGTATAAAGAGATACCCTGGGCTTACCCCTGCCAGCCCTGGATCATGTCCAGCCAGCATCTGTCCTTAGGATATGGTTCACCCGCCCGCAAGCAGCACAGCCTCCAAGTCAGCCACACAGGGATTAGTAGGTAAATCACTTCCAGATATTTCATACTGTGTGAGTTTCAATCAACTGTGTTCACTTCCCTATATTCTTCTATTCCACAGATATGACACCACCTTTCACGTAACCACCCAGCGAGTAATAATTGCTGCGTAAAACACTCATTCATTTGTTTCCAGGGGAGCAACTGGAACATAGCAAGGTCACGTGTTAACAATGAGGATTATTATTATTATTTCATATAGGAGAAAATTTGGGTCCAGAGGCTAAGTCAGTGGCCCAAAGCTACCCAGTAGTCTGTGAAGCTGACTCTGGGGCCTGTGTGCTGACATAGCCGCTAGGGAATTAGTGGCATGAATCAAAGGAGATGCCAAGCCTTTCAGCTTCCATTTCAAAGCCCTTGCCAGTTATCATCCAGTTTCCGTCCCTGAGATACTCCCCCATCTTCCACTCACCTCCTTGGTGCCAACCTCATATGCGTTATGAGCACGTGCTGAAGAAGTGGCTGCCAGTGCAGGTGCTGGGGACACAGATGGGGCTCTGGCCCTGGCAAAAGCCCCCAAAGCTGGTTTCTACAGATGGCTCTGGCTCCAGCTTGCTTTTTATTTCCCAACCTCTATCACTTAGAGTGAAGTATATCTTTCTGAGCGCAGGGACTTCCTGTAGAATTAATCCTCCAGCGGAAAGCCGAGGCAGCCCTCATGCAGTTGGACACCTGCACTGCGGCTCATGGGGCATTGCTGGTTGTCTGCACCAGTAAAAATGTCATAAAAATGTCATCTAAGGCATCATCTGAGCCCCTGGTCAGCATCTTCTATCTCCTCCTGGGGCTACTTTGTTGGCTGTGTCCCTACTTTCCATTTTCCCTTCTCTAGACAGCAGAAGCCTGGGGCCAATTAGATGAAATTCCCTTTCCCTCACTCTCTGACCAGTGCTTGGGGTGGAGTTGTCCTCACCCCAGGTCTGCCCTAAGCTGATTAATTTAAGTTGTTGAGGCTCAGGCAACTGACACAGATCCAAGCCCCTCAGGGCACTCCCCTTGCACTAGTGGCTGGTCCACGTGTGGGCTTTCCACCCAGACTAGTTAAGACCGTGTAGGCCTCTTAATTACTGCTAAGAAATTTAACACAGAGATTTCCCTTCCCTGGACTTCATGGGCTGAGGGTGGCAGAATCGCTGGGGTGGCAGCCACTTGCCACCATAAGGGGAACAGGTGATGGTGCCACAGGAACTCTGAAGCCAGAGGATAAGCATGACCTCCAGAAAACAAAGGAGAGAAAGACTGAGAGAACCTCTGTCCTTGGAGGGGTGGCTGATGTCAAAGCCAGAATTACCTCTTGGCATTTTGGTTACATGAGGTGGAGGTCTACCAGAGGTCTCAGTTGGTCTCTATTCCTGTAACCAAGCTTCCAGGTCTGACTGGTCTGTGCTGCCCCCACATTTGCTCATGTGTTTGTAATGAATAACTCAAATACATTTTGAAAAATACAAATATTTAATTGTTCGTAGCTCAGTGCAGCCAGGAAATCAGCCCAGATGGATGATACACTTAATAATTTTCCTTAATGCACAAAGTATTTTTCATGGCTCGCTCCACAAAGCTAACCTGGCAGGGCAAGGCTGAGACTATTTACAGTTTTCTGACATAAATTGAATGCTACAGGTGGGGACCACTTAATTAAAGTGAGATTTGTGAGCCGTATTATGTTGCCCTAACAAGGAATTATTTTAGTTCTCAGACCAAGCACTTTAGGGACCATTCAGAGGAAGCTTTGGGTGAATTCTTATTCATTTGGCAGATTCTTTACCTTATGGAGAGTTATCTTATTAAATAGAATTCCTTGAGAAACTCTTAATTAAAATTTTCCTTACCACTAAAGGAATTAAATGCTCAGAGTCTATTACTGTGATGGAAAGTTGATATACGACAATGTTACTGAACAAGGCATTTTTTGTAGTATCCATCACTAAGGAATACAAAAGATTTTTATAGCTTTTCTTGCATAAATGTCTGTAATTTTGGCTCCTGAAAAATATCTGTGTCACTTTGAGCAAGACATTTAACTTTTCTGGGCCACAGCTTTCTTCATAATGAAAGATAGTTGGTTTCATTAACATCTTAGCTACTGTTATTATAAATCTTTGATATTATGGAGATTTAGAATGCAGATATATTCATTCATTCTTTAAAAATCAGATAATCCTAATATGTGGCATTTATAATGAAGGATTCAAGAATAAAAAGACAATAATTATGACTTCAGCAACCTTTTTGTTTTCCTCCGGAGTGAATGCTTTTTCTAAAGTTTTGTTCTTTGTTTATTCATTTGGTAAATATTAGGTGCCTTCAATCAATACTCAGTGCCCAGAATTCTCAGCGCCCAGTGCCCAGCGGCTTCATATCTGAGAAGCACATTGTGTCGGGAAAGATGTAGATTTTCTATAAAGAAGCATTTCCTATCTACAGAGTGTGTAAGTGCTCAAATGTGGACCTACCTATGCTATGACGCCGCGGATGTCAGTTTAGAAGTGTCTGAGACATGTATAGGGTGAGAGCAACAGTGAAACAGTTGGGGAGCCGAACAAATGTACACAAAATAGAAACAGAGATGACAGTTCCAGTCAAGGGCCAACGTGTCTGGCATAGACTAGTCAGTACAGAAAGAATTTAGAGGGCCGGGCACAGTGGCTCATGCTTGTAAGGTGGGTGGATTGCCTGAGCTCAGAGGTTCGAGACCAGCCCGAGCAAGAGGGACATCCCATCTCTAAAAATGGTACTGTGGCAGGCACCTGTAGTCCCAGCTACTCGGTAGGCTGAGGCAAGAGAATCACTTGATCCCAACAGTTTGAGGTTGCTGTGAGCTGTGATGCCACAGCACTCTACCAAGGGCGACAAAGTAAGACTGCCTCAAAAAGAAAAAAAAAAATAGGGATATCTGAGAGTGTGGAAGAGGTTGGAGAAAAAGAAGGACTCAAAATGGTCCTTCAGAGAAAGATTTGGGAAGTCTGTGTGTGTGTGTAAGAGAGAGAGGGAGGGAGAGAGAGGGAGGGAGAGAGAGAGAAGGAGAGAGAGAGAGGGAGAGAACCTGTGGGGTGGGAAGGAAGGAGACAGCAAGTGAAGACAAAACCTAATAATGCTTGAGGCTTGGCTCTGCCTCAGCCTCTAGTGAGTGAGCTGGGACTCCTGCTGCTGCTGTATCTTTTTAAAAAGCTTTTTGGCTGCTGTGGAAAATCACCACTCACTGAGTCAGAGTATTACAGCCCTGATTTGGGCCTCAGCCCCAAGGGGTGTGCACATTTCCTGCATGGCAAGACAACACCATCACCACTGGTAACATGACCCCACACATTAGGGAACTAGTAAATAAATAAACCTTTACATTCCGGATCAATCCTCTAACCTCCGACAATGACTTATGGTTTGTACTGTAAGGTTAAACATTAGTCAAGGGTGCCCAAGTCAGCTCACGGGCTGGGATTTCGGTAGGAAAAAGGAGCCTGGGCTGTGAACACAGGCTGGGCCCCTAAAGTGAGATATCTTGGGCCTGAAGCCCTAGAAAGCCTGGGGAGAAATCAAATGAGTGAGATGCCTTCAAAGTGCCTCAAATATGTTCATCCAGATAAAGTGGAACGCTGTCCACAAGGATTTTCAATGTTAGCACAAGTGAACAGAGAGGTGGTCAGGGATGCATTGTTATAATCTACATTCTAAGATAATTGTACCCAGGAGTAATCATACCAGCTTCATTTCTAAAATGCTTTCTAGTACTTTATATCCCTTCATTGATATCGATTCTATGACCTCGAGGAATAGACTTCATTTCCATTTTAATATGAGCAAATCAAGTGCAGAAAAAAAGAAATGCCATACTAAAAGTTGCAAAGCTGGAAGTTTAAGTACCACTTACACACTGGGATTTAAAAACAAACCCAGGAATTCACCTGACTAGCCATATACGAAGACACTATTGATAATGACAACTTCTCGTCTCACAGCTGGAGTTTCCTGAAATACATAATGGTACATTCAAACAATGGAATAACCTGAAATCATTAGAATCTATTTTAGGAAACCATATTAACATAAAAAGATACTTATTATACATTTCTTAGAGAAGCAGCAGTTTTTACTATTTGCATAGTAAAAAACCTGAAGTGTGTGTGTGTATACATTTATTTACACACATATATACATGCACTGAAATTATTAGTAACGTGGAATTGTGGATGTTTTCATGCTTACCTGCTTTCATTTTTCTGGGTCTTCAGATTTTTCTGGTTTGAGATTTTGCTTTTGAAATAAGAACTAAAATCAAAACAAAACAAAAAAGCAAGTGACAAAAAGACAAACTACAGAAAAAGTTAAGAGTTTACCTGTGCTAAAATTTACCCCCACTGACTCATCTCCATGTCTGGAATTTTTACCATTATCACTTTTTTAGATGAAATTATTTTGAAAGACTTGAGTTCCTGGGACTGTGCCATTCATTACTGCTCACACATGCTTGTGGCTGAGAGACTCAGATTAGCTGGCTCCCATCTAGGAAAGCTCAGGGCCTTGCAGGAAATTCAGGTTTGCAGCCCAAGTAGGAGACACTCTTGAAAGAGGACAGAACTTCCCAGGTGGGGCCCGACAAGCACCGAGTCTTAGAAGGGGAGTGAAAGGAGGTGGGAAAGACAAGCAGGACTAGCACTCAGGTTTCCTAGTACCTGCTCCTCAGGGCTGAGAGGGAGAAAGTGGGGTAAATAGAAGGATGACTGGACAGGGACTCACAGGTATCTCAGCAATTGGTCAGATTCAGTGTTGCAGCTTTAATGAAGTTTGAAGTACCTTACAATTTCTCTTTAGCTTTTGGTAAAGTAAAATCCTGGATCTAGTTCTGGACCTTTCAGAGGATGGAGGGGACAGGGGCTGAGATTAACTCTGTGAAGGAGGGGAAGTGTCAGGGTGGAGGCTGTGTATGAGCCACTCAGCTCTTGAGGAATTAACCCTGAATTCACTAAGGAGTCGCCTGAGATTTGGTATTATTATTTGACATAGTACTGTTATTTAAATTAATAAAATCAAGGTATTTAATTTACTAGTAGACCCCCCCTCCTAGAGCGTCTGCCCACATTTAACAAGCATGCACGTGTGCCACACACAGCTTTGTACATATGTCATCTTTCAATCCTCACACGACCCCAGCACATACATGTCATTGTCATTTCTGGTTGGAAATGAGGAGTGGAGGAGTGGGGAGGTTTGGAAACTTACCCAGGTTACACAACCACAGATGAACAGGTGTGTGTTTGTGTGAACACAGATTCTCGGCTCCCAATCTGAGCCACACAGGCTCAGTGGTTCCCCTGGCTTGTCTGATTTCATATTAGGTTAATACATGCAATTGCACATTTGATGCACTTTATCCAAGAGTTAGCAAATGAAAAGAAGGAATTTGAGGGTAACTTTAGCCACAGTGCCAAAGCACATTCTCTACTCCATTCATACTGGTCTCCTTTATAAAAGCTGAACTCTGTACAGACAATTTGTCCAGAGAGGAATTCTGGGGTGGAGGGGGTCAGCAAAGATGAGTGGGAACTGCCTAAGAAGTTCAACTCCTGGCTCTGGACTTAATGACTGAGATCTAGGGCAAGGCATTAAAGCCCTGAGCCTCAGTTTCCTCATCTGTATTTATAAAGGGGAAGAAGAAACAGATCTCACAGAGCTATTTGTGGATTCAGAAAGGCCCAGTGGGTAAAGCCATGAGCGTGGTCCCTCGCCTATTACAGATACCTGAAAGAAGGAGTTGTAGGGAAATGTAGTGCCTGTAACAGGCGTGGGCATCCAGGCTGACCAGGATTCTAATCTTGCCTTAATTTCCTATTTTCTCTCCAACATAAGGATAATCAATCAACACAGGAATAGCAAAGGCTGGCAGCTTTCTGAGCTTGCAGAACATGTTCAAAGATCCTTTCCAGCAGTCCCACTACTTAGTAGTGCATCTGAAAGGACGGGAAAACTTAGAATTTCCTAATAGTTGAGCACGTAGACTGTATTAACCTCGCAGAGGAAGAGTGGTGGGGCCCTGCCTTGTTCTGCTTCTGCTTTCTTGGCAAGCAGCCTGCAGCTGGACATATCTCTATGATGCTTCAGGATGACATCTCGCTAAGCCTCATTCTTCACAGCCACAAGCTTCTCAAGGGATGGTATGCAGTTCTGAAAATGGCATCCTCTAAGAGGTGTGGACACTGTGAAGCCTGTGCCCAGAAGAACTCAGACCACGAAGAGACTTGGAATCACGCTAACTGAACCCAGCCCTGGGCCACTGTGCCACGTGTGCAGAAGGGGACAGGAGGATTAATAGAGTTGCTTGCCTTCCTTGGCTGTGAGGAGAGGGCATACTATGAGGATATCAAACTCAGCTTCACAATTGTGTTGTATCAAAAGTTAAGGTGGAAGATTTTACAAAAATCACATCTGAAATTGAGAAGTCTTTTTTGTTTGTTTGTTTTGAGACAAAGTCTTACCTTGTCATCCTGGGTAGAGTGTCATGCCATCATAACTCGCAGCAAACTCAAAGTCTTGGGCTTAAGTGATACTCTTGCCTCAGCCTCCCAGGTAGCAGGAACTACAGGTGCCCACCACCACACTGGGCTAGTTTTTCTATTTTTAGTAGAGACAGAGTCTTGCTGTTCCTCAGGCTGGTCTTGAACTCATGAGCTCAAGCAGTCTACCCGCCTTAGCCTCCCAGAGTGCTGTGATTATAGGTATGAGCCACCCACTGTGCCCAACCTGTGAAGTCTTATAAAACTGCAGTCCCCAGCCCCCAGATTGGTACTGGTCTGTGGCCTTCTAGGAACCAGGCCACGCAGCAGGTGAGCCGCCGGCTGGCATGTGAACACGGACGCTTCATCTGCATTTATAGCCACTCCCCATAGTTTGCCTTGTTGCCTGAGCTCCATCTCCTGTCGGATGAGGGAGGGCATTCGACTCTCACAGCAGCACTAAGCCCACTGTAAACTGCATCTGAGAGGCCAAGTGAGGGTCTGGGCTGTGTGCTCCTTCTGAGAAACGAATGCCTGATGACCTGAGGTGGACCTAAGGTGGTGATGCTAGTGCTGGAACCGTCTAGGTGCAGAGAAACAAGCACAGGGCTCCCACGGATTCTGCATTATGGCGACATGTACATCGTAATATATAATGAAATAAAGTGCACAATAAATGTAATGCACTCGAGTCATCCCGAAACCAACCCCACCCCCAACCCTGGTCCATGGAAAAACTGACTTTCATGAAACTGGGTGTCGATGCCCCAAAGGTTGGGAACTGCTGTTACAAAACACCATTGGTGGCCACGTAGAGCTGCGGCATTCTCATCCACTGCTGGTTGAAATGTAAATGGTACAGCCACTTTGGGAAATGGATTGTCTGGCAGAAGCCACAATATATGACTCTGTGTATCCCTGTGGTTTTCTTCAAGGGAATTGCATGCCCTAGGGAAGCAAACAGACAAGTACCCTGGAATATATATACAAGAATGTCCTTAACAGCATGGCTCATAATCGCTCAGTGCCCAGACAAACCCAAATGTCCACCAAAAGTAGAATGGATACGTTAACTGTGCTATGTCCATACAAAGGAATACTATACAGCAACAAGAAAAAATACATTATGGTTGCAGGCAACAATGTGGATTTCATGATGATAATGGACCAGTGAAGTAAGTTCAGAATTACACATACAGTGTGATTCCATTTCCATCAAGTTCAAAACTCAAACTAAATTATGATTTTTAGGGATGCATACATGGGGGTGACACTATAATAAAAGCAAGGAGGTAATTATAACAGAAGTCAGGTAGGTGGGAAGGGAAGATGTGATGATGGGAAAGGAACACACACTGGAAACTGTGGGAGTCCGGTGATATTCTAGTGCTTGACCTGGGAGAGGTGATGTGGGTGTTTGTTTTTTAATTATTTATTAATTGCACACTTGTATTTTACTCACTTTTCTGTATATATGCTACATTTATTTCACCCAAAAAAAATAAAAAAGAAAATCTGTGACCCTTTGAAGAAATGGTGGCCTGTGGAGCAAATCATTAACAAAATTATTCTCTAATGGACTTCTTCAGTGGGAAAACTTTTCCAAAGAGTCTCTGTGAGGTGTCTAATTTATCTCTAAATTCAAGACCTTTGGACACAACTGGTTTTACTATAACTAGGAAAGGCATCTTTCCAGATAAGTCAGATTTCAGCTGCTAACTCCCTGAAACGCATGTTGAAATGCCAGAGGGAAGATGGTTCCCCTTTGATAACCTGTTGCTTGCGGTTAACTGGTACAGTCTGGTAGAGACTAGAAAGCCAGTGTGTCTCTGAAGTCAGGGTATTTATTTCTAGGGAAACCTGGAAACATTAGCCAGGACCCCCGGGGCAGGCTGCCTGGCAGACTATAATTTGCCTTCTTAAGTACACAAGGAAGTACAAAATCTGAGTTTTGCCCTCAGTTGTTTATTCCCTTCTATATTGCAAAATAAATTAAATGAAAAAAATTTAAATTTAGGTAAATGAACGTTAGGGTGACCGTGTTTAGCAGTGTGTGTTGTGAATCTTGTATTACTCTCATTAGGAAGCTCATGGCTTCCTTACTCTAAGTAGATAGAAATTTTCAGGCATAGGTTATTGGATACTAGGATTATTCTATTTGGAAATTTAGGCCAAAGAGCAGAGAGAACAATCTTTTAAAGATACATATATATATATGTGGAGGGGAGAGAGAGAAATATCAGTATCCTATACTTTAAAACACACACACATTTATATACAAATTTCGTGCTTACAAATGTAGAAAGCAAAGACCCACAAAGAATCAAAGCAACTACATAATTACCTATAGTCAAGATAGGTAATACAGTTGCCCCTGAATTTTGTTCTGTATTTTCTGATTTGAGAAGACAATTGTAGATGTCCTCACACAGGTAGACTTGACTCTTAGCAGCTGGAGACAACTGAGTTCTTACAGAACTGAAACTTTATCATGCTCTAGATCAAATGGGCACTTAGTGGCTCTTCACCACGTACACATGAGGCTGAGCCACAGGCCAGCCCACTGGGGCACAGGAGTTGGCCCTGGCCCATTGTTCCTGCCCGACACTTCACCACCCCCTAGGCTGCCACAGTGTCCAGTGTCCGGTGCCAAAGTAACCTTGGAACCGCTCTCTCTCTCCAAAATGCTTAATGAAGAGAATATTTCATTAGAGGAAATAATTCCAGCAGTTAAATATTCCATTTCTCCAAGGTTCTTTAGCCCTGATTCACATTGGTTTAGACATTTAGTAGGAAAAGAACAAAATAAATCTGTGTGTTATGGACTCAATGGTGTCCGTCCGCAATTCATAACATTTAAGCCCTAACCCCGAATCTGACTATTGATGAAGTTAGGGCCCTTCAAGGAGATAACTCAGGTTAAATGAGGGCATAATAGTAGGGTCCTAATCTGATGGGATTTGTGTCCAAGTAAGGAGAGAAAGACACCAGAGCTCCCTGCCCCTTGCCTGCATAGAGGAAAGGCCACGTGAGAATCAAAGGAGAAGGTTGTGGTTTCTGTGATCTGCGAAGAGAGGCCTTGCCAGATACCTTTGATCTTGGACTTCCTGCCTCCAGAGCTATGAGAAAATTAACGTTCTATTGTTTAAGCCACCCAGTCCATGGTAATTATTATGACAGCCCTTGCTGACATTATGCCATCTTCTTTGAGAGGCCTTCATTTTTTATATTCTATTTCTTGATCCTCATGTTCTAGTCTCTCTCTGGGGTTTATATCTTTAAGTTATATAATGCTAATTACTGAATCCAGTCAACAAATATGAAACTCACTGTGTGCAGGAATTAGTCTAGCTCCTGGGGATATGGCAGTGAAAAAATACCCCCCCTGCCCTTAGGAAATCTATGTTTTAGGGGAGAAGAATAAAGCACAAATGAGAAGACCTGGATGATCCCAAAGCAAGTCTTTTGCACACTAGAGCCTGAAAACAAATCAAGGGAAGTCCTTCTGGACACGTTCATCAAGGATACAAACCATAGGAGGAAACTTGTTACCTTTCCCTCTTAAAAATTCTGAAAAGTCAACACAGACTATTAAAGCAGATTCACAATCTATGAAAAAGCTTAATTAAAAGTTATTTTTTAACTTAAAACTATCCTAGTAAAAAAGAAACAGTTTCTGGGCAATTATGTAATAAGTGTCAGACCGACCCTGGGGAGCAGCCCAGCCCTTCTGTGTCTAGCTACATGGCAAGATGCTAGGAGCCATGACCTTCACACCACAGAATCACTCTACAAAGGGGACAGAGCGTGCCACACGAGACATAGTAGCCTCGTACAGCAGCGGTTCTCAACCTGTGAGTCGCAACCCCTTTGGGGGTCTAACGACCCTTTCCCCTTTCACAGGGGTCGCCTAAGACCATCGGAAAACACATATTTCTGATGGTCTCAGGAACCGAGACACCGCTCCTCATCTGTGGGAGTCACCACAACATAAAGGGTCACGGCGTTAGGAAGGTTGAGAACCACTGTTCTACAGGATGTCATGGTCAGAATTCTGTAAGTCTCCTTTTCTTTGAAATACTGAGACACAAAAACAAAATCTACAGGTATTGCCTTAGGTATAGGACCCGAGAGAAAGCAACTGAGCTACAAGGGTGCCCTCCATCTGCACTCCTGCTACATCATTGCGGGATAGGACAGAAAACAAAATTCCGGCAGTGAGCCCTGCTAAGAATCTTAAAAAACAAAACAAACAAGGAAACCAAAAAACCAAACAACAAGCTACTTTCCATCTCCCAACAGAATTGCTTAAAGAGAGAAGATAGGATTTTAACCAAACATATCCTGTTTCCATACCTGAGATTAGTTTGAATGTGGAAATTTCCAGTTGTCAAAGCCCTGATTTTCCAATCTCTCCAAACCACAGAGGAGTAATAGGCATGTGATCCACAGGCATTTATTGGTTCGTGTTAAGACTCTGTCCAGTAGGGGCAGCTTGGCTGCTCATTTGCCTCTTTAGACTCATTCTCAAAGCCATTGCTCTCTGTATAATGTGGCACTGACCTTTGCAAAATATATATTCTGGGCTTTTTAGGCAGCCTGAGCCTCTCGGTTCTGGTTACAACTCTGTTTCCTTGGGGTCTCTTCATCTCCTGGGGGAGACACTGGCTCTCTGGATTGCCTCATCCTCCCTTGTTTGCCTTTTTTGGTTTTCCTGGAGGTCTCTAACCAGTTCCCCATGGTAAATATACTTAATTGCACCACATGGTGTGGGTGGTGTGGTTCGTGCTGGGCCTAATGGATCCAACACCTTCCATAAGACAGTGACTTGTATCATCCAAGCAGGCCAGCCCTCCTGAGGAGTCTGGACCTGAGACGGAGAATTAGCAGTACAGCAAATGTGGGGGAAGGGAGTAAGGTAGCATTAGAAGAGGGAACCTTTGATGCCTGGGAGGCCAGAGCTGCAGGCCCCTCTGAATGGTGATTGTGTTCTCTATGACTTTTAATTTTGCAATTTTCACTTTTTTCTAAAAGATATTCTGATTTTCCTCAAAGCAGCCAGTGTGGGTGTTGTACTCATTTCCTACTGGCTTACTTTTCTCTTTTTATCTGCATGATGTACTCAAGTGTGTCTCTGTTCCCTGTCACCTGAAAGAGCCTATGACCAAACCCAAATGAAAGAAGTCAACATGACCCCGGGCAATTGAAGCAACATCAAAAATACACTATTGGGACCTGATCAAACTAAAGAGCTTCTGCACAGCCAAGAACACAGTAAGTAAGGCAAGCAGACAGC
>NW_003852498.1:4835126-4845293 GCF_000181295.1 Otolemur garnettii
GTTTTAAAGCAATAACTGAGAAAATGACATGAAGGCTGTGTTGACCAGTTTGATGAAAGTATTTCAGATTGCATGTGAAAACGCCACACTGTACCCCAGAAGTGCATTAGTGTACATAGTTACCATTCAATAAAAAAAGAAAGAAAGAAAGAAAGAAGTCAACATGGTAAATCTGGAAATTGCTCTAAAGATACAAATGGGGCTGCACATGCTGCCTCACGTCTGTTAGTCCAGCCCTTTCAGATGCTGAGGTGAGAGGATCGGTTGAGGCCAGGATTCCAGCCCAGTCTGAGCAAGAGCAACACCCCATCTCCACACAAAAAAGAAAAATTAACTGGGCATGGTGGCATATACATGTAGTCCCAGCTGCTCAGGAGGCTGAGGTAGGAGGATCCCTTGAAACCAGGAGTCTGAGTTTCCCAAACTCAAGGTTTCCCTTGAAACCAGGAGTTTGAGGTTGCTGCGAGCTATGATGAGGCCACTGCAACCTAGCCTTGCTGATAGACCAAGACTCTGTCTTCAAAAACCAGATTCAAATGCTACAGACACATAGGACTGACATGTCTCCAGGCTTAATGGAGGGACCTAGATAATTTAAATTTAATGTGCTTGTAGATATAGCATGTTTGTATCTATCATCTTGCTATTTGTTTTCCATTTTTTCCCATCTGTTCTTTGTTCCCCTTTCTCTTTTATTATCTGCTTTCTTTTAGATTAGTTTTATATATTTTTTTATTCCATTTTATCTCCTGGGCAGCTTCCTAGCTATGCCTCTTTGGTTTCTTTTCTCGTGTGGATTTGGTTGTTGTTGTTTGTGTTCCCAGTTACTTTAGGGTTTTATTTTAGATAGTTTCTAATATTGTCTTAAAGTTAATTAATCCTTTACTATGTAGTGTCTAATCTTCTGTTCTACAGTATATATTTTATATCAGACATTGTCTTTGTCATCTTTAAAGTTCAATTTGACTCTTATCCTATCTTCCTTTTAGTATGTTATCTATTTTCTTAAAAAACAGAGTATAGTAATAACTTTTTAAATTTGGTATGTACTAATTCTATTATCTATATAATTTCTGGGCCCATTTCGAATCATTGATTTTTCTCCTCATTATGGGCCATGAATTCTGCTTTTTTTGCATGCTGGATGGTTTTTGATTAGATGTCAAACATGGTGATTTTTACCTTTTTTATGGGTACTGGATATTTCTCTATTTCTTTATGTTTTTGAACTTTGTTCTATGACTTAAAGTTACCTAAAAAGAGTCTGATCTTTTGGGGTCTTGCTTTGAAGCGTGTTCGGTGGCAGCAGAGAAGCCTTTCTCCTGGACTTACTTTTACGCCACTCCTGAGGTGATAACCTCCTGAGTCCTCTGCCTGATGCCTCATTAGTTCAGAGGTTTTCCGTGGCTGGTGGGAACATGAACTGTTTACAATCCTTATGAGCCCTAGTGATCATTCCCCCAGTTCTTTCTGGTGGTGCTTTTCCTGGTCTCTGGTAGTTTCCTTACAATTATGTGCTGTAAGAACTCAGGTGAAGCCTCCAGCTGAGCCCTCGGCAGCTCTTTGGAGCTCTTTCTCCAGAGAGCTTCCCCCTCTGCGTTATCCCATCTTATAAATTCCAGCCCCTGTGGCCTTCTAAAATTTCCCACCCATCCACACAGTTCAGGGAGACCACCGAGTCTGTTTTTACCTCTCTCTGATTTGCATGAGGACATTTTCCTAAATAGAGAAGGTTTCTTCCAGTTGGGCAATTGTTTCCCTTCTCTCAGTGATGATTGCTGTGGACTGTCTGTTGACCATCACCTGAAAGCCATTCTTCCCCACGTATTTTGTCTAGGTTTTAGTTGTTTGAGGTGTCTATAAATTTACTAGTGCTGCTATAACAAAGTCCCTAAACAATTTGAAACAATGGAAATACATTTTCTCACAGTCCTAGAGGCCGAAACTCTGAAATCAAGATGTTGGCAGAGTCACAGCCCCTCTGAAGTGTATGCTGAAGAATCTACTCGTTACTTTTTCCAGCTCCTGGGCCTGCTTTCCCGGCATTCCTGGATTTACAGCTGCATGACTTTAGTCTCCACCTGTCTTCACACTGCCTTTTCCTCTGGGTGTCTATGTTACCTCCCTTTGCCTCTCTCCTGCAAGGGCACTTACAATGGCATTTAGGGCCCACCCAGATAATCCAGTGTAATCACTTCATCTCAAAGTCCCCAATTTAATTACACCTACAAAGATCCTTTTCCAAACAAGGTCTCGTCTACAAGTTCAGAGATTATAATCTAATATCTCTGGGTAATCATTATCCAACCACAATAGGATGCAAGGGTAAATTTTGGCCGGAAGCGAAAGTCTGATGGGGAAGTATAGAAATACAAACAAAAGGTATGTGGGGTGAGACAGCAAGACATCCTGAGGGTTCCGTTCACCAATTCGTTTGTTTGAAACATGCTTCCTGAACACCGAATACCTGATGGGGGCATGAGAACCAAATGCTCCTGCCTTCACGGAGCTAACTTTCTAATGGGCAGAAACCAATAATAAACAAAACAAGTCAAGTATATAGTCTTCAAAGAGTGATAAGGACTTTGGAAAAAATAATAATACAGCAAGGAATGGGTATAAAAGCAACTCCAGGGATGGGGAAAGGGTTATATTCTTAAATGTAGCAGGCAGCGAGGTCTAGTTGAGAATGGAGATTCTGAGTAAAGACCTAAAGGAAGTGAAAGAGTGAAGCATGCAGATATCTGGTGGAGATGTTTTGGGCAGATGGAACAGTAGGACCTAGGGCCCTAAGTTGCGAGTGCCCCTGATGATTTGAGAAACTGCTAGGATGCCTGTGTTAGCTGGAGCAGAATGAGCTACACTGAGGGGCCAGGTCAAAGACGACATTGAGAGCTATTTGCAATGACTTTGGCTTTCACTTGAGTGGGATGGGAAGCCAAGTGGAATGCCATGATGTGATTTAGGCTTTAAGAGGATTTCTTTGATTGTAGTATTGAGAACATATTGCTGAGCATAGAAATATAAAGTTCCATTAGAAGCCAATAATTAATTCAGTGAGCAAATGACAGTTTAAATTAGGAAGATGGCAGTGAAGGTGAGAGGGTTTTTTAGATTGTGGCAAAGGCGAGAGGAGGGCTTGTTGATGGAGTGCATGAGAGGTGTGGGAGAAAGGGGCATTCAGAACAAATCTAAGGTTTTAGCCTGAGAAGTGGAGGGATGAAGTTGCTGTTAATTGAGATGCTGAAGACTGTGAGAGGGGCAGGTTTAAGGGGGAAGAGCAGAAGTTTCTTTCTGGATATTTGAGATGCCAATTAGATATTCAACTGAGGTGTTAAAGAGACCATCAGGTATACCGGTGTCTGGCATGTAGAGGAGAGGTCTGGTTTGGAAATATACATTCAAGAGTTAGCCAAAGACAAATGGAAAGGAACATAGTTATTATCATGTTTAGGAAGCTATGAAATTTAGGCAGGGTTGGGTGTGTTTAACCCTCTTCTCTTTCAACAGAAGGCATTATGTGGAAACTATTTCTAGGCACATAAGTGTCCTGCTTGTACAGACAGAAGTACAGAAGGGAACAGAACGAGGTCCTGGAAGTGCAATGGTTGGTAAGAGAGTACCTGGAATTTAACAGAGATTAGGAAATTAAGTCCTCACAAGATGGGTTTTCACTTTTCTTAGGGATGGAGAAGTGGTCATGTGACTTGTCCAAGTTCACACAGTGAGTGAGCTGCAGATCTGGGAATCGAATCCAGATCCATCTAACACTGGAGCCCAGGTTCTTCCTATGACTCTGTAAGGCTCCCTAGTCAATTTAACAGATAGAAATCATAGAATCTTCTGGACTCAGGGCTCACTTCTTTATTTATGGGGTCAAATTTTCTGTCCCAAGAAAAGCTCTAAACTTGTTTCTACAGAATAGAATTAGGGAAGTTGCCACTAGAAATATCCATTACTTGAGAACTACTTCTGTTAGTAGGTTGAAACCAAAGGATGTTGGATATCTCATCACTAGGTTATTTGAGACCATGAATGAACAAAATATGACTAAGCCTGCTTATGAAGAGCAACGTGGAACGGGAACCTAGCTCAGTATTGATACCAGGCCAGAAAATCTTTCAACTGAGGGCCATCGTGTTCGCCAACTCAAATAAAGTCCCTCAAACATCACGAAGCCTCTCCTTCCCTCCTTCTATCACTGTGCTCTGCCAGATTGGAGAGGCCATTTGTAAGGCAGGAACAGTATCCCGGTGAATGGCCACCCTACTGGGAGGCACCTGCAGATCTTGGCAACAGTGAGCCTGCTCATTCTTATAGCCTTTTCTTCTTAGGTCCTCTGTAAAAGGGACAGTTGTTTATCACCTATCATAATACCTCAGAATCAAATGTCAGTGACATGGATATGGGGGGATAAGAGGGCTCATTCAAGGTGAAATGGATGATACTGTTGGATTGTTTATCAAGCGGTACCAGGGGGGAAAGGAAAGGGACACAGGAAAGATGGAGCACCATCTCTCACAAGGGGAATTAGGTGAGCCGTGCCAACAGCCTTCCCTTTCCAGAACACCAAAGAAGCCATTGTTACCAACTCTGTATTTTGGTCTCCACAGGAGACAACCTGATCCCCTTTTAGAGATTTATTTCCATGGCAGAACTAAAGCAGTCTGTCTTGACATAAAAGGACCTGGAGAGGACACGTGTCCTGCCAGCTCATGCAAGGGAGGTGGGCTCTGGTGAGCTGCACTTGGTGGGTGGGGGGGCCTGGCTGCGTATTCCAGCTCTGGTACCTTCAGGAACTCACGGTGGAGTCTATGAGGCCATGGCTCACATACTCTCCCCCTGGCTCCATTTCACATTTTACTTTTCCAGCATTAAGGTCCACTCACCAAAATGACTGAAAGGCAGACGACAGGAAGGAGATTTTCTGCTTTGGGTTCTCGGGCAGGTCTTGGGGACAGGTCTGTAAACAGATCCTGGGATTGGAAAGTATTTGTGTTCTTTGATTTTCCTGGTGTAGGAAATTCAGCGGAGAAAGATAGCAGGCAAGACAAGGTTTATATTACAGGACCCAGTGGCGCAAAGCCACAGGAGACAAGAAGCAGTGGGCACTGAGCCATTGACAAGAATTGTACATCCTCATCTCACAGGGGCTGATCCCCTGATGCCCTGGCGGAAGTGATACACTCAGGAGAAACCCTTGCTGACTGATGCCTGGAGATTTCACTTTGAAACTGCTGGCGTTGGGGGTGAATTCATAATAAAACACAATTCTTCCCACCTCCCCCAGCCCCCAAAAGTTAATTTTCCAGAGAAACTTTCTGGAGAATGAAATGCCCAGATACTTAGTAGCTTAAAATGTCACACCACCAGAGTTAAGCTGACACCCTGGGAAGGAGGCCGCTCCACGAGGAGCAGGCGTTCAGTGCGGGCTCCAGCCATGCCCAGCCAAATAAGCAGGATTTATTTCCTGGCAGCCCCAGCAGGAGCCATCACCAGTTCTTTTGTTCAACAAAACTCAAGGGTACAATTAACAAGTTCCATGACTTGGGCTTCGGGGCCCTCAAGTTACACAAAGATAAACAAGTAGGGAAGAAAAGGGAGACGCCAGTATTTCAGAAATTATGTTGTTCTTCAAAGGAGGCGGGATAGTCCTACCACAGGAGAAGTGGTTAGAAATTTGATATCCTTTTTGTAAGAGCACGAGCAGACTCCAAATTGCCAAATCACTGTATCTGAGTAGGCATTGCCGGGACTGAAGCTTCCAGAAATCTCTGAATGGATCATTTATTTTCTGGGGGCTGAAGCTGATGGGTAATTGTCAGGGGAGGCTGAGGATCTGACTGATGCTCCGGCAAGCAGGTTTTCATTATCAGCCAGGAAGCCCTTGGGAATCACGCACTGCAGTGTGCCACGCAGACCCGTGTGTGTGTGTGTGTGTGTGTGTGTGTGTGTGAGAGAGAGAGAGAGAGATTGAAAAAGAGAGGTGGGGAGGGAGGATGGTCTTGCTTTGCTTTTAAATCCAGGCCCGTATTTCTCTGCTTGCTGTGTGTACTACAGAATCATCAGAGTGATGAAGGCATCAGAATTTCCTGCGTGCTAAACCCTACACTAGGGATGAATTTCCATTCTTCCTGTAACCCGAGCTTCCCCAGGCTTCAGAGTCTAACAGGATTATACTAATAGGCATAGCTTAAACGTCACAGGCATCCCCCAACCCCCAACCGCAAGGCCCAAAAACCCCAGCACCAACAAAAGCCCAACCCGGTTTGGAAACCCCCCGCCGGCCCCCAACGGAACCGGGAAAAACCCCGGTAAGCCCCTCCGGTAAAAGGTTCCCGATTAAGGAACAAACAACCGAACTTGCCGGGCCCCAAGGAGCCTTGGGAAAAGCCAAAAAATCAAGGAAGCCCTTCCCAAAGGTTCAACACAACCAAAAGCAAGGGGCCCAAGAACCAACGCAACTCAAGGGGGTGGCAACAAGCCGAAAACAAAACGGCAACCTGGCCCCCCGGGAGACACAAGATTGCGCCCAGGTCACATCAACTTTGTGAGAACAAATCCTTCATCTTCTGCCTATAGCCCCCTCTTTCCATGCCGTGCAGATAAACAAGGAGGCTGGGTAGGAGGACCAACACCCTAGGCCAGCAGTTCTCAAACGTTAGCATGCAGTAGAGCCACCCGAAGTCTTTATTAAACCAAAGATTTCTGGGTGTCATCTCGGATTTTCTGATTTAGTAGGTTGGGAGTGGGGTTCAAGATACTCTCCTTCTAAAGAATTCCCAGATGATGCTGATGCTACCGGTTTAGGGACCACACTTTGAGAACTGCTGTTCTTCTAGACCAGCAATTTGCTGTGCCAGGTCCCTGTGCCATCAGCCATCCTGGAGCTCCTGCTCACCAACAGGAGAGGCAACCTTAGATACGTGTGGATCTCAGCAGAGGGCTCTGTGTTCAAGCTGATGCCTCTTCTCTCTCACAGAAAATGAAGACACACTGACCCGCCTGTGTTTTGCTTTTAACGTGGATATTGGTTGCTTTGTATAATATTTAAGCAATGTTGTCTTTGACTGAGAAACTTTAAACTTACACGCCCCTTACGTGTGAATTGTTGACTGACACCATTCTGTGGGCAGGGGTGCCACTCCCCACAATGCTGCAGAGGGACTGTCCATGTGGCCTTCTCTCTCTGACTGCAGAAATCATTACATTTGGGGGGAGTGTAGCAAATTTTCTCTCTTGGGTGGATTGGGAAAGCTGCTGATGGGTAGGAGGTCTGGAAGATGAGAAAAGAGGAGCTATAAAGCCAGTGAGAGAAAATGGGGGACAAGGGGACAAAGTGGACCCCTTCCCATGCTCAACTTTCAGCTGTCTTCAAACCACAGTCCCATCCTGGATTAAATGGGCTTTGTGGACGGGGCCTTCCAGGGAGTCCAAACCATGTTGAAGATTTCTGTGGGAAATTTGAGAAGCTAACTTACCCACCAACTGGAACTCAACGTGATGCAGACTGGAGATTCCAGGAAATGTGCTAAAGGTCTTTTGTCACAGATGGACACACTTTTGCTATTATGTTTATCATCCATCTTGCAGCCAGAGAAGCATAAATGTTATCTGGCATCTGCTAGACTGCAGAATTATCGCTATTAAGTTTCCCACATCTTTCCATGGAATTACAGTGATCATCACTACGGCATCTGCTGGGCCTGTCCCAGATCAAAGTGGACAATAGAATGGAGAAGTCAGTCCCCTGGAGAAAGTTCAAGTACAGTGTGAGGTTTGAACCTATGTTCTGTTCCAGCTTTTGAGTTCGGCTTGAGGTGGCTCTTGGCAATAATGGAACAGAGCAGATCTCTGGGGGAATCAAGTATGTGAGATCAGAATCTCCCAGATATCAAAACTCCCGGGACCTTCAGGCCAAGCGATTAGCTTGTGTGACTCAACTCTGCCATTGTAAGGGTCAGAAACTGAGGCCTAGAGAGAGCAAACACAGCAGGAGTATGGCCACGGGGGAATAGTTTAGGGCTCCAGAATCAGTGTTGCTCAGGCCTGCCTCCTACGGTGGTGCATTCTGTGGGCCACCAGCACTCGGGGAAGTTAGCGGTGCTAGAGGCCTTGGGTTTGGGAAATACCAGGTTAATTTTTGTTTTTGTTTTGAGACAGAGTCTCACTCTGTCACCCTGAGTAGAGTGCTGTGGCTTTATAGTTAACAGCAAGTTCAAACTCTTGGGCTCAAGCAATCTTTTTGCCTCAGCCTCTAAAGTAGCTGGAACTACAGGCGCCAGCCACAACACCAGGCTATTTTTTATTTTAGTAGAGATGGGGTCTCGCTCTTACTCAGGCTGGTCTCAAACTCCTGAGCTCAAGCAATCCACTTGTGTCGGCCTCTCAGAGTGCCTGGCCTACCAGGTTAATCATTAAGTGCGTGTCTTTATGGTAGGAGCCCCTTAAGTTTTATACGTATGAAACACGTTAAACATTATGAATCTTAAAGAGGAGTTATGGTTGGCAGCCTCTTTCTTCCTGTCTCTGTCCTCTGTTCTCTGTGTGAGGGGCCCAGGCCCAGGCACCACCCTCTGGGCTCTGCGCTGAGGAGAGGCTGGGTGTTCCTAACACACATAGACCACAGGTTTTCCAACAGGAGTGGCTACTGCTTCTATTTTGGAAATTTGTGAGGTCAAAGTCCAATTTGTAGGTGTGTCCCATAACCAAGTAGTATGCAGTATACTCAGGCAAGGTACCCATTGGGTGGAAATTTACCCAGCCTCTTTTTCCCTATATTTCCTTTAGGGGAAATGTTGCATTAAGTTCACAGCTCTTAGGATGGGTTTGCCCAAGATCCCGAGGGGAGCAAAGTGCACGGGGACCGGGGTTGTCAGAGAAAATACAGGATGCTCAGCTAAATTCAAATTCCAAGTAAGCAGCAAGTGAGTTTCTAGTATAAGGAAGTCTCATACTAAAAAAATGCAGTTAATCTAAAATTCAAATTTAACTGGGAATCCTATATTTTTTCATTTGCTGAATTTGGCATTCCTAACTGAAGAGTAGAATAGAAACAGAGGAAACTAAGAGCCTTTGAAGCAGGCAGGTGGGTCCTCTGGCCCAGGAAGGTAAGGAGCACAGGCCATGGCACCACCCTCTGGGCTCTAAGCTGAGGAGAGAGGCTGGTGTTCCGAGCACACTTAACCACCGGCTTTCCAACTGGAGTGGCTACTGCTCCTAATTTGGAAATCTGTGACAATGATTGGAAGGTCCTGCTGGCACTGAGTGGACAGAAATACCAGATTTCCTGTAATGTGTGGGACAATTCAGTTTCCCAGCCCATATTCTTTTGAGTGTCTTACTGATGTTCATATAAGCACTTCCCTTAAATACTAGCTTTTTCACTGTATGTTGGTGCAAGACCCTGACAACTTCTTTATATCTCCTAGGGTAGTCAGGCTCCGGTACTCAGATGATTTTTTTTTTAAAATACTGTGCTTTCTTTTTCTTTTATTTTTGACTAATGTGGGGGTACAAACAGTGAGATTGTATAGTTTTATACAATCTATAGTTTTATATCGGTTAAAGTCCGATTTGTTGGTGTGTCCCACAACCAGGTAGTGTGCCATATACTCGTGCAATGTACCCGTTGGGTGGAAATTTACTCAGCCCCTTCCTCCCTGCCCTCTTCCCCCTGTTTGAATTTCATTGAGTTTTCTCTCAGATGGCAGGTAGGTGGCAATCTACCTGCTCCAGTTTAGTACTGGGGACCCGTGATGTTTCTCTTTCCATTCTTGTGATACTTCACTTAGGAGAATGGTCTTCAATTTCATTCAAGTTTGTTGTAAAATGTACATAATCTCCATCTTTTTAATGGCTAAATAATATTCCATGGTGTGTATATATACCACAATTTATTAATCCACTCCTGTGTTGAAGGGCACTCCGATTGTTTCCACATTTTTGCAACTGTGAAATTGTACTGCTATAAACCTTTGAGAGCAAGTGTCTTTATCGTAGAATGCTTTTTCTCCCTTTGGGTAAATACCTAGTAATGGGATTGCAGGATCAAATGGTAGGCCTACTTTCAGCTCCTTGAGGAACCTCCATACTGCCTTCCAGGGAGACGGCACCAGTCTGCAGTCCCACCAACAGTGTGTAAGTGTTCTTTTTGCTCCACATCCA
>NW_003852498.1:4845878-4848113 GCF_000181295.1 Otolemur garnettii
GAGCCGATGTAAGCCATTTTCTTTGGGGTTAGATGATATCTCAGTGCGGTTTTGATTTTGCATTTCTCTGACAATTAGAGATGAGAATTTTTTCACGTGTCGTCTATCTTCATGAGAAAAATTCCTATCCATGTCTCTTGCCCAAATCAAAAGGAGATGTTTGATTTTTTTCTCGTTGATTTTCTCGACTTCTTTGTAGATTCTGATTATCAGCCCTTTGGTGGATGGGCATGTAAATATCTCCCCCCATTCTGTAGGTTGTCTTTTTGCCACGTTGATTGTTTCCTTTGCTGCACAGAAGCTCTCTAACTTGATCAGATCCTATTCATTTATTTTTGTTGTTTCAGTGATTGCCAGAGGGGTCTTCATAAATTCTTTTCCTAGGCTGGTAAGATTAAGAGTTTTTACTACATGTTCTTCTAAGTATTTTTTTTTTAGCATGTTGAAATATGCTATTTTATTGAGTTCCTTTCATTTACTTTCCTTTATTCATCCTCTTCATTGTTGAGGATATTGCATACATGTGTATGTTTATTTATGCTGGTAGACAATATTTTCCGTGATTTTCATTTTGGGAGAGAGTAAAATAGATGTTAACAAAACATCCATAATAAAAATGAAACATTTTTTGGTAGAAATAAGAAACTTTGGCTCAGCCACAGTGTATCTTTTGGCTCTAGTAAAACCACGAGTTCTGTTTGCTTCTTACTCATTGGATATACTAGTTAGAATTAGGTTTGGCTGCATTTAATAGAAAAAGAAAATGAGACATAACAGAATCTTCAAAATACAGAAGTTTACTTCTGTTTCTCGTAAAAGCAGTGAAGAGGCAGGTAATCTGGGGGGAGAGGCTGCATCCTGCCATCTTCAAGATGGCTATAAGGAGCCCTTGGCCACTTGGGGCACGCAGGGAACCATGGGCCCCAGCCAGTAGCCTCAGCTGAGCTCCCAGCCAGCAGCTGCTTCCCCAGCCAGCCAGGTAAGGGCAGCTATTTCAGCCAGCACCTTCCAGCACCCCAGCTGTCACTGTGAAGCCAAAGAAGTCTGCTTGTTACATAGAAATGTGATAAATGACACCACCTGGGACTCGGGGCAGTTCTCAGGCAGCAGCTGATAAAACAGTCCTCTATTCGCTCCTGTGAATTCATGTGCTATGGCACCCCTTGATGCCGCAGACACAGGCGCCCAGAGCTCAGTGGTTAGGATGCTGGCCACATGCTCTGGAGCTAGTGGGTTCGAACCCGGCCGGAGCCTGCCAAAAAAAAAAAAAAAAGACAGAAAATTACCTGCCCTCATGAAGCCTACCTTCTAGCCAGCTCCTCTATTCCCCTAAGCAGGTTTCAAATCCCCATTATTCTGTTCTAGGCCTCCCTCCCCCCTTCTTATTTTATAGAGAAATCCGAAACTGTGACTCTTTTGTTCACACTCACATTTGCTTCCATTTACACCCCTTCCCCCTCCTCCCTGCTGCCCACAGCAGAGGCTGACATTCTTGCCCTCTTCCACGACAGTCCACCCCGGGATCTGGATCCTGGATCTGGCCTCTCTTCCACGACAGTCCACCCTGGGATCTGGATCCTGGATCCCGCCCCTCTTCCATGACAATCTACCCCGGGATCTGGATCCCGGATCCCGCCTTCCTCTCACTGCGTCTTCAACTCCTGCTCCGTGAGCTTCCTTCTTTCATGACACAAACAGATTCACGTCTTTTCAATCCTAATAACCTGTAGCTTCTGCCCTCTTTTTTAGCTTTCACAATCAAGGTCCTAGAAACTGTAGCCGTTCCACTCTTTCTGTTTTCACTTCCAGTTCATCCCTCAGCCCACTGCAACCTGGCTTCTGCTCCACTGAAATTACTCTCATCAAAGCCACAATTACTGAGCATCCACCATGTGCCAGACACTCAGCTTGGCACTGAGTGTATACCGAGAGACAGACATGGTCCTTGCCCTGGTGCAGCCTGCAGTCTAGTCGGGGAGGCAGATTTTAAACCAGTTGTCGTGGAAATAGATACACAATTATAAAATGGAGTGAGTGCTTTGACAGAAAATGGGGAGGGGATGTTTTTGAATATAATGGTCAGGGAAGCTTTCTATGAAGATGTGATATTTATAAGCTCATCTTACAAATGAGCTCTGTGCCCATCCTTAGCAGGTACTGTTCAGGGCTCACCTTCCTCTGTGCCCATCCTTAGCAGGTGCTGTTCAGGGTTCCCTTCCCTCTGTGCCCATCCTT
>NW_003852498.1:4848142-4867749 GCF_000181295.1 Otolemur garnettii
TCTGTGCCCATCCTTCAGCAGGTGCTGTTCAGGGTTCCCCTCCCTCTGTGCCCATCCTTAGCAGGTGCTGTTCAGGGTTCCCTTCCCTCTGTGCCTATCCTTCAGCAGGTGCTGTTCAGGGCTCCCCTCCCTCTGTGCCCATCCTTAGCAGGTACTGTTCAGGGTTCCCCTTCCTCTGTACCCATCCTTAGCAGGTACTGTTCAGGGTACCCCTTCCTCTGTACCCATCCTTCAGCAGGTGCTGTTCGGGCTTCCACCCTCAGCATTCTCGTGTCATTCACATCCTCCCCAGCCAGTTCCATCCACATCCATAATTTTAACTACTTTCAAAGTGCTGATGGCCCCAAAACATGTATGTCCATCCCAAGCCCTCAGCTAATTTATTCAGCTTCCTTCCAAGCAACTGCACCTGGGTTTCCATCAGGGTTCACCTCCAGAGTTGAATCCAATTTCTCTACCTTTTTCAACTCCATGTCTCAGCCAGCAACGCTTTGTGACAAAGCTTAAAACCAGGGAGCCAACCTAGATTTCTTTATTTCCCTTTTCTGCGTATTCACCCCACATGAAGTCTGACAGTTACGTCTGACAACTTGCCACCCTGAGCTTACATCAGCAGCACTGCACAAACAACGTGCTTTCCGAACCTCGGTATCTCAGTGTCCCACAGGTGCGCCTGTGTTGACTTGTGGCAATGTCTTGCTGAGTGGCATTCATTACTGTTGTTGCATGGATTCGCATGCTGTCATGAGAAGGTCAGAGCTTGAATTATAGCAATGAACAAACATTAAATTTCTCGTTAAACTTGGGAGAAGTGGAAGTGAAATTAGAGAACATTAGTCCACGTTTATGGGGACAATACCATGAAGAAAAACAGGGGTGCACAAATGGATTAAACATTTTTCTGAGGAGAGTGAAAACATCACTGATGAAGAAATGTCAGGGCAGGCAGTAACAAGCAGAACTGACATCATTGCAAGAATTCATTGAATTGTGTGTCAGAATCTTCAACTGACTGTGAGAAGCACAGCAGACCAAGTAAACATTGGTAGAGAAACAGAAAAATCCTTTTTTTTTTTTTTGTATTTTTTACTTTTTCAAATTAATGTGAGGGTACAATTTTACCCCTTTACCTTCCACGGTAAAGTTCCATTTGTAGAGGAGCCCCTTACCCAGAAATAGGAAAATATTAACTGAAAATCTTGGCATGAGACAGGTGTGTGTGAATATGGTAGCTGAAGTAGCTCACTGCTGAACAAAAGCAAAAGGGATTCAAAGTTTTCCAAGACCTCTTGGAGGGGCAAGACCATGTGTTGAGCCAGGTTATTACCATCATGAATGGGTGCACCAATACGACCCTGAACCACACATCAGTGTGCAACAGTACAAGTCAGCCAGTTCTCCACAATCAAGAAAGTTCCATCAGTCCAAATCAACAATCTAAACGATGTTGCTAACCTTTTTTTGATATAGGAGGGATTTTTCATGTGAATTTGTACCGAGTGAACAGTTAACCAAGGTTGCTGTTTGGAAGTGCTGAAAAGGTTGCATGGAAAAGTTAGACGAAAACTATATGAACTTTCTGCCAACAACTCAGGGCTCTTGCATCACGGCAATGCAAGTAAACACATAACTGGATTGGAACTCCCTCCCTACTTACCTGATTTAGCCCCCAGTGAGTTTTTTCTTTACCTGAAGATAAAAGAAATATTGAAAGGAAGACATTTTGATGATACTCAGGAGATCAAGGGTAATATGATGACAGCACTGACGGCTGTTCCGTAAAAGGGAGACAAAATTGCTTTGAAGGGTGGACGAGGAGCTGGCATTGGTTCACGGCTTCCCAAGGGGAGCCCTTCCAAGGTGACCATAGTGATATTCAGCAATGAATACGGAGCACTTTATCTAGGATGAGTTCTGCAAGTTAACTGTCAGACAGACATTTTCTAAAAAATCAGCTAAGTCCTATTGATTGTATATACTTAAGATCTCCTGTCTCAAAAAAAATATATATGTATGTGTGTGTGTGTGTATATATATATGTGTGTATATAATAATCCTGTCTCAATCCTCCCATTTACCTGCACATTGTTGAGATACAGCCTCTCCTCTGCCTGCCGCCATCACCACCCAGTTACAGAAGCCAGAGCGACTCCCGCATCCCAGGTCACTCCTCCTTCTATCAGTCCTCTTCTCTACCGTCAGAGTAACTGTGTGTAACCTTAAAGTCGACCAGACTCAGGCTGCTGTTCAGAATTCTGCTGTGGGTCCTGCTCCGGTCCGGCCGTGTCTCAGGACCAGGGGAATGAGCACGACTCGAGCTTGTGCCACCAGCGCCTCCACTTCAGGGACCCAGAACCTCAGGGCTGCCCGCGCGCACAGTGAAGCGGGGCCTCCCTTTGTGCTTTTGCCCAGGCCGAGAAGTCCCAGGACAGGCAGCTGCCCCGCATGCGTCCTTCTGCCCCCCCAGCCTCCTCACTTCCCCTCATCTCCTGGAGGCTGCCCGCTGTTTTGTCTGCCTGCGTTACCCTCCTCTTCCACTCACCACAGTAAGATTCCTGTTCCTCCTTAGGTTTTAGCCAGAGGCTCTCCCCAACCACTCCAGCACCAGGGCGTGCTGTCTGCGTTCTTCCTGCTCTTACTTTCTGAGGCCGTTCTCTAAGTACTCGAGGACATTGCGGCATCAGGTCCATTTTCCTTGAATTTCCTCGTAGACACCACGAATAAAGGGCGTTATCCTCACTACACAAGAACTGCCTCTTGCTGGACAAGCTCATCATGGCTTGCATTTCAATGGTAGAAGAATTTAGAAGAAGTACATCAGCACAGGGTTGTAGGGTTTAATTATTACCATCAGCTACTCTACTATTGGGTCTTTCCTCTGTGCCAGGCGCTTCAGTTCGTGTTTATGAATATAACCACATTTATCCTCCCTATAACCCTGTAAGGAATACACAATTATTAAACCTACTTCACAAACGTGGGAACTGAGGTTCACTAAGGTTAAATTGAATGATTGATTTAATTATTTAAATTAATTATTGGCCTTGGACATTAAATTAATGTCCAAAGTCACACGGCCAAGAAGGGAAAAGCCAAAGGTGCCAGCTGACGATTCCGCAGCCCATCCTCCCCCACTGCACACACTACTAGAGGAACTCACCAGTGCAAAATGTTTACTCTTCGTCTTCCAACCCCTGCAAGTCAATTTAAGTGTATCACAAAGTATTCTTAGGGCAGCATAGTTTCTATGTGATCAAGAAGCCACCCTTTTCCTTAAGGAAGGAATAAGCTGATATAAACAACTTGCCAAATTTGAATTCCAATTTTATTTAGAGTGAGAATTCATAATAAGACACATTTGAAAATAGTTTTTAAAATGAAAAGTCCTAATAGGAAACTGGCTTAAAGAAATTCTTATTTTATTCTTTAGATTATGCCATTAAGTTACTTCTAGAACAGAAATAAAAAAGAGTACTATGCCATCGTAAAGTAAAAATCTCTTCCCTCTTACTCGAGCCCATGACTTCTCAGAGGGTTCAAATAACATATTACTAATATCAATAATTAAGCGGCAGAGGAAAGATTTAACATGGTACTTTTGTGCTCAGTGGTGCCAGAATTATGTACCAATCCTTGCATCAAGATAAAATTCCCCTCTGAGGTGCCTGGGAAGACATGCCATCACCACCTGCCGCAGAAGAAACGCACTGTGCTTTTAGGAAATAGATGCATGTTACAGACCAAAGTCACTTTTAGACAAAGCAAGAGAACATTTGGCAACAGGCAGAGGCTAAAAGGGAATTGCAAATTGCAGCTCCGTACAACTGACACAAAATAGGCTATTTGGAATGGAGAAGTCAGGGCTAGCAAGTAGGCAGCTTATCAAGGTGACCTGCACAGCTCCTCACAGCTGCAGACTATTTTTGCAATGTTGGTAGCAGCAGCAGCAGCAGCAGCTGGCTACTGCAGGGTCTTTCTTCCAGCAGGCAAATGACTGACGGCTGTGGGGTTGTCTGGCTAATAACTCCAGCAAATCGGTGTCATTTCCCCACAGCTCAGCAAGGACTGCAATAAATTCCACAGTGCCCTCCTCATCGCTGTTGAACACTTACAACCTTCGAAAAGGAAGGGCCGTAATTCCTTCTTCCTTTATGACTCTTCAACAAGTCCACAGCAAGCCTTAGCACTTTTTGTGGTTTGACTGGTTAATTCCCATGTAATAGGTGGAAAAAGACCTCAAGCATGGAGAAGTTACGGGATTTATGGTCCTTTTAAGGGTGAACCAATAGTAAGGTGAAAAGCTCTCCACTAGCAGGTTAATAATAAAAAGCATAAACATTGCTACCTCTTATTTTCATGCACTCTGTGTACTATGTGCTGTTTGCCTTACAACAGTTTCTTCTTTATTCCTCATACCAAGCCTACAAAATGGGCATTCATCAATCCCATTTAACAGCTAAAAAAAAAAAACACCCTGAGACAGAAGAAAAAACAATTTTCCCAAAGTCACATAAAATGTGGCGAAGTCTGAGCCCACAGCACAGAGGGCACCTCCCCGCATCCCGTGCAGTGATCCTCTTAGGGACAGCCCCGGGTTGAGGGGAAGAGCCAAGTCTCGCTTTTGCTGAGCACATGGTCCATCTGTGGTGTGGATGTTTTTGTTCTCTTTTCTAACCCTCTTATGCACCAACCTTTATAACAGGGACAACCAACGAGCTATTTCTTTAACTACCCACCGCATATCCCAGGGTGAAGGCACACATCTGGTCCTTAATGAATCATAGTTCAATGATGCTTTTAATGCTGTAAACCGTGTTCTCTCCTTCCTTCACTCAATAAACACTGATGAAAGCCCACTTTTGTGTTGAAAGTATACTACTTTCTAGGAGAAATAGCAAAATGAAAATGCTACCTATCTTGGCTTCAAAGAAATCTAGAAAGAGGGCAGCTTCATATACTGTAAAAGAGGAACCCCACTCAGCCCCTCCCCTTCCTTACTTCTTGCCTGAAAAAGGGGGGCCATAATCTAATTGGTCTTGTTCCAGACCATTTTGGGGGCCAAACGTACTTGATACTGGAAAAGTGGCACTCCAGCTAGATCAGCTGAGCGGGGCTTGGGAACCTGCCACCTCTGTCTTGGTGGCAGCAGCCGGCAGAGGAACCGGCAGGCTGGAGCAAGCAAATGGGAGCTTCCCTCCCCCATCAAAGAATCCAGTAGAGCGGTGCTAGAGGACCTGCCGGCTCTGCCTTGGCGGCAGCTGACACAGAAACCAGCAGGCTGGAGCAAAAGGGGGAGCTTCCCTTCCCCAACAGAGGCTCCAGTAGCCAAAAGAACCAAACACGTAAGGGGAAAGACACTGGCTCTGTGCTGTCTCCTCACGTGGAGTCTGGCGATTCCTCCAGTGCATCCCTGATTGGTCTGTTTTCAAAACCTATTCACGATTAGTCTATTTTTAAGACCCAAAAGCTCATTGGACAACTGCCCCTCTATAAGCCAGAGAGCCTGAGCACAGACTTGGGCAGATCTCAGTAGAAGAGCAAAGAGGTTTGGCTCTGTAACACTTGTATCCTGCTCTATGAGATTTGCCCCTTTATAAGAGCTGTAAACACTCACAAGGAGGTTTGCTCCTTTGTAAGAGCTGTAACACTTGTATTATAAAACCTATCTTACTGCTAATCCTACTCTACAAGGAGGTTTGGCTTGTTATAAGAGCTGTAACACTTATACCTGTTGAATAAAACCTATCCTGTGGTCCGTCGCTTCATTCTTCGAACTGCCGAGACCAAGAGCCCGGAAATTCAGTATCAAAAATCTGGTATCATACTGATGGGTGGAGTTACTATTTAACTTTTAAGAGGTTCTGTCCTCCCTTTTTTCTGTTGCACGTGGTATTGATACCGGAATTTCATCTTCAAGGGTTCTTGGTCTTGGTGATTTGAAGAATGAATCCACGGATCACAGATCAGTGGTAAGACAGGATTTATTTACAGAAAAGAAAAAAATATACAAAACCACCAAAGCTCCTGGCAGCAAGAACCCAAGTGGGGGAAAGAGCTCTCTTGCTCCCTCTGTCTCTCTCTGGGCTCTTTGCTCAGGGGTATATATAGTCACAAGGGGTTATTTAGCCAGAATTCAATTGTAACATTTACTGGGAGGGGGTCCCTCTAAAGGCACAGGCAGCCAGAACTCAGTTGTTAGACTTACCAGGGCTGGAACTCAGTTGTTACATTTAGCAGCTTGGGGCTGGAACTCAGTTAATGAATGGCTAAGAACCCTTTCATTCAGGCCTAAGAAATTTACATGAAATTAACCAGGCCATGAAATTGACCAGGCCTAGAAAAGGTGGGGTTCCACTTTCTGTAGTAAGTACAAGGGGAGGGAGAGCTAAGGTGCTGGTGTCTCCCCAGCAGTTGTATGGCTTCTCTGGCTACTGGAGCCTCCTACAGCACTCCCTGCCTACCTCCAGCCCTAGATCCATTGCTGGCTGCAGCTGCACCAGCACCTCCAGGGCTAAGGCGGCAGATTCTGGCGCCACCTGTCCTGTATCAGTACAACTTGTTAAACTGAGCTGAGGTTACCTGGCCATTTTTTTTTAAACGTTCTTATCTTTTATGTGCATACCTAAAGCTTGCTGGTTCTCTGCTTTTATTATAATTCCCATATCATGTGATAAACTAGAAAATGAGATCAAGAATTAGATTCTTCCTTGGAGCAGACAAGGTGCTGTGGAGGCCTGGAGCCTATGCTGGGGGTTTCAATCCAAATTGGGGAGTAGCCATCACTGGCCCAGCCACAAATTGGTGCTTTGTTGCCACTTGCTGTTATCTGACACATGTCAATTTCACTTGAAAATCCGGTGAAGAGCAGAGTGATTTTTAGGCCCCTGGCTCTAATACCAGAAAATACCCATATGTTAACTCTGCCATCTGATGTAGCCTGCCAATTACATCACAGGGGCAGGACAAAGTTCAGTGTTATCATAGAGGCTCAAAGCACATGCCATGGACATCTGGAAAGCACACTATTGACTTGAGAGCCCTGGGGACTGTGTGTGTTTTAGGTTTCTCCTTCCAAGATTGGTTCAAGCAATATCCTTGGAATATAAAGAACATTAAGAGTCACGGAATGTGCATGATAGGGTCTAGTGAGAGTGTGTCATGACCTTTGGAAAGAGGCTGATAAATATGTTGGCTAAGCAAGGCCTACACCTCTGGCCACATGGCGGAGAGGAATGACACATTTGCTCACCTCTGTTGAATTCAATACTCGCCACTCGCCTTACTTGTTGTAGTCCTTAAAGCCTACAAAATTCAAGTAACTTCCTGGGTGCCTGGTAGAGAACATGATAAACTATGTAGTGTTCTTGGTCTCAGTGATTCAAAGAACGAATCAAAGGACCACAGGATCAGTGGTAAGTCAGGATTTATTCACAGAAACAAAAATTACAACAACTACAAAAGCCCAAACCTCCTGGCAGAGAGAACCCAGGAGAGGAACAAGTCCTGCTCCCTCTTCAAGGTCTGTCTTGGGCTCTCTGCTCAGGGGTTTATACAGTGGCAGGGGGTTGTTTTGCAGAACTCAGTGTTGACTTTTAGGGCTTAGATCTTTCGTCAGCTGTCCAATGAACTCTCAGGCCTAGGAAATTTATATGAAGTCCACCAGTCAGAAGTATAGGGCGGAGGACACAGCAAGGCCCCATCCATGAAATTGACCAGCCAGAAGTGCACTGGGAGGAGACAGCAAGGTGCCAGTGTCTCCCCCGCAGGTGTCAAGCCCTTCCATAGAGCTGGATATCAAGCTGGTTCCTCCATCCACTGCAGCAGCAACACCTCCAGGGCTAAGGCGGCAGGTCGTGGTGCCACCTTGTCCTGCATCAGTACTGTACCCTGTGATGAGTCCAGACAAAGCTTTTTAAAAATCAGAATCATGGCAGGGTGCAGTGGCTCACACCTGTAATCCTAGAACTCTGCTTCAGCTCACGTGTTCAAGACCAGTCTGAGCCAGAGCAAGACCCTGTCTCTATTAAAAATACAAAAAATTGAGGCAAGAGGATTGTTTGAGCCCAAGAGTTGGATGTTGCTGTGAGCTATGATGTCGTCATGGCACTCGACCCAGGGCAATAGCTTGAGACTCTGTCTCAAAAAAAAAAAAAAAAAAAAAAAAAAACAGAGTCATAGTCAGTAACACTCTAAATTTATATTCCAAACATCAGTACTTCAATGTGCTACTGATTCTTATTAATATATTTGTGTTTTGATGTGATCCTACCGCTTTAAAATGAGTCTTTGTAAAGGTTTCTGTGTATGTAACTGGTTTACTTCTCCTTTCTGCAGGGAGAAATGGCCGTGGATCTTGCACAGACGCTGCTGAGCAGAATGGCCTTCAGCGGGCAGAGATAAACAGAGCTGCTTTTCATCTTCCAGCCATTGATTTTCTGCAAGGCAAACCACAAAGCTGCTTTGAAGTCCAAGAGAGAGCTGCAAGGGAAGAGAGATAAAACTGAGAAAAGGGATGGATTTGAAACAAAGTTAATCTCGGCCATCTAAGTGTAGAGAGTTATTGGCAAAACTGAAACTGCCAGATTTTATCAAGAGATTTTGGATTATTTTTAAAAGGGTAAGTTTTACACTGGCAAAACTGGTTTTGGAAAAGGTGGTACATAAAACAAAGAGAAGTCTGAAAGAATCTTGCATAAGTTTATCAGTTTAGCAAAAGTGGTTGCTCTCAGTTGAATCAGACAGTAGCAACTGTGTGGTGCTGACCTTAACGCTGGTGACAGCTTCAAGCCTTTTGTTCATGCTACATAATAGGACCAGGTACGTGGATTGTAAGAGTAATCATTTGTTATGTCCATAATTCTTCTTAAAAAATTACACAGTAGATCAAAATTTTGGTTTGATAATTTTACAGGACAGTTAAGACTTGGCTAAAAAATTGTAAGCACATTACATTTGAATAATACTTTTCCCTTGACAAAATGCTTTTCCATGAGCTTCAACAAAAGCCTAGCAGGCAAGCTAGATACATATTATTTTCCTACTTTAGTATGTGAGGGCCTGTGTAAAGCCCCGGGGAACACACTGATAAAACCAGCGGACAGGCTAATAGATGATTTGGTTCTTTGATACTTAGTCGCCTCCTCTTCCTGTGGGCATCCCTTAATTCAAGGTTTACGGTAGAGGAAAATTCTCTCTCTTTTTCTCCTCTCCCAGAAACCTGTATTGTTTTTGTCAGGGCAGTCCTTTTTAAAATAAATTTCAGATTAATATGAGGGTAAAGGTGATTAGATTGCATTTGTTAGGTAAAGTCCAGGTTGTAGCTGTGCACCTCCCCCAGGAGGTGTGCCTTATACCCGTACACGGCTCCTTTTAGATGAGAGCAAACCAGCCCTCTTCCTTTCTTCCCTCCCCTCTCTCTCCTCCCCACTGCCCCCAACTTGAGTTTAATGGTGTTTTTCTCTCTTGTGGATGTGTATTCGTTCTTCTACTGGTTTCCTATCAGTATTGAGTACATTGGATACTTGCTTCTCCATTCTTGTGATACTTCACTAAGGAGAATGTTCTCCAACTCCATCAGGTTAATATAAAAGATATAAAGCCTCTTTTATGGCTGAATAGTATTCCATGGTATGCATATACCACAGTTTACTAATCCATTCATGTGTATATAGGCACCTGCGTTGACCCCACATCTTGGCAATTGTGAATTGAGTTGTGATGAACATTCTAGTGTAAATGTCCTTATGGTGAAATGTTTTTTTCATGGGGTAGAAAGCTAGTAATGGGATTGTAGGATCAAATCAAAAATCTAATTTTTGTTCTTTGAGGATCCTCCATTACTTCTTTCCAAAGAGGCTGTGTTAGTTTGCAATCCCACCAATAGTGTCAAAGTGTTCCCTTTTCTCTGAGTCTTTGTTAGAATCTGCAGCTTTGAGACTTTGTGATGTGGGCTATTCTCACTGGGGTTATGTGGTATCAAGGTAGTCGTGATTTGCATTTCTCTGATGATTAGGGATAATGGACATTTTTTTCATGTGTTTGTTGGCTGTTATCTGTCTCTTTGGAGAAGGTTCTGTTCATATCTCTTGCCCAGTGATAGATGGGATTGTTTGCTCTGTTTTGTTAATTAATTTGAGCTCTCTGTAGATTCTGGTCATCAAGCCATTGTCAGATTTGTAACATGCAAATATCTTTTCCCCTTCTGAAGGCTGTCTGTTTGCTTTAACTGTTGTGTCCTTAGCTGTGCCTGTGCTTCTGCTTTGTAGCTTAATTAAAACCCATGTATTTATTTTTGTTGTTGTGATTGCCAGTGGAGTCCCTCTTTATAAAATCTAAGGTGGTCCTTTTCAATTTACTCTTAATGTGATGGTGTTGGAATCTTGGACCATATTTCTTATTCTCAAGGTATCCGGAGGTGAGGTGTTGACTCTGGAAATCTAGAGACTGTTCTGAAGAGTCATTATTTTGAGCACAGTACTGGTTTGAGCCTCCTAAATAGAACTGCATGAAGTGGGATTTACCATAATTCTTGGAGGCTTAAGGGAACTTAATGTTGTGAAATGAAAGATCCTTGAGAAAGTTCAACCCCTCTCTCAATGATGAACACAAATGCCAGCCAACCTGAAACCTTAGCCCATGGTCCTTCCTCATTACAGCCTTCTGAGATCTGGGTAAACAAAGAGCACACAGGCCACTGGAGGGGCCCGCTGTCATGAGGAGCTGAACTGTCACCTGCCTTTGAGAGTGTTGAAGCATTTGTGTGCTGTCATGGAGCCAGATAAGTCAGGTAGACAGTGTGTGTTTGGAGTTGTCACTGGGTCCCTTTCACAATTTGCTGTTGTTTTTTTTTTTAAATTTGGTTATTTGGTTAATTTTATATAACTAATTTGTATCATTTAATTTAGCATTTTATTAAGGTCTTTAAAAATCACCATTTTGTTTCCTCTAAGTAATAAAGTACACTTAATAATACACTCACATAAAGTTTCAATCAGGTATTATAATTAATGCCTAGCAGGTTTTCAAAAAGTGGTTCAGTTAACGTCCTGGGCAGGATAAGCTAATTAAAAAGGTTAAGTAGTAACAGTTCCCTCATTAATTTATTCTTTTTGATTTAACAGAATTTGGCTGACAATATAGTTGACTAATATGAATTTTGACATATTAATAACTTCACTTAATCAAAAGGAGCAATTTTAAATTCATTTCAGAATGCTATACTATTAATTATTTATAGGGTATTTAATAGAGTTGGCTTCTGCCAGAACTACTATCATCTTATGGGATAGTTTCTTCACAGATATGTAAGACCTTGCTTTATGTAAGTTATGTAAGTCACCACAGAAATTTTAAATAGTTACACTGCTGCTTGGGATTCATGTTAAAGTAATGTTTTCAGAATTTATTTTGAAATGAGTGGGTTAAGATTTATTAAAATCATCTTATTATTTCATTCACTTGCATGTATACATACATGTGCAATTTCTTTTTTTTTCTTTTTATTTGTTTATTTAATATGAGGGTTCAATGTTTAGGTTACATTGTTCTCACTTCCAAGGTAAAGGTCCATTTGTAGCAGGGGGGCCTTGTTATACACGCCCCCAGTGTGCACATTAGGTGAGGGGATCCCACCTCCTGCCCTCCCTCCTTCTGCCATATGTCCTCCCCCCACACATGCAATTTACAAGTAAATGCATTTTGGGATATGGGCTTAAAGATCTCATTAGCACCTCTCATGTTGGTTGGGTTTTATGAATTATTAGTTAGCTAGAAGCCATGAGAGAGGCTTCAGTTATTTTTTGTCTTTTAAAACAATGATAAATGTCTACAGGTGTATTTGTGAAATATGAACTTGTCATCCTCTAGTACCTGGGATGCTGTTACACTTAATTTGCTTAGGATTCATGTTAATTGATATAATGTAAAAAAGGGTAGGGATATTTTTAGAAATTTCTTTGTTATCAGGAGAACAGTCCTCTCATGTCTCTTTTTAGGTACCAAATAGTGGCATAAATCAAAATGATTATCTGACATTAAGGCAGGTCGATATGAAAAAAAATTCTGTTATAAATTAAATGTAGATAAACCACAATTTAGGAGGACTATATAGTAATTGAGCTGTAGTAGCCCAAAGGAAAGTTGAAAACTTTTTTTTTTTTTCCAGTTTTTGGCCAGGGCTGGGTTTGAACCCACCGTCTTTGGCCTATGGGGCCAGCGCCCCACTTCTTTGAGCCACAGGTGCTGCCTGAAAGTTGAAAACTTTTTATATTAACACTGATCAGCCTCTTTCAGACTAATTTGAGAATATAAATAATTCCAATTCATCTCCTAGATCTGAATCAATATTTCAATATTTGTGATATATATATGTATGTATATACATACAACACACACACACATATATTTTTTCATGCAGAGGCAAGTGGAGAAACTCCCTGGAAACCAATGCTGCCTGTTCACACCAGTTGCTCAAGGTAGGGTTTCATCCCCAGGCACATCTCCTGGGCAGGTGGAGGACAAAAGTAGACAATGATTCTAGGCTCAGAAACCCCAAGTGCTTTGAAAATAAGGAATAGGTTCTGAATAAGGAGTTAAAATTGTCATACTGGGCACTACATTTAGATAGAAGTTTCATCAGTTGTTTTAAAATGTTGCCATACAAAATTAATGTGTAACAGCAGAGATTTATAAAAAAATCTTCATTTATTTAAAATTTGTTTATCAAAAAATAATAATTCTTTTTTGGTCACACATGGCTTTGCAAACTATCTTCTTTGTCATTTGGCTTCTATCCAGGGGTCATATTCCTCACATGCCTTCCAAATCCTTAATGACCCTCCATGGAGCACATGGCTATGAATCATGGTACAGAAGAATATTAATGATCTTGAAGATAATTTTAGAAAGATATGCTATCTGCACATAATTATCAGGACAGTGTATCTCATGGCATAAAAAGATATTTTAAAGTTAGCCAATGACTTAAATGGTATCTATTTCTTCCTTCATGGTTAATAGACCCAGAAACTAGCTATGCACCCCCTCACCCGCCACCCAGCACACACCCCCGTGCCCCTCCTCAGCTTTCCTCACATGTCTGGGAAGCTGATATAAAGACTTTTCTTATCCTTAACCCAGCTCAGACATAGATGACAAAGGTTAAAAGCCAACTTTGATCCTGTATATAAAAGATTTTACTGTGGACAGCGACAACGTGTTTCTCTTCCAGGGGTATTTTCCTGGGCAGTGTCTTGAAGGTGAAGAGTCCTAAGAACAGTGATTCTCCCCTCAGACTAAAATACCCAAAGGCATTCTTATTTTGTAGAATCTCCTTTTGAATGCTGGGATATGGTGAGGAGGTGAGAGTGCTGTCCCATAAGAGCGGATATCAAGTGGCATTTCCACATCAGAGTCAGCACTCAGTTGAATCATCTTTTCTAGTGCTTCATTTTTGTACCTCATAGGCGTCCTCAAACTATGGCCCACGGGCCACATGTGGCCCACCTAGGACTTTTATTGGGCCCGCTGCCGCTGCCTGTCCTGCTTAGCAGCCAACTCATCCCGGGGCCTGCAGTCTGGCCTTCCAATGGTCTGAGGGACAGTAAACTGGCCCCCTGTTTAAAAAGTTTGAGGACCCCTGCCATATAGCATATAACACACAGATTGACCCCAAATTCATTATTACCCATAACAAATGGTAATATATGGGTAATGGGTTACGACTGGTGCCTTTACTTTCTCTATCTGTATGTGAGGAACAGAGAAATAAGGCTAGGAATCAGGGATGCAATTTTGGATCTGCCTTTTATTGGCTACATGATCTTTACAAAATCCTGTCACTTACTGTTTTGAACAATGATGTTTAGATTGAATGGTCAAGGGCACACTTATAATTTTGACTCAAACTGTACAAAAGCAATTTATGTAAACAAAACATTTGTTTGTACCCCTGTAATATTCTGAAATAAAATAAAATTCCTTTTACCTTCGAGTTACACTGATAACTCTAGATACATATAATGACCATGGAATGGTTAAAATCAGTGGTGTGCTATTATGTGTTATTGACTGAGTCTCAAAAGTAAAAATTAAAAAATAAAGCCATTATTTGTAATGATTGCCTATTTCTATGGTGAAACAGTCCCAGTACTGCTGATTTTAAATTACCAATGTGGGATCACTGACCATGTTGTTGAGAAGAGATGGGCACATTCATTTCTTCAAACCACTAGGAGCCAGTTCCAGCACAATACAGGACTTAACACACATTATTCTACCTTATATGATGGACAAGTATTCTAATATAATTGAGGAAAATTAATACTAGAATAAGAATAGGTTTTTGGAGTTAATCCTTTGAGTGGATTATCTCAGGTTTTAATGCTAGTAATCACACTATTATAGTCTTTTAAAAGAGTGGTAGGGCATGTACTTGTTTTTAAAAAGTCACATCTGTATATAAAGACGGTAATACTTTAAAAAGTTGACCCTTTTGAGTGTGACAGGAAACAATATTTAGAATCTGATCTAAGGCGCTAAAGGCATTTGTTATAGCTCCAAGATTAGTTTTAAGCCAAGACAGGACAGTGTTTTAACCCTCACCACCCACCCAAAGGATTAATATCCAGGAGTGTTAGTGATACAGTGCTTTGGTATCCATCCGTGCACTGGAACAGAACGGTATTACTGAAACGCTGCAGACAATGCAAACTAAAAATAGGCTTTCAGAAAGGAATGCGAGGCTGTTAAAGAATGGCAATCCACCAGGAGACATCAGTCCTTAAGTCAGAGTAGGAGCTGTGCGTATTACACTCTATCTATAGAACCACAATTTGCTAAGATCCAAGCTTAGTCTTCCCGTGACAAGCACCTTTTCTAAAACATTAAGAAAATTACTCAGAAAAGATATAAATACAAAGGACTTTAAAACCACAGTTTAACTTTGTTACAGTATATTTAGAATGCGTACTAGATTTCTTTTTTTTTTATTAAGTCATATATATATATATAGATCATGAATACATTTATGCATTTGTGGGATTCAATGAGTTGACTATTTGTACAAAGTGGAGTACTTACCTCCTACTAATTAACATAGCTTTCACCTCATTTACTTAATCACAGTATTAAGACATTTGTGTTCAATACTTGACAGATTTGACTTGTACCCTTGCAATATGCTCCATAGGTGTGGTCCCACCATTAACCCTCCCTCTATGGAACCATCCCCCCTCCCTTCTCATCAACTAGATTTCTTTACCACTACTTTTCCACTTAAAATATAAGTTGGTAGTTGTGAAGGGTATTTGGTCTCAACATTGAATACCCAAATTAAAATTGATCATAAATATTATGATTTTGCTTCTTCCAGCCTTCAGCTGAATGTTTATCAATAAAAATTCATTATTTGGTTAATAAAAGGTACATTTAGTGCCAGCATGTATAACACTGGGATCACTACTAAGGATGACAGAATGCGTATCCACCAGCCTATGACAGTCACAGCAGCAGTCTTCTTTCCCTTCTTTTTTCAAACGACAGGCTCTTGCTCTGTTGCTCAGGAGTGCAGTGATCTTATCCTAGTTCACTATAACCTTGACCTCCTAGGCTCAAGTGATCCTCTCAGGCCCTTTGAGAGCCTGAGACTCAAATGCACACCTGGCTGAATTTTACTTTTTTTAACTTTTTTTAACTTTTTTTTTTTAGACACAGGGTCTTGCTTTGCTGCCCAGTCTAGTCTTAAAATCTTGGCCTCAAGTGATTCTCCTGCCTCAGTCTCCAAAGTGTTGGGATTATAGACCACTGCACAGGCCTTATCCTTACAGCAGATGTCACCAAATGAGACTGCTGCATAAAACTCCTTTGAAGTGCTGTACAATATTTTGATGTTAATCTTCAAAGAAGTTTTTTTTTGGGGGGGGTTAACTATTTGGAGGAAAAAAACAGAGGAGTTGAACAAAGGTCCAGCACCATTTATGCTTTCTAAAAATTTTATATTTTTCATTGTTCTCTTTTTTAAGTGCCATAAAGCCTGTGTTAAATGGAGACTTACCCAAGCCTTTTCATCGAACACATCCATGCATCTACAGAGTTCCCCTCCTTCACCAGGAATAACCAAGCTGGAGACAATCTCTTCCACAGCTTCCCTGATTTGGTGGAAAGTTATTTCTGGACATTTTATGGAGATGAGATTGACACTTCTCACAGAGGTTTTAATAGACCTGCCTCCCAGAAGGCCTCCATTTCTGTCTTCCATCCCTATGTGTGTGTATGGTCTATATTAACAGTCTGATATTCCATGGGTCTAATAGCTTTCCCTTCTAGTTCCTCTTCATTTCTGATATCAGGGAATTTCCTTTTTTCAACCTTGGTTAGTATTAGACATTTTTAATATTCTTTTGACCCTAGCATTTCTGTATTTTGTACGAAACCAGCTTAGCTTACTTGGTTCGAAGTGATCTGCTTCAACTTCTAGAATTATCAAATCTTAGAAAGAGGTGCAAATTAAGAGATCTTTGCTTCCTTCAGTGAATTGAGATTTCAATTTGTTTATATACCATCAGGTGCCAGATAAATTTGGCAGTTGAAAAAAATTATTACATGCTGCTTTAATTTTTCTCTATTCATAAGATTCTAAAATCCACAGATTCAACTAAATTTTGTATATTTGAGCCTTTTTAATGTAGTGGGTTGCTGAAAGTAGCAAGAGATTATAAATTATGGCCCATGACCTTAAGGTGCTCATAAGGTTCACACAGAGGACCCAAATGTGAACAGATAACTGCAAAATGCTGTAATAAGTCTATCGATAGAAGCATTTGGGGAATGCTCTGACAGATTTGAGGCTCTTAATGCAGCATGGGGAAGTCAGAGAAGCCAGGAAGAGTGTGACTGTTGCTGGATTTGAAGGATTAATGAGCATACATGTATGTGTTTGTGGGAGCTGGTGGTGGAAGTGAAGGCATTCCAGGCAGAGACCAGAAGGACTGCTGACTGTGCAAGTGTAGGAGTCAATAATGTATTGAAAAGGACCGCTATAAATCATGGATTAAGTGGTCTAGTTCAGCAAACAGTTGTTGAGGTCCACTTTGTTGGCATCAATCTGCCATGATGGTATGCTCTTTCTTATTTTACTATTGAGAATATTACATATCACAATTTGAATGTTCAAAAAATTTCCACTTTTTAAAAATGAGCATAAATGTGTCAAGTTTTAGGAATGATCAAATGCAAAAATGTTCTGGAGTTTGGCTACTGTTGTCTTCTTACACAGCTCTTCTCGGACATCCAGGCCTTTATCATCTCCCACTATCTACCGCCTCATTCGACTCCAGCCCTTCCTTCTCTGCTTTCTCAGTAAGACAATGTTAAGACTCAAACCACTCTCAATAGGATTGGTTCTGCAAAGACTGAAGGAAAAGTAATTGCAAGCACAGCTGGATTTAATATCTCTTTTACCAAGGTAGATTATGCCCCCCAAACAATGTTAGAGGAATCTTTGTCAATATTTTTTCTTTGTAAACTGTGTAGGAATCACAAAATGATGCAACTATTAATTGTATCAGTGTCTTAGACATAGTAGGTCTTCAAAACATATCTGAATAACCAAATATTTAATTGAATGAAATAGCATGGGCCCTTGGACAACTGGATACCCACATGCAAGAATGAAACCAGACCCCTACCTCACTCTACATACAAAAATTAATTCAAAGATCATGGAAAGCTTAATAAGGAATGTCTGTTAACAGGTATAGGATTTTGTTCTTGGGTGATGAAATTATTCTGGACTTAGATAGCAGTGATGATTGTACAACTGCGAATATATGAAAAACTACTGAATTGTATAATTTAAGAGGGTAAATTTTATGGTAAGTCAAATATCTCTATTAAAAAATACTCTGGTTTCACCTTTTTTAAAAAAAAATGCAAAAAATCCCAAAGAAATAATAACAAAAGCCAACAACAAAACCATGACCCACAAAGTGGAAGTAAGGCTCTTAATGAAAAGTTCTGTGTAAGGAGTCTTAGTACTAGGAAAAAATATAAGTTATATCTGAATGAACATTTTTCAGTTAAAACAAACTGAAGGCAGCTAAAAGATGTACTGTACTTCAATCATTATAAGACTTATATTTTCAGATGTCTGAAGTGGGAATGCACCTTATAATTGATGGCATATCAGTTTATTTGGTTACATTTTTTTCTTCATGGTATATAAAATTGTGTTATGTGCCAGATTCAATGAAGTCCAATGCTTAATTTTTCAACTAAGGTGGCAGAGGCTGCTTGCCATACCTCAGTATGTGTCTCTTCTTCCCATAAAGTCTTAAGATTTTTTTTAGCTGGGGAGATGACCAAATAGCCAAAGACTATAATCCCAGTTATTTTTACAGCAAGGTGTGGCCATGTGCCTAACTTCTGGTCCGGGCCATGTGAGGAGAAGTAGCGTGTACAACTTCTGCTTGGGCCTGTAGAGGGAAGCAGCGGATCTTGCCACTTTTCCTTTCCCTTCTCTTTCTTTCCTCCTTCCTTTTTCCCTTCTTTCTAGATTACAGATGTGATAGCAGCAGCTGAGCAGCTAGTTTCATCCATGAGATGGGAAGAATACATGGAGGGCCGTAAAGCAATGCGAGAATAGTGCCAAGTGCTGAATGATTATGAACCAATATCCCAGCCCTGGACTGCCCATGCAAACTTTTACTTGATAAAGAATCTAGAAAATCTGTTTAAGTCACTCCTTGGGATTATCTGTTATAGGAGCCGAACAAATATTCTATCTAATATAAATGGTTTCTGAATTTCATTTTTCTGGGAATAAACTATTATAATGTTCTGCAATAAGCTAAGTTCTGTTCCTTCTAAACACACACACACGCCCCTTGTCAGGGTAAAGTGAGTTACCAAATGTAGCATTTATTTAGAAGGAATGTATCCTAAGGAATGCATTATAAGGAGCTTTTCAATTTTTATCACGGAAAGATGATGATTTCAGCCCACGTTCAGTCTCCATTTTTAAATATATGTAATCCCATTGTTAGGACTGCCTGTTCAGCGCAACGGAGGACAGCTTTTTCAGTGCAACTGGGATTTCTTGATAATGCTAAATTTGCTCTGTCAGCTGAATTCTTTAGGCTTTATGTGGCAGTGTGGTAAAAATACATGATCAGATTTCACTGTTAAGAAATTCTTTCAGCAATACATGTACAGTCAAGTTTCTTGCCTGGATAGCCAAACATTTGAGTTATGAGATTTAAAAAGATGTCTCGAGACAAAGGTTCATGGAGATACAGCAATCTGGATGCCCCATCTGTCTCGGGGTGGCTTGGCGGGGAGGTCTGTGCTGTCGGCGCTGCTGCCACTCCGTCCTTTGGCAGTCACCCTCTGGGTTCTTCATATTTGAGGGGATGGCACAGTGAGGAGGCCTGTTGGCTTGATCTTGTTAATGCCTCCATCTAAAATACAGATTCTTGGATATTTCATCTTCACAAGATGAGCTGCAAACTAGAAAAGAAAAAAGGGCCAAATTTATAGAGGAGATACAAAAACTTTATCCAACCCAGTGTTTTTCTCTGGCTGCGAAAGACAAAATGATTTTAATGTCATAC
>NW_003852498.1:4867870-4889227 GCF_000181295.1 Otolemur garnettii
GATGGTAAAAATTCAAATTCAGTATATACAGTAAGACCATTGTATAAACTCTTAACTTCTTTCCACTGGTTCTTAGTCTCCCTCTCCAGTTCATTAAATTGTGTATTCTTGTGTATTCTTTCAGTGATAGAGAAAATAAGCTTGAATGTATATTGAAAATGTTTTCATATTATAGTTCACTTATTAGTTATTGCAATTTTGTGCAAAATGTCCCAGAGAGGGCCCATAAACAGGCTGTAACATGTTTTTAGAACAACCACAATTAACATCTTGAGTCCATAAATTTGGAATGAATTTTAAGGATTAGTTTAGGAAGTTTTGGGGCTAGGGTTTGGGGACAAGCCTTTGGAAAACTTTATCAAGACAACACACACCTGACTTTGCCCACACCTCCCTATCCGTGATCACTGGCTGCCTTTCTCCATTCCTTGTCTTTTATGATACCGCAGCCCTGAACCATTCCTCACCTTCACACATCAGACTGCTTAATGATTCAAAACCCTTGTTGGGGCAGGTCCCCCTGGTGGGACTACGCTCCATTTCCCCAGCAATCCCTGACCACACGTTGGTTCAACAGCTGCCCCCTACGTACCTGTTTAACTTCTATTTCTTTTCCTTCTCAGGCACTTTCATCTCTAGGAGCTAAGTTGCTATTAGGGTCCCCACTTCTCAGCCCCCAGTTTCTCGTGTAAACTTCAACCTTTGGCCGTACAGTATTTATTTAAATTACCCACTCAGGAGTTTCCTTTATCAACTGTAAAGGACCCTGTTTGCCTTCATTTTATTCCCAGGGCCTGGTACATGGTACCGGCTCCACACACACTTGGTGGACTGAAATGGACTATGACACGTGACCATATAATCTGGGGCAACACTAAGTTCTTCTCTGGCTCTTCGGCTCTTCTATTTCTGTTCCCGCCTCACGGTAGTGTCCTATTCCTCCTCACTGGATACTTGTGGCATTAAGTTCTTTTCAATTACTCTATCAAATTCTGACCTCAGCTCCTTCAACAAAAATAACTAACGCCTGTTCATAGTCCTGTCACTTCATGGGGTTTTAGAGCTTAATAGTTAATAAGGTCTCAAGGCAGCAGTCGAAACTTCAGAGTTCAAAAGAGTCAGCTAAGAGATTTGGTTGGGAAAAGTTCAAGTCCTCACTCCGGAGATTCTGCCGTATTGATCTAAGGGCTCAGGGATGGGTGTTTTTAAACAAACACACCTAGATGATTCCAAAACATGTAGCCCATGGACAATATTTTAAAAAAATACTATCTTAAGACAAAAGGATAAAGGATAAAGCTGTACTAGGATCTTCAAAGTCTTCAGAACAACTCACATAAGTGGATGTCACTGCTGACCTCACCTACCATCTCCATTACCCTCTGCAGGGCCTTAACAGAGATTCAAATGGCTGTTCACATTTAAAACTTAACACTTGTGGAGCTAACCAATGGAATCCTTGATAGTAATTAATGTTGAAGAGAAACAGTGCTCCTGTATTTCAAAAGATTTCAAATGAGCTTGAGTGAGCCGGTCTTCTTCCTGTTCTCACTTTTCCTTGAACCCTAGTCCTAACAAATGAAGGCACCAGATTCATCTGCCCTGAGTCCAGGGCAGGCAGCACAGTCCCTGGTACCACATGATTGTAGAAACATCCTGGTTGCATTCTCCCGTATACAGCAGTATAATTACCGCCGAGGCTGGAATTCTAAGATAAACACAGCATTACTTAAAAGGCCTTGCGGATAAGCAGTCTTAGCTTTCGGTACTTTCAAAACACCATGGAAGTTAGAAAATGAGAAGGAAGGGCTGTACATTCAACTAATCTCCCTTAACTACACTGCAGAGTTGGAAAGAGTTCCTACTGCTTTGGAGGGAAGGCCGTGACAACCAGCTTACTGCTGAGCCAGAAAATAGTAAAGGCAAAGCAGGCGGAACAGAGCACTTTGCAACAATTAGGGTGCTGCTGCGTGGGAGGTCTAAGAAAAGGAGAGGCGGCAAATGTTTAGATACCTTGAAAAGAAGCAGGACTGTGTTTAAGTAAAAAAAGTACCAGTGTTGAGTTTTCACAGAGGATTAAGAGTTCTGCTCCCCTGACGCTCTGCTGTGTTTCTAATTATCCATGTTAAATTTTGGCCCCTAACAGTGAAACTGTGACTGTGTCTTTCCCACTCCTACCACAGAAATGTTCTTCTCTTTCTCCATGTGTTTATTTGTTTGGTCATTCACGTATCAATCAAATATTGCACTGAGCATCCACTAACTATCAGATACTGTTTCAGCTTTTGGAGTGTTTCTGGAGTGTTCTGGGACGATGTTGCAGTTTTGGGAGTTCAGTGGAGGAGATGGCAAATGAACAGTTAGTATGAAGTAGTACGGGTATTACAAAAGCAGAAGTTCAAGGTACTTAGCAGTTTAGAGTAATACACAGAGTTCCTGAATTTAACAGGGGTTGGGGAAGCTGAACTTTTTTCTTTTTGCTTTTCTTCCTCTCTTTTCTTTCTATTCTTTTATTACTGACTTCTGAAGGGAATAGGAATCCAGATGTGATGGCCACAAGACAGTACCTTCTGTGGCTACAGCTTGACAGGGGAGGCAAAAAGAGAGGGCTGCGAATGTGCTGGGTGGCTTTTCACTGTCACATCACACAGGAAGATGGCACGGTAGGACGGGAGAGCCAGCATGCAGAGCACAGTGTCGCTTCTGTCTTTCACTCTTCAGATGGCAGGGCTTGGGCAGCTGTATTGAGGAAACTCAGAGGGCAGTGGACTTTGGGGATAAAGATCTAGAGTATAGCCTGAAGACTCCACACGGAAATCACACCGGACCAATGGTTAGGAAGTAAGTCAGAATCATCTGGAGGCTTTTAGTAAACAACAATATCCAAGCCTACTCCAGATAAGTAAGAAGCAGAATTTCCTGGGACAAACTCTGACATCAGTTGTTTAATATAAGTTTCCCACCCCTGGGGGATTCTAATGCACAGCTGGCACTTAGACTCCTTTAATTAGACAATGGGATTCATTTGCGGTCAGGTTTTTCTGGGCTCTTAAGCTGCAGTTCTTAGAGGTATAGTCCTATGTGGGGCACAAGTCACTATGCAGGCTTCTGTCTGTAGGGCTGAAATTTGTGAGATCAAATCCTTTGTGGAGACCAAGAGATTCTTCAAACTGAGGAACCACCTGAGATCTATAGGGCAATATCTCATGTGGAGTTGGCTGGACCCAGTATTTGCTGGGATAGGATCTCGAGATTTCCGAACTGTGTTTCTTGTGAACAGTACTCTCCTAGGGAGAGGTGAAAGCTTTTGCACTTTCATCATTCCTCTGTTCCTAGCTCTGGTGCTAGTGATACTGGACAAGTGGCACCCCAGCCAGCTCACCCGAGCAGGGCTGGGGGATCTGCCGCCTCCGTCTTGGCGGCAGCAGCTGGCAGAGGAACCAGCAGGCTGGAGAAAGCTGGGGGGGGGGGACTTTCCTCCCCCCAATGGAGGCTCCAGTAGCCAAAAAGGACCGGACACAAGCGGGAAGACACTGGCACCTCCTCTTCCTCCCTAATTGGTCCATTTTCAAAACCTGCTCCTCATTGGTCTATTTTCAGGAGCTGAAAGCTCACTGGACAATTGCCCCTATATAAACCCCTGAGTAGAGAGCCAAGGGGCAGATTGCCAGAGACCATTGAGGGAGAGAGAACAGAAGAGGAAGAGCTGTAACACTTGGATCCTGCTCTGCAAGAAAGTTTGGCTCTTTGTAAGAGCTGTAACACTTGCATCCTGCTCTGCAAGGAGGTTTGACTCTTTCTAAGAGCTGTAACACTTATACCCTGCTCTGCAAGGAGGTTTGGCGCTTTGTAAGAGCTGTGACACTTGTATAAAACCTATCTTATCCTGCTCTGCAAGGTTTAGCTCTTTGTAAGAGTTGTAATACCTGTTAAATACAACCTAACTTCCATCCTGTGGTCCACTGATTCATTCATTGAATCGTCGAGACCAAGAGCCTGGAAATCCAATATCAAAAGTCCAGTATCACTAGTATTCACTTCCAGGCCTTGGGTTGGCACACCTAAAAGTAGCAGTATCTGAAGTGTCAGGCTCTTGTGGGTGCTATTCCATCTAGTTTTCTCACTTTTTCCTGCTTCTTACCTTGAAATGAGAGACTGGCAGGTCTACCCAGAGGAAATCAAGGTATGCTGCTGCAGGAGAGTAAGTGGAGAAAAGAGAATTCTGAGTAGCCACAGAGCAGTGCAGGTTAACTAAGGCCAAGAAATTAAAAGCTGAGGACATGTAAGTTTCAAGAGCGGCATACTTTCTTGTCCTCATGTTTCTCACTGGCCCCTCTAGGATATAGGTTTGGAAAGAACTCATGTAGCAGCAGATGATAAGGAAACACTGGGCTTTTGCAGATTTGGGGGAAGAAACATGAGGCAAGACAATTAAGTTTCTTGATGTGAAACTTAGGCCTTGTGAGTCTGAAGTTTATATTGGAGACTGGACAACTGGAATGGATTGACTCACACACTGAAAAGCTCAACCAGAGAAATCTTTTGTCTCTTCCATTGTATCTGTCCTTTTACCCCCAAATATGGAAATGTTACTTTTGGTTGAGCATGGTACTGAATAAGGGAACTGGCAATTATTCTATAATGAGTAGCTATAGTATTTGCTTGTCCTGATCTTGTGATGTGAGGCTGATGCTGTATTAGCCTCCGTATCCTCTTAAGCCTCTGGAATGCTGAGAATGCTGCACACACTCAGTATTTTGGAGCCATATGGACAGAGCGAGGCTGATTCTTCACACCAATCATATACCTGAGAGCTTGGCCAGACAGGCAGATAAGCATATTTGAGGTGAGAAACAGAATGCGAGAATTTCTTTATCTAGTACAGTGTGGCCTCAGAAGTACTGTCCTGTCCTGATTATTTAAGAGATTTCTGAGATCATTGATGAAGGTCTTGATCAGTAGAACTGCCCATTTCAGTGATGCCAATGAAAAACATGAGTGCTATGACAAGGATTCATAACACCCCATGGTCTCCTCCCTTGATTATATAGTCAAATGTAATTTTGAATATCATCTTTGGCTTCAATCCTTAGCATGTTCCTCCTGTAACTGAGAAAAATGTTTTGCCTCTTGCTAGTCTTCTGTATTCAGATCTTCTATATTTAGCTCACTGGAGTTTATTTTCCTAATGGTATTACTTAAGACGTAAAACTGGTTTTCACAGTAATAACATCTAAGATAACAATTAGATAGTGGTTGCTTTATTTTCCAATTTCACTCATAGTAGTGAAATCAGCAACAGGGCAAAGCCAGGAAGGTGAACACAAACCATTTCACATCCCACCCTGGGCAGCTGTGAGAAGGAGCAGAGCAGGCAATTCCGGGATGTTAGTTTAGTATGTTACACATTAGAAGGTGTTAATTATGCAACAAGAAAAGAAATGGGAGAATTTATATGAATAACTCTCACATGGTCCAGGCTTTCTGACCCATGTTCGTTCTGTGAGCAGCTATACGAACGGTGTCTGGGATATTTTGAATCCATACTATGGTTCACATTAGTCTCATTCACAAAAAGGTTTATAATAAGTTTTTAACCAACTTATTTCTATTTTTTCTTGGAATCAGTCTTTGGGATTAAAAAATGTGATAGTGTAAAGAATTTGTTTTAAAAATCTTTTTATAGTTTGTGCTATATATAAATGACTATGGTGTGCTAACTCAATGTGTTTTATTTATAATTTTTTTTGCCTATAGTTTATTTCACCTTTCCCACTCTTTTTATCTACCTTTTTTATTAAGAAACATATCAAAAAATATATAGAAATAGACAAGAAAGGGATAATGAACCCTTAGATCCTCAACACTCAACTTCAACAATTATAACTTATAGCCAATTTATTCCATTTATTCCTCTTACCCACTCCCCTTTACTTTTGCATTGTTCTGAAGCAAATTCCAGATATATAATTTCACGTATAAATATCTATCTTTGAGAAACAAGCCTTGAAAATATATAATAATAATGCTAACACATGTAGACAAAATTAATAACCCTGTAATATATTTAAACATCCAAATTTCCAATTATCTCATAGATCACAAATGTGCTACCTCATTCTCTTTGTCCATCCCTTTATCTGTCTGTCTGTATTTAGATGTGTTTATTTGGACAAATATCCAAATAAGGTCCACACCTTGTGAGTGACAGATGTCTTTTAAAATATAAATGGCAAGAAAAATACTTTCCCCAAGGCATATAATATCTAGCACAAGTATAAGTCAATGTGACTTCTACATTTTGGTTTGCTTTTTTAAAATTCTAATAGCATGTGTATATGTGTGTGTGTACTTTTTAAAAATTTTGCTCACATATAGAAATGATGTTTTCCTTTTTTTTTTTTTTACGCCTATCACTTTTGTTATATTTTATTCGTTAGCAGAAAGTCATTTTATAAAATTCATACTCCAGGGGAAAGGATTATGGAAGGACTTGAGTAGCAGATGAGTTCACTGGGAGATGTCTTAGAGATGTTTTCCTTTCTTTCACATCCATTTGCCCTTGATTAATCGCCTGGCTTTGTTAATCTCCTCTACCAATCACTTGCAGTGAAACAAATTTTTCTTATTTATAAGCTAATTTATAATGGAAATGAGTTTTACTGTTTCTTGAAACAAATACAAATTATATCTTTTAATGTTCTTTCAACAACCTCTTGTTGAAGCTATCACCTGAAATTTGTCTTCCTTTCTAGAATAAAGCATTTATAAGCTTTGAAATGTATTTATACATCTTTTATTTTGTACTGTAGAATACTGTTTACTTCATAAGCAGAAAGATTCTGTATCTACATATCTAGTTTAAGTCTCCTCTGAATTCTCATCCAAAGTTCTAAATTTTTTTATTATAAAAAACGGTCTCACTTTGTCACCCTCAGTAGAGTGCCATGGTGTCACGGCTCACAGCAACCTCCAGCTTTTGGGCTTAGGCGATTCTCTGGCCTCTGTCTCCCGAGTAGCTGGGACTACAGGTGCCCACCACAATACCCGGCTATTTTTTGTTGCAGTTTGGCTGGGGCTGGGTTCGAACCTGCCACCTCAGTATAGGGGGCTGGCGCCCTACTTACTGAGCCACAGGCACTGCCCTAAATTTCTAAATGTTTGACTGACATTTTTATACTGATGTCTTATTAACACTTCAAATTCAACATGTTCAAAATTCATCACATTCCTTCCTACTTTATTCTTCTTTTCCCCATCTCTGTTGAAGTAATGTAGTCTAGTTTAGGGGGTAGAGGGAAGCAGGAGGGGGGAGGACGTTTGGCAGAAGGAGGGCGGGCATGAGGTGGGATCTCATCTATTGTGCACATTGTGAGGGTGTATAACACTACCCCTGGGTGAGGGGCTCTTCTACAAATGGAACTTCACCCTGGACATGAGAACAATGTAACCTAAAAATTGTACCCTCATATTAATTTGAAAAAAAAAATTACGCAAAAAAAAAAAAAGAAAGAAAGCATCCTTTACAAATTGATAAAGGGATAGTCACAGGCATAACTAAAAATAATAATAATAACCAGCCACTGTCCATCAAGTTGCTTCCCTATAATTGCTACTCTAGGATCACACAGCTGACAGTCAGAGAGATTCATAACTTTCCCTAATCGATAACATCACCCTTGTGAAAACCTGCGGTAGTTTTTGGTATCTTCCAGGCCCCGTGTTCCAATGGAACAGCTGACCCACCCAGTTTAGCTCATATGGAGGAACTATCCCAAATGATATTATGACCCCTACCTAAGAACTGACTCAGCAGAGAAGACAATTTCTACACCCTTAATAGTTCTGCCCCCAAACCAGCCAATTAGCAGATCCAACTGTCTAACCTTCACCCACCAAACTATCTCTAAAAATCCTTTCTCCCAAATTTTCAGGGAGACTGATGTGAGAAGTCCCTCCTATCTCCTTGCATGGCACCTGCAATGTTAAACTCTTTCTCTGCTGTGAACGCTGCTATCTCAGTAGATTGGCCTCCTCTTGAGCAACAGGCAATGAACCTAGTTGGGCTGTAACAGTATCAGCAACTTCTCCAAAATCCAATCTAGAAAATTTAATAAGGTCTTTGATTATTATTATTATTATTTTTTCTTTTGCAGTTTTTGGCCGAGGCTGGGTTTGAACTTTCCACCTCCGATATATGGGGCTGGTGCCCTATTCCTTTGTGCCCACAGGCGCCCCCCTCTTTGATTTTTTTTAACCTCCTTTGGGTCCACATTTAATTAGGCATAAAGTTGTGTCAATTTCTTCTGGATTTGTTTTGCATCCATTCTTTTTTTTTCCATTTCTCTTCTTTGATGTCATTTAATCCAATTACTCTTGGATTAGTTCCTAAGCAGTCCGCGGGCTTCCAGTTTTCCTCTTTCCATTACCCAGCACTCTGCTGACTAAATGGTAACATTATGGGAGATCCTCAGAAAATCCTGAGACCCCAGCTGGTGTTATAGAGATTTCTTCCCTTCTAGGGCTATTGTCCTTCAGTAGGGTAAGTCAAGGTCCAGGGATCCCTTCCAAGAAATAGCCTGTTTATCTGTAGTCAGTAAGGACAATATTCAGTATTTAAAAGCTCTTATTGAACGTTTCATACTGGTAATAGTAAGTCTATCTATCATCTCTTTGCATTTTGAGAAAGACAAAGTATTATAATTCTTCGTTATACACCTAAACTTCCTCATTCTTTATGTTCATTTTTATTTGTATTAAAGTCTAATGAGAAGAGAAGGCTGTCCTTTAGTATCCCAAATCAAGAAAGAGGAGAGAGTGATGGGATGTTACCAGGTGCCTTGAATCACACAGTAACAGCAGTGGGCCACTTTCCCTCTCCCTTAGAAAGTTACAGAGCTTTGATAAGTCCACAGGAAAACCTTTCTGTTGTCTTCCCCACAGCCACGTGAACTCTGCTCACTCTGGGCCCTAGCAACTATTTAGCCGGTGGGAGCTTGAGAGAGAAAGGTTAATATAAAGGTAGCACTGGAAAGAAACTAGCACTGAGATAGGGAATATTAGATAAGAGTCTCTGTTTCTTGATGTTTTAACATTTCTATATCATTGGGATCAAGGGCAAAAGAGAGGGCAGATGTTTAAATTTTGGTAAACCTGAATACAGACATGAAAGTCATTTCTAAAATACAGCCGATCGTGTCAATTTCCTTTTTAAAAGCCCTTAATAGCTCCCTATTGCTAAATGGAAAACTCCTTAGCACAGCATTTAAGGTAAGTCCTGTATAATAAGCAGACTCTCCACCTACCTTTCTAGCTTGTTCTGCAGCCAAAATGCTCTTAAAGTGCTTTCCAGTCTTGCTGTGTTGTTTCCTTTGTCTGGAAAGCTTCCTGACGATGGCCCTTCCCCAGCACTTCCTTGGTCTTACTGAAATCCTACACGTATTCGAAGGTATGGGATTATCCCTTCTCCATGAAACTTTCAGATTCCTCATTTAACTGAAAGAAATTTCTTCCTACTTAGTGATTTCCAGAACTTTATTTATAAACGTTATATAACACATGCCACATTCTGCTTTGGATTTTAATCGGTTGTATATATGTCTAATCTTTCTAACAAGACTGGAAGTTTTACGAGGCTAATGGACTGTGTCTTTCTCATTTCTGTTTCCTCATGATAGTTTCCCTATACAGGCACCCAACGCTTATTGTCCTAAATTAAACTAGTACTCAGATTTTTTTCCTCTTGCTTTCCTCTTTATAGCAATTTGTGTAAACCATTATTTTCATGTTTCATTAGTTCAACCATCAAATATTGATTGAGTGCTTTCTAACTGGGGATATGCTGATGAATACAATATAGTTCCTGTCCTCAGTGAGCTAGCTGGGGATATAAATGAACAGGTGATTATAATGCCACTTGATAAAGCTACCCAGGCCCATCACTTGTGGTTGTTCAAATCGTGCCTTGCAAAGTGGCTAAGTGGAGTATAAAATGTAGCCTATTGCTCTTTTCCAATCTCTGTTCCCTCACATGGGGCTGTGGGTCCCTGAAGGGAAGGATGGGATTTATTTAATGCAGAAACTATGAAACTATCTATTATTGTGGTCCCAATGATATAAGAGTAGGTATAAGATTTTCTCTGAGCATTTGGGAGGGGTATTTAGTTCCAGACTTGAGTTGTTAAGAAAGACTTCCAAAAAGAAATGCTACATAAACCTAGTATTTCAAGTGGAATGAAGCTACTCAGGTGAACAGATGTTCAAAAGACAGTACATAAGAAACTACACGTTGATAATTACGGCTAGAACCTGAGAGGGTGCGGGAACAGCAGTGAGGAATGTGCTTGGAATACAGAGCAGAGTCTACACCAAGAAGAGCTTTACAAACCATGATTAAGGTTTGAAGTTTGTTTTGATGGCAATGGGAAGCCACGGATATATTTTAGCAACAATCAGATTTAGTTTTCCAAAAGCTCACTCTGGTTGTAGGGCAGAACTAGGGGGTGGGAGACTGTAGGCAGAAACAGTGGGGAGTTGCAGTGAGTCTTTCAGTAAGTCAGGCATAAGATATTGGTGACCTGGGTGAATATAGCTGGGTGCTAAGATGGAGAGAATTTTAGACCTAGTTAACAGGGTGATAAGCCAAGCAGTCAGTTTTCCTATAATTTGCCATTAGTCAAGAAGGTGAGAGAATTTATTATTCCAATCAAACAGCTGGCTGGTATGGAGGAAAGTGTAGGACTATGGTAGCCAGACAGCCCTGAGTTTGAATCCTGGCTCTGCCCCTTGTTAGCTGTGTGATCCTGGGAAAGCCATTTAACCTTTCTGGTCTTAGTTTCTTCACCTGTTAAATGTGTAACAGCAATTCACTTGAATAACTTTACAGCAGCGGTTCTCAACCTGTGGGTTGTGACCCACAGAAACTGTATTAAAGGGCTGCGGCATTAGGAAGGTTGAGAACCACTGCTTTAAAGGGTTGCTGAGTCAATTCAATTATATCCTCACAGGAATATCTCCTTTTACTGTGCTTTGCTTTATTTTGCTTTGCGGTTATTGAAGGTCTGTGGCAACCACCTGTCAATCAGTGCCATTTTTCCCAAAAGCATATATGTTCACTGTGTGTTGGTGAGTGATATTTTGGTAATTCTCACACTATTTAAAACTTTTTTTTTTTTTTGTAGAGACAGAGTCTCACCCTCTTGTCCTTGGTAGAGTGCCATGGCGTCACAACTCACAGCAACCTCTAAGTCCTGGGCTTAAGTGATTCTCTTGGCTCAGCCTCCCAGGTAGCTGGGACTACAGGCACCTGCCACAATGCCCAGCTATTTTTTTTGTTGTTGTGGTTGCAGTTTGGCCGGGGCTGGGTTTGAACCTGCCACCCTTGGTATATGGGGCCGGCAGCTTCCCAACTGAGTCATAGGCACTGCCCCTATTTAAAACTTTTTGATGATCTGTCATCAGTAATCTTTGGTGTTAACATTGTAATTGTTTTGGGACACCATGAGCCATGCCTATATAAGACAGTAAATTTAACTGGTATATGTTGTTTATGTGCTGACTCCTCCACTGACAAGTTTTCCCCCATCTCTCTTCTTGCCTCCCTATTCCCTGCTATAGAACAAAATTGAAATGAGGCAAATTACCTTAATTAGTGGCCTATAAGTGTTTAAATAAAAGGAAGAGTCATACATCCCTTGCTTTGAATCAAAAGCTTGAAATGATCAAGCTCAATATGGAAGGCCTGTTGAAAGCCAATGGTGGGTCAAAAGCTAGGCCATGCATCAAAGACTTAGCCAAATTGTGAATGCAAAAGAAACATTCTTCAAGGAAATTACAAGTACCACTCCAGTGAACACATAAACGATAAGAAAGCAAAACTGCCTATTGCTGATCACTGGTCTGGATAGAAGATCAAACTGGCTACATTTCCGTGGTCACATACCAATGGATGCGGAGAAGTCAGGGATGATTTGTTTTCGCATGTCTCTGACCACCCCTCCCCCCTTTGGTTTTCAACTATTACACCAAAGCCTAAATCAGGGCAAGACCCTGATTCTCTTCAATGCTTTGAAGCCTGAAAGAGGTGAGGAAGCTGAAGAAGCAAAGTGGAAAGCTAACACATGCTGGTTTATGAGATTTAAAGAAAGAAGCCGTCTCCATGACAAAAATGTGCAAGGTGAAGAAGGAGGTGCTAACGTAGAAGCTGCGGCAAGTCATCAGAAGACCCAGCTAAAATAGTTGATGACACCAAACAACAGAGTTTCAATGTAGAAGAAACAGCCTTATATTGGAAGAAGATGCCATTTAGAAACTTTCAAGGATAGAAGAATTCAATGCCTAGCTTCAAAGCTTCAAGGGATGGACAGACTTACTCTTTTGTTAGGGGCTTATGCAGCTGGCAACTTTAAGTTGAAGCCAATGCTCATTAACCATTCCAAAGTTCTAGGGCCCATAAGAATTACGTTATATGCTGCTTGTGCTCTGTAAATGGAACAAAGCCTGATGACACCGCATCTGTTCACAGTATGCTTTACTGAATATTTTAAGCCCACTGTTGAGATCTACTGCTCAGGAAAAAGATTCCTTTCAAAATATGACTGCTTATTGTCAACATACCTGTTACCTAAGAGCTCTGATATCTACAAGGGGATTAATGTTGTTTTCATGCTGGCTAACACATTATGCAACCCATGAGTCAATGAGTAATTTCTACTCTCAAGTTTTACTCTTTAAGAAATACATTCCAATAATCCAAGTATCCTTCAATATATGAATGGATTAATAAATTGTGGGATATGTACACCATGGAGTATTATTCAGCTGTAAAAAGATGAAGATTTTGGCTCGGCACCTGTGGCTCAAGCAGCTAAGGCGCCAGACACATACACCTAAGGTGGCGGGTTCGAATCCCCAGCCCGGGCCTGCCAAACAACAATGATGGCTGCAACCAAAAAATGGCCAGGCGTTGTGGCAGGCGCCTGTGGTCCCAGCTACTTGGGAGGCTGAGGCAGGAGACTCGCTTGAGCCCAGGAGTTGGAGGTTGCTGTGAGTGTGATGCCATGGCACTCTACCCAGGGGGATAGCTTGAGGCTCCGTCTCAAAAAAAAAAAAAAAAAAGATGAAGATTTTGTAACCTTTGCAACAACTTGGATAGAATGGAGACCATTCTCTTAAGTATCACAAAAACAGAAAAACAAACACTGCATGTACTCAGTGCTAAGTCAGAATTATTAGATTAACACCTACATGCTCACATGACAGAAAAAACTCAAACTCAAATAGGGGCTTGGTGCCTGTAGCACAATGGGTATGGTGCCAGCCCCACACATGGAGGCTGCCAGGTACGAACCCGGCCCAGGCCAGCTAAACAACAGTGACAACTGCAACAAAAAATTGCCAGGCATTGTGATGGATGCCTGTAGTCCCAGCTAACTGGGAGTCTGAGGCAAGAGGATCACTTAATCACTTAATCACGAACAGCATTGTATGATACCGAGAAATCTTTTGTGGAAAAAACAGGCTGCCAATGCAGCAAACTTCAACATCTTCTTTTAAGAAACTGCCACAGCCACCCGCTGAAGTTTATGACTCCCAGAAGGTGCAGAGGATTGTTAGCACTCTTAGCAATAGTTAAACAATTAAGGTTTACCAAACTTTTTAGACATATTGGTACTGCATACTTAATACCAGTATAGTATAAACTATAACTTAATAATATAGTATTAAGGTAACTTTTATATGCACTAGAAAACCCCCCAAATTTGTGTGTCCTATTTTATTGCATAGTTAATACCAGTATAGTATAAACTAGTATTGCATACTTAATACCAGTATAGTATAAACTATAACTTAATAGTATAGTATAGATGTAACTTTTATATGCACTAGAAACCCCCCCAAATTTGTGTGTCCTATTGTATTGGGATATGCACTTTACTGTGGTGATCTGGAATCAAACCTGCACTGTCTCTGAGGTGTGCCTGCCTGTGTGTAAACGCACTTGATTTATGGGTGGATCCTCATTACAACAGAGTTTCCTTCTTTCCTTTCCCTCCCCCTCCCTTTATCCTTCCCCTAGCTGCTCCATCCCTTCCCTTTCCTCTTTTCTCAATTACTCCTTTTACAGAATAACCACTGATGACACCTCGCATAGATAGGGCTTCCAATTTAAAAAGCAGACTTGTCCAGAAATGGAATGTGAGGTAGGGCTTTAGAGTGAACTGTGTATGATGAAGCAGTGACTTGTACCAGTGACTCTTAATGTTTATTGGGTCATATACTCTTTGGTGATCAGATGAAAACTATGGACCTTTCGCTCTCAAAAAAATGACACATATGTAAAATACATATAATTTCAATAATTTCAAAGAATTCCCAAAATGCATAAACTCTAGATTAAAAATTTTTCTTTATACAATTTAATTTTAAAATTTATGATAGCTACTTAGTGTTTATGAATATGGCAATTGGGTTCTTCTTATAAATTTACAGATTAGTGTTTGAACAATGATTTAGTTTTACAAAAGTTGTCTCAGGAATGGCTATGTGAAAATTTTTTAAAAAGGTAACTGTGACAGAAAAGCTTGCTTGAAAACAATTCTTATTCTCAAAAAAGGTAGAGGATAGGCCTCTTCTGATGAAACGACATCATCTAATACCGTAATGTATGTATCAGAAGTCCTAGTAAGTGATGTATCACATTCTCCTTTCATCTGTGGTGTTTGGGAACTGAATTTCAGCCACAATCATTTATCAACCTCTGTTTATACCAGACAACTGAGAACAGTAAATCCACACTGTGTCCAAGCCATTGGTCCTATTTCACAAAGTATACTATACTCTGAAAAGAATGTATACAATAACAATGAAATTCAAAACACAGTTAGGGCTGTGATGGCTCACGGCCAAGCTACAACCTCTGTGGGTCCAGTGGGAGGGCAACAAGGGTTAGTTTGTTATTCAGCCACAAACATTCCTGTGGTAAGGAGTAATTAAATGGTGGGCTGTGGAGGCAGGGTGGGTCCATAGAACAACATACACCGAGACAAGATAACTTCTAGCCTCTGTCGGGTCATGAATGTAGCCAGGACTTACAAGATTCAGATGGTGACCGTGCAGTTTTTCCTGGAAATTGGAAAAGAGTGCCCTCCTTTTTAAACAACAGATTGTACCTTACCACATAATACTTCTAGTAAACATATTAAAAAACAGACAACCAAAGTCTGGATTGGGTGTCTTACGGTGCCCTTTACACAACTCCTACATTGCTCTTCACTTTGCAAAAATTATGAAAAGCTATGAGAATAGGGACTCTACAGGACAGTTTTTAATTCATAGATCTTTCAAAGTAAGCTATTTTCCATGGTTTAACAAATCCGAGTTACAGAAAAGTTTTCACTGTTGCTTTTAACCTTTAGATGGTATCTAGTGAATGTGTTCAAGTTGTGTTAATATCTAAAATATTTCCTTATAATCTGATATAAACCCACAGACTAAAACATTTGCTGACAAGCAAGGCAAGGAAAAAGTCAGGAAGGAAAGCCAAGTTTATAAGCACAGCCAGTGCTCACAGGTATACCAAGATCAAGAAAGAATTCTTTGCATACTTGGAACTGATAAAGGAGATTCACTTCCCATTTCTTATCTAAATGCTCAAGGTACAATTATAAAGTGGTCTAATAAATTTTCTGACAGATAAAAAGATCTCTGCTAGGTTAAAAGTATTACATTAATCTGAAGAAGTAGGTAGATACTATCTAGAGCTAGAGAAGTTTACTATAGGGACAACACATATGCTGACTTGGTTTAAAGTGTTTTAAGAATCATTCTGTCTCTTTTGAACACATATTTATAGTAGAATAATCTTTGAAGCCTGAGATCAAAAGTTAGAGGAAGAGCAAAGAGAGAAAGATGTCATGGTCTGAACGTCTTGTGTCCTCTCCAAATTCACATGTTGCAATCCTGACCTCCAAGGTGATGATACTAGGAGATGGGTTTGGTAGTACTGATATCATGGGATGGGAGCCCTCATGAATGGGATTAATACAGCTCGAAGGAGACCCCATAGGGCCTGTCTCATTGTCCATGGGAGAACACAGCAGAAAGATGTATGAACCATGAAGCCGGCCCCCACCACACACTAAATCTGCCAGTGCCTTAGTCTAGGACTTCTTAGCTTCTAGAACAGTGGTTCTCGACCTGCGGGTCACAACCCACAGGGACTGTATTAAAGGGCTGTGGTATTTTGTTACAGCAGCCCAAATGAACGAAGGCCAAGGGACTGGTAAAAGGTAAAGGCTACCAGTAACCACCACAGTATCACAAAACTTGGTTTAGCTTAGCTAAGAGATTCAGAAAGTGGTAGGGTGGGAGGAGAGGGGGAAAATCCTCATACTAGTGCTGCATAAATTAACTTCCAGCCTATTATCCAAAGATCCCATAATCTAGGCCTGCAGGGCAGTTTAAATGAACACAATTGCACCATTAGTGTAAAACATACATGCCATGGCGTGTCTTGCTTATTATGAATCTACAATCTTTATTTGAAACCTGATGTCCCATTTTAAATTTAATCATCACATGCCTCTGTAGAAAGCATCACACTGTTCACACTCGTTACAGAATATCCATAAAAATAGTTTCTTGTCCAGGTCTCTGACTCACACGTTATTCAGAAATACGTATATTGCTCTTTTCTAATTTGTTTTTTGTCTTGCTTTGCTGTGTTTTGTTTAGAAAGAATAATAGTTGCCCACCTGACTGCAACTAGACATTATGTTCTGATAAGTATTTCTTTTGATAACAACAGCACTGATTTTGTGCCAAGAATATAACATTTTAAGTGTAAGATGAGCTGTTTCCAGTATTTTCCAAAGGGCGGACCAGACTCAAGTGAGAAGCAAAGATTCCTTTGAATTCTTCTTAGATAACCTTTTGCATATGATACACTGTCAGGAAGGAAATCTCAGTGGTTCATAACCACAAGATATGATCTAGACAGAGTTAATTTTTTTTTTTAAGTCTTCTGAAATTCGGTGACTAACAGCAATATGATGTTTACACTTTTTCTTGAAGACTTACTAAGGACACAACACCTTTTTTCTTGAAGACTAAGGACAGAACATCACCGACTGGAGCTTTCATTTCTTTCTGGTCCACGTTGTTGGCCAGTTGTCCAGTCTGAGACCCCTCACCTTCTCCAGAGTTGCATCCCACTACACTGTTTGCCCACAGAGGGGAAATAAATAACACATCAGCATGCTACTGTACTAAGTCATCATTCTCACTAAACATCATTATTTATTTCTAAAAGAGGGATTCATCATGAAGTTTTTAAAACAGATATACGTGCCTTTGACCTTATTATGTTTGGAGTAGGATAGTGTGGGTGAAGCCTGCTGTGTGGGTATCAAAATAAGTCATACATTTTCCTTGAGGTAACAGTTGGGATTAAAGTTAAAAATTAAAATTTGCCTTCAAATCTGAATAACCAGTTCAAGGATATAAAAAGTCCCTTTAGACATGTTTGTTCATTTAATTTACGATGTGGACGGTGGACAACCTCTCCCGATTGCTCTGAATAGTTCTGGGCTTAATTCCTAGACGTGTATGCTTGTTCTTGGGGATCAATCCAGCGGGTTTCAATTTTGGAAGAGGTTATCTTTGATGGGGCTCTTTGAGTATATCATGTATGTTTTCAGTCTATGTTAATTTTAGTAGCACAGAGTGAAAATTTCTCATGAGTTACTAAAAAATGATTATCTTTGCAACATGACAAGAGTAAGATCTTGTCATATTTTTCATTTTAAATGTGACACGATTAAGGCGTGAATTGACTCTATACTTGTTTTGATAAAAAGGACTTCCTAGTCTCATAAACCCTACCAAGAGATGACCTATGTTTGTTGGGCTTGCCATACAGCAGTGAGGATCAGCACAAAACTGGATCCACTCTTGAAGAACTGTTCATTTAGGAGACTTGGGACACTATTTCACTCACTCCAGATTATCTGACTTACAGCTAATGTAACTTTGCTCATAGCGTATCTGGATATGCTTGGTTACACAATAGCTCACTGCTTTTTATCCTTCAGAATAAGTTAAGGAATAACTGAGATGTGAGATTTAGCAGCATTTAATTTTGGTCCAGAGAAGCCACTATCAGTGGTTCTCAACCTGTGGGTTGTGACCCCTTTAGGGGGTCTCCTGCATATTGGATGTTTATACTATGATTCATAACAGTAGCAAAATTACAGTTACGAAGTAGCAGTGAAAATAATTTTATGGCTGGGGGTCACCACAGCATGAGGAACTGTATTAAAGGTTTGCGGCATTAGGAAGGTTGAGAACCACTGCCATGGAACCCTAATTGAATTAAGATCTGAGTAGTCTCTTTTCTTTGCCTTATTCTGGGAAAAGCAATGTTTTATTTAGATAAGAAATGGCAGATTCTAAAGGTTTTCTGACGTGTTTAAAGTGAAAGCAAGGCAAAAGACAACGGGGAAGTGGGCATTGTAAAGAAACCGTTTATGGCAATAAAGCACTAATCAATTGTAATTATAGGAAATAGTTAATGAACACACAGTTACAATGGTATCACATATCTTCCAGTTACGGTTACTCAGGCACATGAATAAGCGGTATTTCTCAGACAGGTTCTATCTTTTCCTAAGTGAGTTCAGATAGCATACTCAACACATCTGGCTATTGCACAGTAATTCCTTCATATTTGTATTACAAAAGACACTCCACTCCTAATTTGTATGTCAAATGGCTGCTTTTAATGCTGTCATACACTAGACAAGGGGTTCATTTATTCTTTCTTGCAGTGGTTCAATGATATTTTGCTGCCTGTTAAATTCAATATTGAAAAAGTCTTTTTCTTTCTTTCTTTTTTTAAAGACAGTCTCACTATGTTGCCCTCTATAGAGTGCCTTGGCGTCACAGCTCACAGCAACCTCAAACTCCTGGGCTTAAGCGATTCCCTTGCCTCAGCCTCCCAAGTAGCTGGGACTGCAGGCTCCCGCCACAATGCCTGGCTATTTTTTAGTTGTAGTTGTCATTGTTGTTTAGCAGGCCTGGGCCAGCTCGAACCTGCCAGCCTTAGTGTATGTGGCTGGTGCCCTACCCACTGAGCTACTTGAACTATTTAATATTTTCATTTGTTGGATTTTCAGACTAGTTTTTTTTTTTTTAACCGAGTCTTAACAGAAGATGTTACAGAAGATGCTAAAAAGTTACAATCAGTGCCTACTGTTTTGCAAACAAAAATTTCCCAAGTCCAAATATGGATTTGACATAAAGATGATAAACACTTGTGATGGTAATTTGTAACTACGAATGCGAATTGGCACCTCTGCTTCCTCTTCACAGCACTCAACTGTGGCTTGCTAATCTCTCACGAAATGGGACTCTCCCAGCTGCCAGCTGCAGCACAGTGACTTCAGCTTGGAGGAAAAGCTGCTACTTGCTTAGAAATCACATTTGAAAAAAACCAACACTCTTAGAGGTGAAAGAGAGACCTCATCAGAACAGCTCTTATGACCAAACATTGCAGGGCTCAGATGAATTGGTGACAGTGGCTTGAACACATCAAATCCTAGAACATTTTTCAAATTCCTTTTATCATCCCATCCAGAAACTCTGTACTAATTGAGTAGCGACTCCCACCCCTTCTCCCAGCCCCTGCTAACCACTAGTCTATTTTCTGCCTTCATAAATTTGCTTATTGTTAATATTTTATATAAATGAAATTATACAATCTTTGTCTTTCTTGTGTGTGGCCTATTTGCCTTAGCACAATGCCTACGAGGTTCATCCACGCTGTAGCTCATATCAGAACTTCATTTCTTTCTGTGGGTGAATATACATTATCATGCATTTTATTTATTCATCTGTAGATAAGACACTTGGATTGTTTCCACCTTTTAGTCACTGTCAATAATGCTGTGATGAACACTGGCATACAATGACGTCTGACTCCTTGTTTTCAGGAGATATGTACGGGCCAAATACATGGCAATTCTATTTTTACTTTTTCAAAGAACTGTTGAATTGTTTTCTATAGAGGCTTCATCATTTTGCATCCCCACCAGCAATGTACCAATTTCTTCTCATCTTGGCCAAGAAATGGGTGTAAAAAAGTTATCTCATTGTGGTTTTCATTTGCAGTTTCCCTAACGACTAACATTATTAACTCACAACCTCGGCATTGCTCGGCATGTACTGCTGTATATAAGTACTGTGCACTGATTGTGCCACTGGAGCTACACTAACATTAGGAACTATCTTTTCCTCTGTTTATTAGCCATTTGCATGTCTTCTCCAGAGAAATATAACTCAAATTCGTTACTCATTTTTTTATTTGGTTGTCTTTCAGTAGTTGACTTGTAGCAGTTGTTAGTGAATAGAAATACAACTGATTTTTGTATACTGGTTTTATATTCTAATATTAAATCCATATGGAGTATATGATTTATAAACATTTTCTCCATTTTGTGGGCTCTTTTTACTCTCTTGATAATGTTTTCTGAAGCACAAATTTTTACTTGTAGTGAGGCCCCATTTATTTACCTATTTTCTTTGTTGTCTATGCTCTTGGTGTCATATTTAAGAAACCACTGCCAAACTCAAGGTCATGAGACTTAAGCTCTATGTTTTCTTCTAAGGGTTTTATAACCATAGCTTTTACATTTAGGTCTTTGGTCTAATTATGAGTTAATTTTTGTATATGGTGAAGCTAAGGGTACAACTTCCTTCTTTTGCATATAAATACTCAGTTGTCTCAGAAACATTTGTTGAAAAATCTATTTTTTCTCATTGAATGATCTTAGCATCCTTATAAAAAAATCAATTTTTCCGTAGATGCAAAGGTTTATTTCCAGGCCCTCAGTTTATTTCCATTGCTCTATATGTCTATTGTTATGCCTTTATCTGTTTTGATTACTTGTGCTGTTTTGTAGTAAGTTCTGAAATTGGGAAGTGTGAGTGAGTCTTCTGACTTTATTCTTTTTCAAGATTGTTTTGGATATTCTGGGTCCCTAGTAATTTTAAATGAATTTTAGGATGGTTTTATCCATTTCTGCAAAACAAAACAGAACAAAAGCCAGTAGGATTTTGATAGGGACTGCACTGACTTGGTACATTGCTTGGGTAGCACTGTTAGGGAAGCAGCATTAATTGTTCCAATCTATGAAGATGGGATATCCTTCCATATATTTACATCTTCATTATCTTTCATCAGTATTTGCAGTTTTAGTATACAAGTCTGACTCCTCTTTGGTTAAATTAATGCCTAAGTATTCTATTCATTTAGACACCTGTAAACTGTTTTCGTACTTTCCCTTTTTAATTGTTCAT